>NW_006159949.1:1216588-1231140 GCF_000334495.1 Tupaia belangeri chinensis
TTGGGAAAAGCCCTTTCAGCACTAAGCAGGGTGGTTCTCATCCCAGCTCCCTTGATTTTATAAATCAGCTCACCCTTGAATGTCTATTTCAAGGAGAGTGACTGAGATCACATTGTTGAGGACAGTCCTGGTTTATGGCTGTTGTCTTAGTATCCTACTGAGTTAGCACCTCCTTTCCCTCACAATGTCTGGTTTGCACAACACCCTAGCCACAAGGGAGCTACTCTATTTTGTGCATGAGGAATAAAAGTGATAGGGCAAGGGGATCGAGCTGAAGCTCACAGTCTGCTGCAGGAGAGAAGTAAAGAAGCATGTATAAGGCTGCAGAGGAAGGGTTGCCTGATGCAGGGACTGATGCCATCATAGTTTTAGGTTTGAATTGAAGGGTTCCTGTCAATTCATTGAAAATCAATTCAGTGAATGGAGCTTTCCTCCAGCTGACAGAGAGATAACTTCTGAGAGTTCTTGGATAACTGGCTGGGGTGGCAGCCCTGTTATTCCTAGGGGAATTCTCTCTCTCACTCTCAGTGTGGCCAAGAGGGGCATACGTGCAGGTGTGGATGGTGAGATACAGTCAAGGGCAAAGTCCAGTTAGGCTGTGGCTGGAGAGGGCTAAGTCCTTTCCCCCTCTTGCAACAGGCTGGCTATTTCAAAATTAGGGCCTTAGAGAAAAAAAATCTTACAACTCTCTTGAAATCAACTGTGCATCACTAGGCTGTAAACTCTAGAAGACTTCTGGAATTCTTTTGTGACTTAATAAGCAGGCGAAATTAGCTTTTGGCAAACTTGTTATTTTGAGAACTGACTTTTGAAAATGGATTCAGGCTATTAGATATCAATAAAGAACATATGAAAAATTTAGGGCCAGTGGTGAAAAGCTCTGACCATGGAATCAGTTGAGCTAGGCTGAAATTCTGGCACTTTCATTTAGTACCTGGGTGACCCCAGTGGATCGCTAATTCCAAGATAGCCTGTCATCTATAAAATTGGGAAAGTACTGTAGAAGGTGGTTAGGGGATTAAATTTAATAATAAAACTGGACACAATGGTTCACACCTGTAATCCCAGCTACTCAAGAGGCTGACTCGGGTGACACAGCAAGACTGTCTAAAACACTACGCACACGCACACACACACACACACACACACACACACACAAATTTGATAATACATGTAAAGGCTTTTTTTCCATAATGCCTGGCACAGAGCACAGGGCAGTTATTTTATTTTATTTTTTTTGGAGAGGTTTTCGCTGTAGGGCGCGTGCACTCGCCAGACAGAGAGAGACATAGAGACAGAAATCACCCCCCAGGGGGGATGGTGATGCCGCAGTCCCTTCTCCTCCAGTCTTCTCTCGGGATCTTGGGCACGCACGCACACGTGCCCAGCGTGAGTTTTAAGCCACCGGGTCTGGGATGTGAACCGTGGTCGACTACGTGGGAGTCCAGCGACATAGCCATTACACTAACTGCTGGTCCCAGGGCAGTTATTTTTTTAGGCAGTCGTTATTAACACTATTATTATTTTACTAGATCAGTGTTTCAATCCCAAATTACGGGCTGGCCAATGTCTGAGGAGCTCAGAGACCTAGACTCTTGCTCAGAAGAGCGAGATGCAGAATGGAAGTCATCTGCCCAGCAGCCCTTGGTCCAATTGCTGGGAGAATTTTACTAGTCATGCTTCTAAAACTTTGTTGCTGGGGATCAGGCACCTGCTCCTTGAAAAACTTCTCAGGATGGGGCCGGCAGGTGGTGTGATAGTTAAGGGTACTGGACTCCCACATGACTGCCCACAGTTCAATTCCTGGGCCTGGTGGCTTGCTTTCTCATTTTTTTCCCTCTCTCTCTTTCTTTCACTTTAGCCCTCTCTGACCAAATTAAAAAATATAAGTCAGTAAATAAATAAAGTTAAATAAAATAATTATTTAAAAAAAGACAAAAGAAAAACTTGTCAAGATATTTCCAGCATGGACCTGGGACAATGACGCCCAGACCCCACTCCTGGATATTCTGGTCTAATCAGCCTGGAGGTGGCCTGATGGGGGTGTTGTGAACATTTCTGCAGGTTCTGATGTGCCATAGAGTTTGAAAACTACTGAACTGGACTAAAGGGGCTTTGTCTGTGCCTCTTGATCTGTGGAGTGAGAAATTCGCTGTCCCTGCCCCCCAATGAAAGGGGCAGGAGAACCAGAAGCCTGAGCTAGAATTCAGTCGGGGTGCTGCTCAGGCCCTCTGTGCTCCTTGAGGGGGAATGGAAAGAGAGTACTGCAAGCAGCGTTCAGACCTCACCAAGGGAGCTGACTTCTACCTGCAGAACTGTATTAAACAGAAAATTCTCTGGAGAGGTACAGAACGTCTGCTTTCTGAAGCGATAGACTTGGCCTTTAAAGGTGGAGGGCGACACTACCCATGACAAGAGGACACAACCAAAGTCCTGGTCCTCATAATTCAGTAACCTCACTCCATCCCTCTGTCCCCAGGTCCCCTGCGGTCACTGATTTATCCTCCTCGTTTGTGCTGCTTTCTGGATCCCACCCAGCCTGAGGGGGATCAAAGGAGGAAGAGGGCCCTGTCCTTTCCTAGCCCTCCAGGCACCCATGGCCAAGAGCTGTGCTTTTCTTCAGTGTCAGAGTCTGACCAAACCAATGTCGGTGCTTAGACCTGAGGTGCCTACAGTGAGTCCTTTCCTGAAGGAGAGGCTAGAAAGCCATCATTCGTGGTTATGGTCAGATTTCAGGAACAGGGTAGAAATATGGTTTTTCCCCCTCTCCTTCCTTCATTTCCTCTTTTTCTTCCTTCCAACTCAGGGCAGGAGAAAAGCACTGACCCAAATGCAAGGCGATACAGCCTTTTGCTTGGTAGCACGGGGCTTGATCTCTGGGCAGGAGGAGGTACTTAGGAGGATAAAAGCATTTCTGCTGCACTCTCCCTTCTTCCTCAGATGTCTTATCTGCCGACTAAAGGAGTCCTCTTATCAGAGGGAGGTTTTAAAAGTCTGTTAAAGAGCACTACCAAGAGGGCAGATCCAGGATGACGCAGCCTTGTCGGGTCACCTGAACCACTCCTTTCTACTCGAACTTCTCTGGAGGGCTTATTCCTCTCAAGGGAGCTGGGCTGTTTGGAGAGACCAAAAGAGGGCATAAAGGATGATAGCATATGATGCTGTCTTTTATGACAGCATGAAAGATGGGGTCCTATAGGCCAAGAGAGACCTAAAGGAAAGAGGCAGACTTTAGGAGGGAGTCGGGGAAATTTGAGTTGCCTGACACCTCTTTTGATTATTATTTTCACAAAATAACTATACATGGTAAATTGGTACCTGGGCTTCTTTTATGAAAAAAGAAACTGAGCTCAGAACTTGTTAGTTAAGCCCAGGATGCAACAGGAGAGCGTCTTGGTCTGTCCTAGGTAAAGGCTGGAAAACGCTATGTAGTCCACCAATTGTCTTTTTCTCTTGGCTAAAGTGATGAACCGCCCATCCAGCCAGGGCTGCAGCATGAGCGGGTTGGTAACCCCGTGCCTCCCCTGTAACTGCTTGTGCACACAGATGCATCCCCACCACGAAGCCTGCGCAGACCTTAGTTGATTGTCTGCTTTTTTTTTTTTTTGAGAGGTTTTTGCTATAAGGCACATGCACTCACCAGAAAGACAGGGACAGAAAGCGAGAAATAAGCCCCCAAGGGGGATGACCATGCCCAAATCCCTTCTCCTCCATTCTTCTCTCAGGATCTTGGACACGCATGCACATGCACCTTGTGTGAGTTCAAGCTGCCGGGTCTGGGACTCGAACCATGGTCTACTACATGGGAGTCCAGCGACATAGCCATTACACCAACTGCTGGTCCCAGGTTGTCTGTCTTCTTGACATAGGTCTCAGAGAGTGATTGTAGCAGCAGAGCCAACATTGGGCATCAGACACTCAGAGAAGCCCCGGCTACTATAGACATTAGAGAGAACCTGGCCAGTGTCATCTTTGTGGCAAGACTCATCACAACAAACAAAACACAAAGAAGGGCTTTCTTCCTTTTTTTTTAATCATCTTTTTTTTTTGAAAGTTTTTTCGCTATAGGGCGCGTGCGCTCGCCAGACAGACAGAGAGAGACATAGAGACAGAAAGCGAGAAATCACCCCCCAGGGGGGATGGTCACGCCGCAATCCCTTCTCCTCCATTCTCCTCTCAGGATCTTGGGCATGTATGCACACGCGCCTGGTGTGAGTTTTAAGCCACCGGGTCTGGGACTCGAACCGCGGTCGACTACGTGGGAGTCCAGTGACATAGCCATTATGCTAACTGCTGGTTCCCAATCATCTTATTAATTTATTTGGAAGAATCATCCCTTGATGTTAAAACTAGCAAGCAAGGAATCAGCAGATGGTGTAATGGTTACATCACTGGACTCCCATGTAGTCGACCATGGTTCGAGTCCTGGACCCAGCAACTTAAAACTCATGCTGGTTGTGTGTATGTACCCCACATTCTGAGAGGAGAATGGAAGCGAAGGGATTGTGGTGTGGTCGTCCCCCCTAGGGGGTAATTTTTCTTCTTTTTTTTTTTTTAATCTTTTTTATTATTTTTTCTTTCTTATTTTTTTTATTTCATTTTCTTCTATTCATTCAATCTCATTATTATTTGGCTTACAAAATGTGTATTTCAACAGGTGAACATTTCTCCCTAGTACAGTTGATAAAACTACAAAATATCTTCTACAGATAATACCACATTTTAAGTGCTTGTTCTCCGCCATGCTTTTTCTCCTTAGGTGCCACTAAAAAAAGCTGACATGCAGCAGGCTGCTCCTGCCTGGGGACAGGCACTTTGGACCAGGTGGAGTGCTCTGGCTTAGCCTGCAAGAGTGTTCACCTGTGAAGAGAACTGGCTCCCTCCCCCCACCCACCCATTCGTCCTTCGCTCATTGCTCAAACTATCATAGTAAGTGCCTTCTAGGCATCAGGCAAGGCTGGGACCTGCCTCTCAGTCACAGCTGTTAGGTGGCAACAGCTCAGTTCCTTCACCCTCTACAGTGGCCAGGAACACCCGTGGAGCTCTATGAAGGGGCAGAATATGGGGGAAGAAGCAGCCTTTCTAGTCATTGCATTGTCTAAGAACGACCACGTTCTTCATCGATGTTCAATCACAGCCCAGCACTATGTGGTGAAGTGCTCTGTGAAAAGAGCCAGTACATCCTGGAGTCAGGGAATTGAGCCACGAAGCTAGAGATATGCTTTGCCCTTGCAGCTAGCTGTGGCCGTAGGACTGGGTTTGGAGTTAACTGGACCAAGTGGAAGTGTGCATATCACAGGCCGTGAGCTCACGACATTGGGCATTTGGTCTCCTGTCCTCTCTTCTCCCCCCTTGTGGTGGGAATGGATATGGCAGTGACTGAGCTTCCACCAAACATGTGAGGTTAACATGGGATGGCAGAGTCACAAGATGGAGAACCCAGGGCAAGAACCTGCTGCCAATCTGGACTGGTCACTTCCCCTATGTGCAAGAGAAATACACTTGTGACTTGTTTAAGCCACTGTCCTGTCGGGCCCCATTGTTACAGCAATTTAGCCTTTACCCTATTAATGAATGGGCAGCACTTTCTTCTAGAGTTTAAAACCAGTTAAGAGAGGGGGTACGGGACCCATCTTGATGCAGATCAAAATGCTGTACTTGTTACTGACAAAACCAGGCTGGCGCATGTGGGGTTAAAGCCGCAGCTAAGGGGGCTTGTTAATGCTCTACTTCTGAGTTACCCATCCAGTCCCTGGCACAGAAGGCAACTGCAGGGGCCAAGGCTTACGGAGGAGTGAGAACTGAGTCAGCACCCTCTGATCTGGGGTGCATCGAAGGTCACAGCTGGCGGCTGAGACCTGCTGGGCTCAGGGCCTGACATCCAGTGTTGGCATGGCAGTAAAGATGCTGTCGGCAGCAAGCCCCAAAACTTCGGTGGCATAAACAGCACAGGCGTTGATGATCTTACTACAGGAAGAGCAGATGCAGGGCAGGCTTCTACACGTAGGTTCAGGGGCAGCCATGCCATCTGGGCCAGGTGGGTTGCTTCTCTCCAGCCTACCATCTTCTGAGCTGGCCTCATCACACCACACTCTACATTGTCCAGGAGGAGGAGAGAGTGCTCTTCCTGAAGCTCTCAACTCCATACTTCCTGTTAACTAGTTAGTGAGAAATGGGTCACATCTGCTCTTCTGCATCACTCACAGGGGGATGGAGTTGCCTTTAGACATGATTGTGCTGTGTGGGGGAAGGGAAGGGCCTGACACACCCAGGGTGCTACTGGGGTGGGCGACCACAGCCATTTAATTTCTGGCTCCCTTTAGAACCACTTTCTCAACTGGAGGTTTTTTGGGTTTTTTTTTTAGAGGTTTTTGCTATAGGGCACGTGCACTCGCCAGCCAGCCAGCCAGCCAGAGACAGAGAGACAGAAACCAATTGGAGGTTTTGAGGCAGGGCTTTGGAGCAGGTCACCAGATGGTTTCATAAAGTGCATTGCCTGTTTCTCCATGCCTGACTACTTAGTTGTGAAGGCCTATGGGCGGGCATGAGAGCCTGCAGGTTGTGCAGATGGGTGTGGCTCCATGGAGGGGGTAAGAAGGGGCAGGTTCAACTCTTTCTTGAATCAGTAAGCTTTAGAGATGTGTGAATCTTCACACCTCTTATTTTTTATGGCAGGAGTCTAGATACATTTAATATTTTTGGTATTCATAAAGAAGCATATCTTTCGGGAGGTACTGGAATAACTGGATAGCAATACTCAGGCCCACACTAGTTCTGACCCTCAGCATCTCTACACCAGAGATTGACGGCTGGTGTCTGCCCCGACCCGCAGGACAGTCGAACGGGTACCTGGGTGAGGATGGTGAAAAAGGGGACCCACACATACACAGGCTCACAGAACTCCCACAGACATACACAGAGTGGACACCAGATGAGGTGCTGATCAAGTCTTCGTTTATTGAAGAGCAAAGTGTGCTTTATATACAGGCTGGTGGGCACCGATTGGTTGCCTGAAATGCAAATGAGATACAACAGTATGAGCCAATCATTGATGTGGGTGCATCTCCCATTGCCTAGGAACAGTTGGTCACATGATTTCTGAGAAATGGTTTGCTCAATGAGGAAGTGAAGCCTAAGGTTTCTAAGATGGTGGACAGCTCTCAAGATGGCTTCCATATGCAATGCCCTCCACAGTTGTCTGATTTTCCTCTCTCCTGTATCTCTTCTCTTTAGCTCAATGGTGGCAGAGCTTCCTTTAAAACCCAGTTCTGTCACCCACTCCAAAAGCCCCTCTAAGGCCACCCTTTCCTAAAACATAAAGTGCATATCTCTTGCTTAGCATTCAAAACCCTCTCTGATCTGTACCCACAGTCATTTCTAGCATAAATTCCCCAATGCCAACTTTAATTTGCCCCACACTCCAGTCATACTGAAATCCTATTCACTCATTCATTCAGTCTCTGACAATGGGAAAAGCCTCATCATCTTGCAGGATGTCATAGTCCCTACAGGGTCTCCCTGCTTCCACTTTTGCCATCTGCTATTTTCACCTTCACACCCAATGAATTCCTATTTAAAACTAAGTCAAATTATGACAGTTCTCTGCTCAAAATTCTCCAATATAGAGTCACCATATTTAGCAAATAAAATATATAGGCTACCTAATTAAATCTGAGTTTCAGATAAACACTCAATACTCTTTTAGTGTGGTTATATCTCATGCAATATTTGGAATATACTAGAAAGAAATCACATAAATTCAAATGTATACGATGTCCCATCACGCTCTTGCTGCTTCTTTTTCCCTAGCCCACTGACCTCCTGACTGCTCCCTTGAATCACGCCAAGAACATTCTTGCCTCAGGGGCTTTGCATTTGTTATTTTTCTACCTGGGATACTCTTCCCTACCAGGGATACTCTTCCCTCCCAGATAGACACATGTGTCTCTGTCTTCCTGCAGCTCTCTGTCCAAGAGTCACCTTTTCAGCGAGTCTTTCCCTGTTGACTCTCTTTCAAATTGCTGCTGTCCACACATTGTCTTCCTCTCTCCTCCTCCTCTGCGTTATTTTTTTTCTCTACAGCATTTATCATTATCTAACATTGTATTTACTTGTTTATTTGTCCATTATCAATCTCTCTCCTCAACTCTAACTGGGATGTTCATTTTATAAGAGCAGGCACTTGGTTTATTCAATTTAGTGCTGTGATCCCAATGCCTAGAATAGACCTGCCAAGGTAGGTAATCAATACAGAGCTGATGAATGGACAAATGAATCAATAGACAAAGAAATACATAACACAACTCCAGGGAGTGGTAAGTGCCGCAGAAAAGAATTAAGTAGGGCAAAAGAGCGGAGTAGATCGGTATGCTCTGAGAAAGTGGCGTTTTAGCAGAGATTTGCATGCAATTTTGATGAAGCTCCTCCACCTCCAATCTTTGTCTTTTGTTTTGTTTTGTTTTAGAGAGATTTTTTGCTGTGGAGCACATGCACTTACCTGAGAGACAAATGAGAGACAGAAAGTGAGAAATCACTCCCTGGGGGATGGCCACGCCAGAATTCCTTCTCCTCCATTTCCTCTCAGGATTTTAGACATGCGTGCACATGCTCCTGGCATGAATTTCAAGCTGCCAGGTCCAGGACTTGAGCCATGGTCAACCACATGGTAGTCCAGTGATGTAACCATTATGCCATCTACTGGTCCCATTTTAAAATGTTTATTTATTTATTTATTTAAACAGACATAGAATCTTTGAAACATTTTTCTCCTCCTTTGTTCATGATAGAGTGTGTGTGCACACTTTACAGGGTTTGGTCACACTGCAATCACCTTCCTTTGTTCTCCCGGCCTCCTGGATCCTGGACACTGGGTGGTGCATGTGTCTGATGTGTTTCAGGCTGACTGGCAGGGGATTCGAACCAGAGTTGCCATGTGGGATCTGGCTTCTCTTGAGCAGGGCATTACTGCTGACTGCAGAGCCAGCTTCCCTTTTGCTCTTTGTTCTACTTGAAACTACCCTCTTCCTTACCTCGTCAGGTGGAAGTCCTACTTCAAGTTCAGCTTAGTCTTTAGATCTTGTCTTATGGTCACACAAATCAACCACTTCCATTCTGGCCTCACAACTGACAAAGAGAGCAATGAATAAATTGGTAGGAGTGAGGATGAGGTTTCTTTTTTTTTTTCCTTCTCTGTCTTAAACTTTGTAGTAGTCTCTGTTTGAATCACACTGAAAACTGCTAACAATGGCTTGGCATCTTAGCACTCTTCCAGATATCAGGTCCATATGGGACTTTGAGTGGCACTTCTCTGAAGTGGAGACTTTCTCTGGGGCTGCTCTGTGTCTTCAATCACACTGTGGGCCGTGGTCAAGAACTTTGCCCAGGAAGTGAAAATAAAAGCCATGTTCTATAATGACCACACCCTGGCAGTCTAAGAATTGCTTATCTTACACATTTATAACCAACAAACTCCTTTCTCTCAGTAAGAACCATCTGGAAGATCATGTTTTGAAGCTTTTTAAAAAATTCTAATGCTTTAATCTTCTTAGTATCTTCAAACATCAGGTCTTCCTTTTCCAACTCAGCTGGGAGATAAAGTTCTTTATCTACATCTGTGTTGCTCTCTGAGAGGCGATGACCCTGGTATTGAACACTGAAGCGATGCTGCCTTGCCTCAGAAAGTCTTACTTCAGGGATTTCAGAGAAGCATGGTGTTAAACAACTTCAGCAGGCACAAAACCCTCTGCAAACTGCAGGATTAGTGGCCCTGTGGGGGAGGGGCTTTCTATCTCCCAGTAAACGTCACTTTTGTCTTAGGATTTGTCAGATATGTTGTGCATATTTGAATGATAAAACGGTTGTGTGCAAAACTTTCATATAGCTTCCAAATATTACAAAAACTAAACAGCTTTGCTCTGAATGAAAAAACCCAATAACACAAATTCTATTTTCATTTCATTTTCTCTTTGGCTGTTCTGGGAATTTATATTGGCCATTTAATTTTACTGTTATGGTTTTATAAGGTTTTTATCTCTGTGTACAATAATGTTTTTTAAAAAAAAGAATTGTAAGTTGTATTAAAGCATTTGAGTCTAAACTTCTAAAAGATAAATATTCTTATTTTATTTTCCGTGTGAATTTTGAAAGCCATGTTTTTTTCAGGCTGGGGTCTAAAGATTTGTAGGTAAATCAGAAATGATGAAATTGTTTTCAATCTCATATAATTCTCAGGAAGTGACTTTTCTAATGATTATAAAATAGTATTTTATCAACTAAAGAAGATTCATGTTTTTATCTGGACTACTATTCAAAAATCAGTTAGGGATATATTTGACCAGTGACCAAACATGGGCAAATGTTCACAGTAGGGATCGAATCAATTTATTTGCCTTCTGTTTACATTTGTGTGATCAAAGCTTATTAATTCATGATTTCTTCCTGATAATAGGCATGAATACATAACAGTAGTCGAGGAGAGCAGATTCATAATCTATGAAGAAATACTTGTGAAAAATCAAATGACTTCCATTTATTAAAGGCCAGAATTACAGCCAGATACAGTAATAATAACTCCGTAATAGGCATGACGTTATATGCTTTACATGAATTATCCTATGTACTCCCCACAATAACTTTATAGGAAGAATTCCATAATCACTCCCGTTTTATGGGTGGGTTAAGGCTATAGTGAGTGTCTGCCAAAGTCACATAACTGGCAAGGGGTAGAACTAGAATTTGAACTCCAGAGTCTTGGAGCTTAAGCACTGTGCTATAGTGCCAGCCAGCTTTGGAAACAATAGTGTAAGCAGAAATATAGCTCATAATTTCAACCAGTAATTTTATTCCTGGCAAGGGTTATAGTCACGTTGCTGCCTCTGGGTAAAGTAGCATACTCCCTACTCTTTCCAGGACTTGACATCTCACTTCCAGCGTTTTGAAACGTCAATGCTCAGGCCAGTTTAGTGAACAGCCAACATTGTGTTATAACAGAGCCATCATTTGCAATTCAAACTATGCTTAAAAAAATCTAAGAAAAAAAGTCTAAAGAAAAAAATCTAAGGAAGTGGCAGAGAAACACTGCCCTATGAATAAGGTCACAATTCAGTAAAGCTCACTCAGAACTGTCTCTGAAAGATAGTAAATACTGAGAACATACACACAGGAGAAAAACTTGCGAATGGTCAGCGTATGAGAAGAAATTGAAAATGCGACAGAATGAGTTCTGGGCAGAGTTCTGCAAGGTGCCTTGGTAACTCCTGAATGTCTAACAGAATGCCTCTTTTATGGTAGATGCCCAGTAAATACTTGTGGAATAAGTGGATAAAAACAAAAACAAAAACGGCCTTTCTAATTTCACAAGAGGCCCCATAATACCACTCAGTGGAACTGCTCTTGTCATAGTGGTAACAACTGTGCAGGACACTTCCAATTGTTAAAAAGAAAGCCAAAGTGACTTCCAAACACACTGAGGGAAGGGTCCTTTTGTTAACCTAAGTTTTGGAGAAAAGAAGGGCTTGGGGAAAAATAACCTGCCAATAAAGAGAAATGGGGTTATCACCATATTTATACTGCCTGGTTAAGCTGACTTTATTCTTTTAAAGTAGAAATTATTCTCAGTGCTGGAAAAGCCCAAATGTGTTGTTGACAAAGGTTCACAGTAGGCAAGATCATTGCAAGGGATTTTATGGATCTGAGAGTAGACAAAAGACACTAATAAGAGATAAGTAGACTAGAACATCCCCAAAGGGCAAGATTAATGTTATAAAATAAAATCAATAGGTAAATTAGAAATGTCATTCTCAAATGCTCTTCTGCAGAATATTGCTAGCTCACTAAGAAAATAAACTGTAATATTTTCCCAATCTGCAGAAAGATACATTGAAGAATACAACTTCCACAATTTAACATTCACTTTCCCTTCTATTTTTTTTAAAGAATTATTTTATTGAATTTTATTTATTTTAATTTGACCAGAGAGGGACAGAGAGAGAAGGAAAGTGAGAAAGCAAGCCGCCAGGTCAAGGACTCTAATTGCAGTCGGCCATGTGGGAGTCTAGCGCTGTTAACCACCATGCCACCTGCCTGTCCCACACTTTCTCTTCTTAAAGTGATTTTTTCCTTAACATTTCCATACCTGCTATTTGAGAGAATATATAGAAATGAAATAGTATTAGAAAATTTTAGAAAAAGGTAATCATTAAGCTAGTAGTTTGATTTTTATAGACATATGTTCATTCTTTTTTGTGATTTTTATTGTTTACTTTTTTTTGTTGTTAATGAAATTATTCTTGTTGATATGATGAAGGGTCTGTTTCACTAACCGTTGCATAGCCCAGTAACACATGCAGCTTTTGCTGTGGACACAGCCACCTCGGGGCTTAGATACTCAAAACAATAAACATTTGTTATTTCTCATGAGTCTGTCTGTCAGTTCTCCTGATCTGGACTTCAGCTGATCTCTACTCATGCACCTGTGATCAAATGGATCTGCAACATTGTATTGCAGAGATATGGGTTTATGAGTGAGAAAGAATTTGTGCCTCCCCCCTTGTCTTCCCCCCCTCTGATCATTGCCAATCTGCAATATGAACAAACGTGAGTTGGCATGCTGGAGAAGGAGAGGTATGTGAACAATTCAAGCACTTCAATGGGCAGACTACGCACTGCTCAACATGTGAGGCTATCCTATATCATCCAGTTGCCCAGCCGATTCTCAGAATCATGGAAAGTAATAAATAATTGCTATTTTAAGCCATTAAGTTTTGGAGTGGTTTACTGCGTGACTAAGGTCAGCTGAGATATAATTTAGTTGTTATTTTAGGTTGGGTTTTGTGGAAAAAGCCTCTGAGATGAACATTGCTCACATGCAATTTATTGATGGATGCTCTTGAGACTATCTATGAAGAAATGAGGGAAATAAAATTAGGAGGAGAACATTTGAACTTCAGTGCATTTGCAAGTGTGCACTTCGTCAATCTCCTGTGAACTCTGAATATAAAACCTTCAATGTTACCCTTCCTTAAAGTAGGAAGTTTGAATCATTGGACTGGAGTGACCTCTAAGGAAGAGAGGTTACCTGGGGTTAGGATGCTCCCTTTGGCAGAGGGCAGTTCCTGGGGAGGACCTGGCCATGAGCATCAGCAGCTAACACTTACAAAGCACAGGGAAGGAGTGCCTTGATCCTGGAATAGGCATCAGATCTGAACAACACAGCATCCACTATAATGAATCATCTCCTCAAACGGTGGGACTTATTTCTAGACTGGTCTTATGACTTGCCCTGACCAATACAATGTGGTGGAAGTGACATTGTGAAACTTTAGCCTCAAGATGCTTTGCAGTACCTGCTTCTGTTCTTTTGAGCCCTGAGTCCTGATTCTGTCTGGAAAAGAAGCCTAGGTCAGCCCCCTTTACGATAAGAGAACTGACAGAGCCTGTGGCCAGCACCAACCACCAGACAGGTGTCTGAGACTATTCTAAACCATCCTACTCTAGTCAAACTGCCAGACTGCAGCTGCGTGAGAAATCCCAGGCGAGATCAGAATAGCTGATCAGCTGAGCTCAGGCCAAGTCAATGGTGCACAGAATAATGAGACCATCACGACATTACTAAGTTCAGGTACTGCTTGTACCTTCAGTAAGGTACTACTGAAGCAAAGCATTTGCCATTAGCTTTGGGGCTGGGCAGTAGGCGTATCTGGAAAAGTAGCAAGGAAACTATTGGTGAAAGCTGGAAAAATGATGACAATTGTTTCTGGAGTTTGGGAAGAAATGGTAACATATGCTACCAAGTAGAGAAACAATGGGTAAAAATACTGCATGCAATAACTTGGAAGATAGCAAGAGTAACTAGAAACATTTCGGATTTGGCTAAGTAAATTTTCAACTAAAATATTAGAAACGTTAGTGTGCACATGAGCTAAAGGAGGAACTCTACTTCAAGAGCAGAATGTAGAGGGAATTATAGAACCCAGGTCTTGCTGTGTTGCAATACAACATAAAATTGTTTTTCATCTCCCCACTGTAGATAGTAAAAGATTCTCAAAGTGAAAGGAATCCTGGTGCCAAAGGTCAAATTGAGGGAATATGTATAAGACTCTTGGTTTAGACTTATGGAAGATTTAAGGTGATGCCTAATAAGCCATTTCAGCTACACAAATGGCTTCTAAGACACTTAAGACACGATGCTACCATAGCCTGAAGCACTGTCCATGTAGAAAGAGGCCTACCCTGAAAAGAATCATAGATGTCAAAGAGAGTGGGCTCTCTCTTTCATATGTATACATATGAGGCTATCCTATATCATCCAGTTGCCCAGCTGATTCACAGAGTCATGGAAAGTAATAAATAATTGCTATTTAAGCCATTAAGTTTTGGGGTGGTTTACTGGGCAACTAAGGTAGGCTGAGATATAATTTTGTTGTTTTATATATATATATATATATATATAAAACATATATATATATATAAAGAGACTTATTTTCAGAAATTGCCTCATGCAATTGTGAGGTTGGCAATTTAAAACCTATAGGGAAGTCTCGCAGGCTGGACAC
>NW_006159949.1:1231174-1241482 GCF_000334495.1 Tupaia belangeri chinensis
CTAAAAGGAGAAAGGAATGGCTCAAATTGCCAAGAGGTTTCTGATCTCACAAATTTCTGTTTTTTTCTTTTTAAAAAATTTTTAATTTAATTTTATTTATTATTATCATAATTTTTATATTACATTGAATCGCATACATCTTTACAGTGTATTACATTTCTTTTTCCAGCACAAGTGCCATGCATATCAGTCAAGACAAAGACATTACTATCCACATCATCACCATCAAATAGCTTTTCATCTTTTTTTCAGATGATTATTATGATTTATTCTTTTTATTTTTATTGATTTTTTATTATACTTTTTTCTTTTTTTATTTCATTTTCTTCCATACATTCAATCACATTATTATTGGTCTTACAAAATGGATATTTCAACAGGTGAACATTTCTCCCTAGTACTGTTGATAAAACTATGAAATATCTTCAACAGATAATACCACACCTCTTTGTGCCATTAATACTTTGCCTCCCTGTCCCTCCTCCAAATGTTGATCTCACAAATTTCTATAGGTTGAAAGTAGGTGTCAAAAATTGCGAAAGATCTGAGGATTCATCCTCCTGAATAACTTTTCCTGGCTAATCAGACATCATTCAGAGGTAGATTAGCAGTTGCTTTACCTAGACCCCAGACACAGCTATGTAAGCAAGTCTGAGCTATCCTGGGAGGATGAGGAGCCACGTGGAGAGTAACTTAAATACCAGCCAACACCAACCAAATGCCAGACACGGGAGTGCAGTCACCTAGATTAGCTATCACCAGTCACCCTGCCAGCTGATCAGAGACACAAGAGCAAGCTCAGCAGAGGTTTTCCTAGCAGGCTCACACTACAAGAACTGCCCTGGGCCTACATAGAATTGTGAGAAACAACATATTGTCACTGTTTGAACCCACAAAGCTCAGAGGTAATCCGATAAGCATCAAAATGCACTGACAGGGCTGGCCCCACAGCCTAAGGGTTAAGGGAGCTAGATCTCAGTTGGCCAACTGCAGTTCAAATCTTGTCCCTAGTAGCTTGAGGAACATGCCTGCCTCGTGAGTGTGTGTATGTGTATGTGTATGTGTATGTGTATGTGTATGTGTGTGTGCCTCAAATCATCCAGAATGGATAAATGAGGAGAAAAGATTGTGGTGTGACCGTGTCCCTTTGGGCGGTACCTTCTGTCTCTGTCTCCATCTTTCTCTATCAAGTGCACATGCCTTCTGGTAATTAAAAAAAAGAGAGGAAAAGAAAGTGAACTGATATGCCATTGCATTCACCCAAACCCAGCACATAGTAGATAGTCAATAAATATTTACTGAATGAATATTTATGGTATAATAATGAACATAAAAATATCGTAATTGCTTACAAAAGGTCTGCCACTTGATTAAGTTTGTAAATCACTGGATTAGTTTATATGCCCTGAGAACTACCAGGTGGCAAGACAGAATTTCAAAAAAAGATATAATCACAGAGATAATTAAGGAAAATGAAAAGTGAGGAAAACCCAGACTGTTCTGTGTCTCATCTCTGCTAGATGTTTCCTTAGCTAACGGGAGTAAATGTAATAAGATTAGTCTAAAAACATAGATCATATGCCAACTCACTTTTAGAAACAAAACGGAGTTTAACTTGTGCATTCTCTCTGTGTAAAATAAAAAGAGAAAGCGAAGGAAAGTACTGAAATTTATAGGACAGTTTATAAAACATTATATAAGCTTAATGGGGGCCAATGTAGGAAAAGAAGGGTCAGCTCTTGGTATAAACAGCAGCAGCAGCCGCCACAACAAATCAGAACCGAGCATGTGGCTGCATGCAAGAGACGCCCTTGAACCTCGCATAGCTCAATAGACGGAAGGTCGGGATGCAGTCCCAAGCAAGCACTAATACTGGCGTGAATAAAAAGTGCCATAGTCCCTGAATAACCCTGCCTTTTCCCTGTAGAAGTCAGTGACGAAGGGAGGCTGAACTGCACACAGGGAACGTAACAGGATAGCGTCCTGTCCCCTAAGCCACACCAAAATGATCTGGAAAACAGACGAATAACTAGTGAAACTAGTGTTTGCTCATGCATCCCGCTTTTAACACATTTAAAGACAGAACCTCACTGTGAAAGTCAAAGTAAAAAACTGACCTCTGGCATCTTTGCTACTCCCATCCCCAGGATGCTCATGGACTCCAGCTGACTCTCCCGGGCTCATGTATTTCCCTCTGCACTGGCCCTAAACATTGCACCTCTAGAGAGGTTAGCACCAGAATGACACAGCCTGGCTCTTTAAGCTAGTAATATAAACCAATGGCTGACCATGCCCTAGCACACACCCTGGGGAGGGACGCTGCCCAAAGAAGACTGGAAGGGCTGGCCGTGCTGGGATCGGATCCTCTGAATCCGCCCACAGTCACCCTGGGATTTGGCTTTTGTTTTGTCTTTCTAGAAGCAGAGCCTGGAGCTCAGTGAAGTGCATGTTGTCAAATATAAGGATCCACTTCATTCTTTGTTATTTTTCTCCTTTTTAACCTTTGGTTTCACATTTATTTTTAAATTTTATTTATTTATTTTTTAAATTAATTGTGTTTCTTGCAGAAATGTTCCTTCCACCACTCACTGAAGTTTTGGATTCCGGCCTTTGCAGTTTTTACTGTCTGTGTCAGGCATCTAGCCTGACTTGGTTCTCTGTCAGCGTTTTTTAGATTCTATTCCCAAAGCATTGGTTATCATTTTGGTCCCCCCTGCCCTCCCCACTCACTCTCATGCTCTTTGGAAAACAAAAAAAGAATCGCCTTGTGTGTTGTAGCTCATTCGTTTCAAGAGGGAATCAACAGGTCATATTCAGTGTCTTGAATAAATCGCTCTAGTTTGATATTTAAAAAAATCCAAAACCCAAAACAATCCAGGTGAGAGTGTGCCACAGACCCTGATCCTTTCTTCCTTCCTGAGGAACTGACCAACTGTGTCCTTAACAAGTGGCCCTGGCAGAGTGGGAGGAGCCGCAGTCTGAATCAGAATGGGAGTTGATTTCATGGCTTATCTTAAGTTTCAATCCATTGTGACAAAATTTCTACTCTTCTTATTATGCATGCTGAATAAATATAAGTAAGTTCCACTTCCCTTTTTGACGTAGTTGGTTTCATGTACTGCTAGGTTTTAAGTGCTGCTCTGTTTCAGGTGCAATCTGCTTTTCCTCTGGGTGCCAGGACTTCACGAGCAGGTGCAGGACTGTGTCATCCTTGACATAAGCCCATGCAGGGATGTCCAGCTCTGGACACACACAAGCTTCGCTCTGGACACTGACAAGTAAACAGACTGTAGAGTAGAGCCCAGAAAGGGGTGAGAGAAAGTTTTCTGAAGACAGTTGGTTTCTCAGAAAAGACTTGAAGGATTTGAAAATGTTCTCTGATGGAAAAAGTCAAAGTCCAAAGAACAGAATGATTGCTTTGGACAGCAGCCAATAAGTCAAAGTGACCATAATTGGGGGTGGGGTGGAAGGGTGGGCAGTGGCTCAGTGTTGAGAGATGAGGGGGCAGATGCAGGTAGCAGTAAGCCATGGGTTTTGGGCATCTTCAAAAGTGGGGATTGAAATTTGTGTTTTCTCTTAAAAGTGATGGGTAACTTTTGAAGGCTTCTAAGCATAGGAGTAGCATGGTTTCAGAACGATTCCCTTGGCTATAGTATAACAATTTGAGTACGTGTGAGGGTGCAGAAGGGCCGGGGGGAGGGGAGAGTCAGGCAAAGCTGCAGAGAGGGAGAACAGTTCAAAGAACAAAACCTATCTCTATTTTCAGTCCTGAACCTGAAGAGACAGAGGCATTGGTTTGAAGAGATAGGAGGGCTGCAGGACGTATACGACTTGATGTTTGATGAGCGTGGTTGAAAGGGAAGACAGGTCTTGACTGCTGAGTTTCCAGCTTGTACAAGGGCATGTGGTTCACTGTGATTAGGAATATCAAAGGAGGAAGAGGTTCTGGGAGGAAGATGATTTTTCTTCTGGTTATATTTAGTTTGAGGTGCCCGTGGGATATCTGGGCAGAGAGTTGCATAGATATGTGTTTGACGCTGAGAAACGGGCTTGGGGTAGAGATTTTGGAACTGAAACTAGAGGAGGCAATGAGATCAAATGGGGTAAATGTATTAGAAAAGGGTGTAAGATTAATCTACCACACAGGCAAAAATACATTCCTGTACACTAATGATACAACGATAGAAAACACAATAAAAATATACATTATGTTAAAATAGCAACAGAACATTAAATCTTGCCTATTAATATAATCCCGAACAAAGAGATTTATTTAAAGAATCTATATACTCTAATGAGGACAATAAAGGCAGACGTGAATAAGTAGGGAGCTATACTATACTATTTATTTGAAAGACTAAAAACAGTGAAGATGACAGTACACTCTAAGTTAATATATGGATTTAATGTAATGCCTATTAAAATCACAGCAAGATACTTTATGGAAATTTCAAAAATAATGGTAAAATTCTTTTTGAAATAATCTGTGGACAAGAATGCATATGTGGATCAGTACTGGACAAGTATTTATATAACACTTTAGATTGTACAAGGTGCTTTCACAACATTTTCTCATTTAATTCTCACAACTCTTGTAATGAGGTGTGTTTAATTAGCATTCCCGTTTTAGGGTGACTATAAGTCACAGTATACTTGGGGAAATCTTGTATCATGCTATTGTCCAATGTTCCCCTATCATTTAATATTATCTCTTAGATGTTTTCAGTTTTTTAAAGTACGTTTATTTCTTTTTAAAAAAACTATTATTTTATTTCCCTTCATTTGTTTACTTATTTTAATTTGACCAGAAAGGGGCAGGGTGAGAGAGAGAGGGAAAGTGAGAAAGCAAGTCACTAGATCTGGGATTCAAACCGTGGGAGTCCAGAGCCCTTAACCATCATGCTACCTGCTGGCCCCTAAAGTATGTTTCTTTCTTACATAAGAAAGAAACACAGAGAATGATATAGAGTCAGAGAGACAGGCATCCCCCCAGTAGGGCCTTCATGTCATCGTCCACCCCCAATTTCAGCTAGCCCAAGCATGGGTAAATTCTTGGAGGTCCCGGAATGTGAACCCAGGACATGGGGGTCTCATGGGGATTCAATGTATGATCACTGAACTGCCTAGTCACAGTTGTTTTTATTTTTTAAAGACAATATTATCATTAATGACTGCATTAAAAATAATTTGGGATAGATTTATTACCATCTCCATGGAGTACTGCCAGTCTCTGTTGTGGTCTTGTCTACTAGGATATACGGAGCATCTAGCTGTTAAATCTGAAAGATGACCACTGATAACCCATTTCTCCACCCACCGACCCTTCCCTAATATGAACTAACCAATGCCTCTCTTGCATGCAGCGGCATGTTGCAGATATCCTCTCCAATAAAACAAGGTGCATCCAGGTTATGTAGAAAGCTTCTTCTTTACTGTTGCAGGTAGCAGTGGGACAGGAATTTCATGTTGCTACCAGCTCCTATTGGCTGTGTGATATCCAAGCTGGCTGTTCAACTGAAGTATTTGCATGATGCCGCCATACTGTCAGTTGGGGAGATCAGTAGGGAAGTTGGAAAATGACAGGTATGTATAATAAGAAAAGTATGTACAAAATATCAAGGCAGGACAATCTTTCAGGAGAGAGTATAGAGCATTCTGGATATATATGTATATATATATATATACATACATTTTTTTTACAAGGGCTTGCCATTTATTATGTTGAATGTGTATTGGGTTACTTTTTATGTTTATTGTGGCAAAATATAAATAACATAAAAATGAACGTTTTAACCATTGTGAGTGTACAGTTTTGTGGCATTACATATATTCACATTATTTTGCAGGTATCTCCAGCATTTACCTGAAGAACTTTATCATCCTCACAAAGTGAAACTTTATGTCCATTAGACGCCAACTCCCCAGTGCTCTATCCTATAGTCCCTGTCAACCATCATTCTATTTTCTTTCTCTGTGAATTTGACAGTTCTAAACAGGTCATATAAATGGAAACGTATTTCACATTTGTAACTGCCTTATTTCACAGAGTATAATGTCTCCAATGTTCATCCACGTGATGGTATGTGTCAGAATTTCCTTCCTTTTAAAGGTTGAATATTCCACTGCACATACACATTTTATTTTATTGACTGAGATTGCTTGTTAATTTTTCTTTCTTTTTTCTTTTTGTTTTCAAGATAGGTTTTTGCTAGGGGATGTGTGCATTCTCCAGAGAGACGGAAAGAGACAGAGAGACAGAAAGCTAGAAATCACCCCGACAGGAGAGATGGCCGCACCGCAATCCCTTCTCCTCCATTCTCCTCTAGGAATTTTTTTTGGAGAGAGATTTCACTATCTGCCATGTGTGCTCACCAGAGAGAGAGAGAGAGAGAGAGAGAGAGAGAGAGAAATGGAGAAATCTCCCCCAGTGGAGGATGGCCATGCCACAATCCCTTCTTCTCCATTCTTCTCTTGAGATTTTGGGCATGCACGTACACATGCCCAACATGAGTTTTAAGCTGCCAGATCTGGGACTTGAACTGTGGTTGACTATGTGGGAGTCCAGCAACATAACCATTATGCCATCTGCTGGTACCTCCTCTCAGAATTGTGGGCACGCATGCACACATGCTAGGTGTGAGTTTTAAGCTGCTGGGTCTGGGACTTGAACCACCATCGACTACGTGGGAGACCAGCTATGTAACCATTTGCCGTCTACTGGTACCTGCTTGCTAATTTTTCAATAAGCTATTTTGTAGGAAATGAGACCAAAAACCCAAAATTTATGTTTCATGAAATACTGAATTTTTCTTTTCCAAGAAAGTTGGTGATGAATGTATAACTTACACAAATATTTTTAAAAAGTATCAACCATCAAAGGAGACTATAGTAATAGTATTGACCACATGAAAACCAGAAGACATAAATCTACTGAAGAAGCATCAGCATGTATTTAAAATATTACTAATTATTTTAAGAAGATTATTCTTGAAAACAATGACTTAACATGTGCGGCTACAGAAAGTGCATTGCATATTACTATGTGAAACATGAGTTTTCATTTAAATCACATTACTATCTAAGTGAATTTCACTTATTTTTGATGATATATTTTCTTATACAAGTCTGAAAAGAAAAATATTTTACTTTTCAGTGATGGCTATATCATTGTATCTTATTTTTAATTTTTTGCCATGGGGTTTGTGTGTTTGCCAGAGAGAAATGAAGAGAGAGAGAGAGAGAGAGAGAGAGAGAGAGAAGAGAGAGAGAGAGAGAGAGAGAGAGAGAGAGAAGAGAGAGAGAGAGAGAGAAATTCCCTCTTCAGAGGGGATGGTCATGCCGCAATCCCTTCTCCATTCTCCCCTCAGGATTTTGGGCACATATGCATATGTGCTCACCAGATCTGGAACGTGGGACTCAAAGGGTGGTTCATCATGTGGGAGTGCAACACCTTAAACACCACACCATCTGATCGCCCCTCTATCACTTTATCTCATCCAATATGTTCATTTTAAATGGAAATGTTGACACTCTGCCATCAAAGATAGAGTTTTGTGCTTCTGATTGCCCACTCTTAGATCTAACCATCATATGATAAGGTCCAAGGGTCAGGGCCAGAGCCAGGACCATGGAGAAGCCATGAGAAGGTCTAGACAATGGTCCCTGCTAAGCCTCAGCTGGCAGTTGGCATCATGTGAGTAAATGAATCTTCAGATTATTGCAAGCCCCAGCCTTTCAATTGCATTGAGTAGTGCATGCCGAGGTACCCTACTGAGCCCTGCTCAAATGAAAGATCTGAAAATAAAGTAAATATCATTACGTTAAGTCTCTAAATTTTGGAGTAATTTGTTACTGAGTCATGAGAACTAGAATATGATGTTAACATGTCAGTTCCCTTGCAGAAAAAGAACTTCACAAACTGGTAGATGATACTCATTTTGTCAGTTTCATCACATTCTAAATAGGAATGTGAGGAATGCTAGTGCAACATGTGATTCCCGAACATAATCCTGCTCCAGGCACATGACTAAGTTCTGCTGACCTGGCCATAGACGTCCTTGATGCTGATCGCCTTCCTGCTCATGTTTTTTGAGCATTACCTAGGGTCTCTGAGGACCGGCCTGGACAGAATGTGATTCATTCTGTCACATCCTGCTGGACCTTTCTGGTGCTGTGCTTGTCTGGATTCTGCAGGTCCTCAGTGCTTCAGTCCTGCCCCATCTTCACTTCAGTTAGCTGGATGATTCAACATGTAATGTAACAGGATAATTCATGTCCCAGGATAAGTCATGACTTTGCAGAAGAATGAATCTGAGCTCAGTACTCCACCATAAAAATTCATGCACACAGGCGGCAGGAGGCGGGCTGGGCACCAAGGCTGCGTCCGGCAGCGGGACGTTGCGGGCCCTTCCGGGCTCTGCGTGTCCCCCCGGGCCCCCGCCAAGCCGGCGGCGGCAGGAGGCGGGCTGGGCACCAAGGCTGCGTCCGGCAGCGGGACGTTGCGGGCCCTTCCGGGCTCTGCGTGTCCCCCCGGGCCCCCGCCAAGCCGGCGGCGGCAGGAGGCGGGCTGGGCACCAAGGCTGCGTCCGGCAGCGGGACGTTGCGGGCCCTTCCGGGCTCTGCGTGTCCCCCCGGGCCCCCGCCAAGCCGGCGGCGGCAGGAGGCGGGCTGGGCACCAAGGCTGCGTCCGGCAGCGGGACGTTGCGGGCCCTTCCGGGCTCTGCGTGTCCCCCCGGGCCCCCGCCAAGCCGGCGGCGGCAGGAGGCGGGCTGGGCACCAAGGCTGCGTCCGGCAGCGGGACGTTGCGGGCCCTTCCGGGCTCTGCGTGTCCCCCCGGGCCCCCGCCAAGCCGGCGGCGGCAGGAGGCGGGCTGGGCACCAAGGCTGCGTCCGGCAGCGGGACGTTGCGGGCCCTTCCGGGCTCTGCGTGTCCCCCCGGGCCCCCGCCAAGCCGGCGGCGGCAGGAGGCGGGCTGGGCACCAAGGCTGCGTCCGGCAGCGGGACGTTGCGGGCCCTTCCGGGCTCTGCGTGTCCCCCCGGGCCCCCGCCAAGCCGGCGGCGGCAGGAGGCGGGCTGGGCACCAAGGCTGCGTCCGGCAGCGGGACGTTGCGGGCCCTTCCGGGCTCTGCGTGTCCCCCCGGGCCCCCGCCAAGCCGGCGGCGGCAGGAGGCGGGCTGGGCACCAAGGCTGCGTCCGGCAGCGGGACGTTGCGGGCCCTTCCGGGCTCTGCGTGTCCCCCCGGGCCCCCGCCAAGCCGGCGGCGGCAGGAGGCGGGCTGGGCACCAAGGCTGCGTCCGGCAGCGGGACGTTGCGGGCCCTTCCGGGCTCTGCGTGTCCCCCCGGGCCCCCGCCAAGCCGGCGGCGGCAGGAGGCGGGCTGGGCACCAAGGCTGCGTCCGGCAGCGGGACGTTGCGGGCCCTTCCGGGCTCTGCGTGTCCCCCCGGGCCCCCGCCAAGCCGGCGGCGGCAGGAGGCGGGCTGGGCACCAAGGCTGCGTCCGGCAGCGGGACGTTGCGGGCCCTTCCGGGCTCTGCGTGTCCCCCCGGGCCCCCGCCAAGCCGGCGGCGGCAGGAGGCGGGCTGGGCACCAAGGCTGCGTCCGGCAGCGGGACGTTGCGGGCCCTTCCGGGCTCTGCGTGTCCCCCCGGGCCCCCGCCAAGCCGGCGGCGGCAGGAGGCGGGCTGGGCACCAAGGCTGCGTCCGGCAGCGGGACGTTGCGGGCCCTTCCGGGCTCTGCGTGTCCCCCCGGGCCCCCGCCAAGCCGGCGGCGGCAGGAGGCGGGCTGGGCACCAAGGCTGCGTCCGGCAGCGGGACGTTGCGGGCCCTTCCGGGCTCTGCGTGTCCCCCCGGGCCCCCGCCAAGCCGGCGGCGGCAGGAGGCGGGCTGGGCACCAAGGCTGCGTCCGGCAGCGGGACGTTGCGGGCCCTTCCGGGCTCTGCGTGTCCCCCCGGGCCCCCGCCAAGCCGGCGGCGGCAGGAGGCGGGCTGGGCACCAAGGCTGCGTCCGGCAGCGGGACGTTGCGGGCCCTTCCGGGCTCTGCGTGTCCCCCCGGGCCCCCGCCAAGCCGGCGGCGGCAGGAGGCGGGCTGGGCACCAAGGCTGCGTCCGGCAGCGGGACGTTGCGGGCCCTTCCGGGCTCTGCGTGTCCCCCCGGGCCCCCGCCAAGCCGGCGGCGGCAGGAGGCGGGCTGGGCACCAAGGCTGCGTCCGGCAGCGGGACGTTGCGGGCCCTTCCGGGCTCTGCGTGTCCCCCCGGGGCCCTGCTAAGCCGGCAGCACCGCCGCTTGCGCCTGCCCCCCCCCCCCCCCCCCCGG
>NW_006159949.1:1242669-1245277 GCF_000334495.1 Tupaia belangeri chinensis
AGAAAAAAAAATTTATAATAAAAAACAAAGTATAAAAAAAAAAAAAGGAGGGAGAAGAGGATAAAGACAGCAGTGAACAATAGAGAGGCAGGATGTTAATGAGAAATAGATATGGTTTATTACCTGTTGATGATGACATGTATAGTATTCTCAACTGAACCGGTCTGGAAAGTATTTCATGATGGGTGAAGTCTTTTTAATAAGCAAAATGAGAAATAGTGATTGACTGTTTAAAAAAATTATAATAATAATTATTGGGAAAAGCATGGAAAAGATATTGAATGATAAAGCGGGGAGATTGATATCTCTGTATTGACTGACATGCATGGCATTCCCTTTTGAAAAAGCAATGGAAGTCAATGTAAAGTTATATGTAATCTAGTGTAATAGAAAGAAGATTATGATGATAATAAAATAAAAAAAAAATTCATGCACACAGATCGAAAACCTAAATGAGCAACGACGGCACCAATACTACAAACATTTGCAACATCTGAAAATTAACAACACTATATTTATTCTACAGGAGAATCAAATATATTTCTCTCTACTGGAGAAGAGAAAATATGAAAACAGGATGAATGGATATGAATATGAAAAGATTAAAAACAAAAAGAGCAAAAGAATACAACATGAGAAGCATTAGTTCTGAGTCTCATAAGAAACCACAGAAACCAGAAGGAAGTAGGATAATGTATTCAAGGTGCTTAAAGGAAAAACAAAAACAAAACCCCATCAACCAAGAATTCTATATTAAGTAAAATTATCCCTCAAAAATAAAGGTGAAATAAATGCATTCCTAGATAAACCAAAAAATGAGAGATTATGTTTCTAAAATACCTGTCCTACAAAAAGTACTGAAGAAAATCAGAAAGTGATTTAGGCTGAAATGAAATTCCACCAGATGGTAACTCAAAGACACAGAAAATAATGAAGAACTCCAAAAATTGTTAAATATGTGGGTAAATATAAGAGACTACAAATATAATTTTTCTTTTAATCTCTTAATTAAAAAAGTTTCTTAAAGCATTAATTATATTTAATTGTTGGGCTTATAATATATCTGATACATATTATACAACATGACGTATTCTATATGCTATATGCTATATAAAATCACATATTTAATACATAATTATAAGTGATACACTGTATAGGATTATATGTGGAATATATACCTGTATAACATAACATATATAATATGTATAATAATAGTAACATAAACGAGGGAAGAGAAGCAATGCTATTTTGGAACAGAGTGGATATATTTTACCAAAATTAAGTCATTATCGATTTGAAGTCAATTACCATAAATTAAATATGTTCATTATACTCCCTAGAGCAACCTCTAAGAAAATATCTTAAAATATATAAATAAGAAACCAACAGAGGAATTAAAAATTGCAACACTAAAAACACATTTGTTAAATACAAAAGAAGGCAGTAAAAGAGAAATAACAAAATATGTGAGACACATAGAAACAAATAGTGTATCAGTAATTGGGTTAAATGTGAATTGACTAAGCACTCTTTTTTTTTTTAAGAGTCATTAGTATTAGAGTAACAATTGTGTTGACATAAAATAATTTACTTAGCCATTTTCCCATGGATAGGAATCAGGTTATTTATATTTTATTTATACTTTTCTACTATTATGAATAACACCACTGTAAGTCCATTTATATATTATTTTTATTTCTGTTAGCTTTTGCCTGTGATAAATTTCGTAAAATGGAATGAAATTGCATCAGAGCTTTATAACGTTTGACACGAGCTGATAAGGTGCTCTCCTAAAATATAAAAGATTATTTATGGAGAGCTTTATTAACATTGTTTAATAATGATTTGAGTAGATGTGTAACAATAATTTCAAGTTATTTAAATCAGCATTTGTTTCATTGCTACCTTTAATAATATGCTGTCTGTATTTCCTTATGTGTAAATTGGTTGTTCAACCATTTATGGGGTGAAATCTGAATGTTTGTTTATTTTTTCAATCCTATTGTATGGATGAAGTTACTAGCCTTTAATATTGTTTAGTCTTACCCCTCTGTAATACAGTTACACCAGTTCATTAAATTAGCTTAATGATCGTGAAGTCTTGAGAGAGAATGTATAATATATATAATTAAGGGAGGATTTTGAAGAAAGTTCGAGATAGGATGGTAGGTTACTCTGCACTCTCTGGGAGCTCACCTTAGCTTCCAGGCCTTAGTGTCTCTTTCTGAGAAGGACGTCACAGCTGCAGGGCACTGTGGCTTCCTCTCTGCCCTACAGGCTCTGAGGTGAAGCAGAGAAGCCAGCAGCAAGGGACTAGAGAGTCTTAGGTGGAAGGCTTAGCTGAGCTGGAAATAATTGATTAGTAAGGGAAGTTTTGTGCCAAACCATTAAAAATAACATGATGATAATGCTCCCTATTAGCAGATTTGGTGTTCTGTATGGATCTAGAAATAGATGAAAACTCAGGTCAAATGAGGATATATGAGTTTCTTCAAGAAAAGGAGTGGGAGAGAAATTTGCTTCATCCTTAGGAGCTAGGTTTTTTTTTTTTTTTTTTTTTCCTCCTTCCTCTGCATTTTTTTTTTTAAAAAATTTTTTTTACTTAAAA
>NW_006159949.1:1245467-1246801 GCF_000334495.1 Tupaia belangeri chinensis
TCAAGAAAAGGAGGGGGGAAATTATTTGCTTCATCCGTAGGAGGTTTTTTTTTTTTTTTTTTTTTTTCCTCCTTCCTCTGCAAATTTTAAGTATACCTCCTGCATTTACTCTAGAAAATGTTCCAAATGTTTGGGGTCAGACTTTATGGGAAAATACTCATGACACTGTATAGTTTAAGCTCTGGCCATTCCCTCAGAACTAGCTCCTCCCTATTACCCATTGCATTATCCCCAACACCCTCACTATAGGTATTTTAGGGATGAGGTTTAGAAAAAGCTAGATTTTGATGATGAAAATGGATGGATAATTCTTAGATGTTCTATATCTTGAATCATAGCAAAAAAGATCACTGAAAATCATAAGGGATTTGAAATAAAAAAAAATGAGTGCTATAGGTGCAAGGCATTTTGTCAACTGATGGTGATACAAAGATAAAACATGATGCCTGCTCTTGAGTCCTGTGTTGTCTGTCCTGCTGCTATGATAAAACACCATAGACTGGACACTTTGCAAATAGTAGAACTTTTTCCTATAGTTTTTGGTGATGGGAAGTCCAAGATCAAGGGGCTGGTAGACTTGGTATCCAGCGAGGACTTCTCTGTTTCCAAGATAGCACCTTTTGCTGCATCTTTGCACAGTGAAAGCAGCAGAAGAGCTGGGCAGTTCTCTGAAGTCTCTTATAGAAAGGCATTCATCTTGTTCATGAGGACAGAGTGCTCATGACCAAATCACTTCTCCCAAATGTCTCACCTCTTAATACTACCACAATGGGAATTAAGTTTGAATGTGAGTTTCGAAGAGACACACACATTCAAACCATAGCAAGTGGTTCATTCTAGTTTTTAGCATCTTTCATATAGAGAAATCCTATCAATTTTTCATAGATGTTAGAGGATACCCAAATAGTACCTTTCTTCCCTGCCTAAGTATGAATCACTTAAGATATAGACAGGGAAATATGCAGATGGGAATTAACATAATTTAGCAAAGTTGTAATGAATGGCTAGAGTGTACAATCAAAGCAGCTCATCAATGATTTCTCCTGGCATAACCTCCCCTTAAGTCTTGCCCTTAGGACTACTCCTATGGGAGTTTCTATCTGCAGCCAGGTGTACCTGCTTAGGAAGTCTCAGGTAAAGAGGGATGGAAAGAAACCATCCTTTATGTTAACAGCTCTTTAAAAGATAAGCTTTATTCCATCAAGAAATGTTAACTGTTGAGTATCACCCATCAAGAAAGAACTCCTTCCTAACCTGCAGAGAGTCAGAGAAAGGAGTGGTAGAGAGGAAAGGAGTGCCCCCCCCCCCCCCCCCCCCCGCGGGGCCGCAGGCGG
>NW_006159949.1:1247553-1257113 GCF_000334495.1 Tupaia belangeri chinensis
GAGAAAAGGAGTCCCCCCCCCCCCCGCCCCCAGCCGGAAGTGGAGGTGTCCCACCTCAGATTCAAGGAATGGGGGATGGGCATATGCTCTTCACCCATGGGTCCCATGCTGTGATAAATTAAAAGCTTGATCTTCTCATTGTTTGTCTTTTTCTTTTCTTTTCTCCCCTTACTTTCTCTCCTCCTAAAAGTGAATACAGTAAACACAGTAAATACATACCAGGTTGAATTGGGAAAAACCGGTTTGTTCTAGTCGGGACTAGAGAGAATCAGCTATACCAGGGGAATGCGATCTTCACTTTCCTCTGTGTCATGTGTCAGAATGGCTTGGGGTCTTGTCTTGTTGATTTGCCCTTCCAGTCATGAAAGAGCCATGTTCCTGAGACTAGAGCCATGCCTGAGACCAGAGCCCAGCCTGGGGTGCTGGCAGCTTGTGACAAGCACTTCTGAGGGGATTCAGTATCTTTCTAATGAAGAAGCTAGGGAGACATTCATGTCTGGTTTTAGTGCCAAAAGAATGATGCTTCTCTTGAGCAGTTGGTTTGTTTCTATCACAATGACAAGAATGCTATGACTCACCAGGCCATGGTAGGTGTGTGGTGTGCATGTGTTTAATGCTGGCCTCTCAGGAACTATATGGTTCTGATTCTCTCACTGCCAGTGTATAAAATTTTAAGATGTGCATGTTTATATCATTTCTGACCTTCTTATGACCCAATCTTGATTATCTGCCATTTTCTTTCTCACCTACCTCTTATTAATGTTACCTTGTACTTTCTGTGTCCTTGTAAGGTGCCTTATGTTCTTCCTAAAACCAGGCAGGGTATAAATACATGAATAAATATAGAAAGCACCTGGCTCCCTGAGCCTTTGGCTCTACTCCATGCTTCACTGCTTCTGGGTCTTTGGCTCAATCCAAGCATAGGTAATAGCAGGCTCCATTTCTGTGCTGGGATGGTGTCCCAAGGCTGGCACTCAGGACTTCTCTAAATTCTTGGCTCCTCTTGCTCAGACACTTCGGTCCAGTTTACTAAACTTTTGTTGTTGGACTGAAATCTCCAGTATTCCACCTCCGGTGCCCACTTCCTCTTCACCGTAAGTGTGTATTTTACCGTCCGAGACCCATGGTCTCTGAATTTACCTTACATCTATGGATATCCCCTCTAGCCTTTCTTGCATAATACCTAAGAACCTTGGGGAGGCAATGTAGTTTTAGTCATTTGAATCTGGGTTCATCTAGTCATCTGTCCATCCATTTCTTCATTCACCCACCCATCCACTCAATCTTCTATCCAGCCATTGATTGTGTGTGTACATATGTATGTACATATGTGAGTGTGTGTATGTGTGTGAATGTCTGTCATGTGCTAGGCATTGAACTAAGTACTGGAGATATGACAGTGAAACAGACATACAATCCTTGCTTTATAGAGCGTGTAGTCAAAATCTGAATTTGAATCCAAGCTCTAATATTTGCTAACTGTGAGAAATTAGACTATTATGTAATTTTTCTCTGAGTTCTAGATTCTTAGCCTGTAAACTACTGGTAGTTATACCTACTTCCTGGGATCACTTGGATTAAAAGAGTTAATGTAAGGAAACATTCATGACATAGTAGTTAGTACTGTACTGTTAGATGTTAGGTCACCCACAGAGAGGGTCCCTTTTTGCAACTCTCTCACTGAAAATTATAGATTGCTTTTACCCATTTTGTTCATCAAACCACTGTCATCTGTATTTTGTTTTCCAGAAATGTGCTGCAATTTCTCATTCATCAGTGGCTATCCCCCTCTGTCCTTTCTCTTCTATAGATTGATTTCTCTGTGTGTTCGTATTTGAGGAACAGAAAGCATTGTTTGCAATGAACAGTATTACTATGGCTTGTAAGACATATGAACTGTGCCGAACCCATGACAGGGAAAATAAGCTAAGCTCAAGCTGTTTCTTTTTAAAAAATGTTTATTGGTTGAGAGCGAGAGAACAAGAGAGAAAGAACGAGATCCTCGACGGGTTCTTACTACACTGTGATCCTCCCTCAGTTTCCAGACGGGATCACAAGTATTGGTGAATGTGCCCAGTGTGTTCTCGTTGACCCAAGATCCAAACCCAGGCCTCTCATGTGGGAGGCAACATGAGCTGAATGAATTATCTGATGGGAGAAGTTTAGGGGGCAGGATTCTTGAGAGGCAGTACCAGGAGAATCTTTTAAACTTCACCCCTTTTCACTTTTCCTGTACCCCCTTCCCTTTGCTACTCTCCACACCATGCCTTATGCTGGATGATGGCTGGGACAATCTTCAGCAATGGCCAATGTTTTAGCAAGAACAGCCAGGGCTAATGGGGTTTTACAGGAAGTGACTGTAGGTTCAGATTTAATGAGAAATATGCAGGCAGATGAACTTGGAGGTGGTCTCTCACACTGGTTCCACTCACCAGGCTCGCAAATAAGTTTCTGTTGGCTTTGGCAATGATGCTGATTGTCTGACCGCTCAGCAGTCCTACCTGCTATTGTTTAGGTTACTGCAAATGTAATCTGAATGTTTGTGTTCACAAAAAGGAGCAGTGGGTACTGGTACAAATCATCTCTGAACTATAATATTTAAAGAAAGTGAATTCCATCCACTCACACCTTTTCTTTTATGGCAAAGATGACTCCAGGAAGAGGAGTTCTGCCTCTTCTATGAGGAGGACTCAGGACCCATTGTACTGATGAGCATGGCTACCTTACTGCCAAATGAGAAAAAGTTGACTTCTTCTGAAAGTCATCATTGGAGAATCCCATGGCTGCAAATTAAGGTCAAACTGTCAGACAGAGAACTGGAGTGGCTTATATCAATTGTAAATGTGGCCTTCAGAGAGGTACAGATTCCGCTGACAGACACTGGTATGGCCATGCTGATTGTTAAATTAGTCGGTGCTTCTGTGATGTTTAGGAAGCAGCCATTGCCATGAGCCCTGAATATTGCCTTCCCTCCTGTCACTTCACGGACCTCCTGCCACACAGCAGGAGACAGAGTGGTCCAGGATCCTCCTTAGCACCGAGGCGCTTACCAGGCCCTGTTCTATTTGTTATTGACTATTTGGAATATCATGCCTGGTCCTGAGTTCTTTTGATTTATAAGGAGAAGGTAATGAGGATTATAAACCTAAATTATAGAATTCTGGCTTGTGGTCAGACTCAGATGGGTACCCTGCATGCACTGCGTTGGTGGTGTTGGTGGCTAACACCTGAAGAGTGAACTTGTGAAATGTAAAGATGTTTCCAAATGAAAAAATAATCAAACATGCTGGGCACATGTGCATCCATGCCCAAAAACTCAAAAGGAGAATGGAGGAGGAGGGATTAAGGCATGATCATCCCCTGTGGGAGGCTCTCTCTCTCTCCCTCTCTCTCTCCTCTGTCTCTTTCTTCTCTTTTTCTCTCGAGCAAACACATACACCCTATAGCAAATTAAACACACACACACGTACACACACACACACACACACACACACACACACACAGAAACAGACATACACAAACACATACAGACAAAGCAATCAATGAGGACTCATCTTCAGAAGTGATGCTGCAGTGGTGGGAGGGGGAAGGGGGAAAGGGGGAGGGAGAGAATCAGAAAAGGGTCCCAGCTGGCTTCTAGGAAGTAGTGGGAGATAAACAAAGCCTCCTGTGGTAACCTAAAGCAATAAAGCGATAGAAAGAAAGGCAACATAGCAAGGATGAAATAGCAAGGTCCATACCTGGGCTAATGAGCCCAAAGGTCCCCCGTCCAGAGGATTACGAGAGTGACCAAATCATTACTGTTCCTTTCCCACTCACCCCCAGTGCAGCTGCAGGGGCCTCTTCATGATTCTCCAGAAACTTCAGATCTTATACCTTCCCTATTTTCTCTGCCTGGGCCCTGCCCCGAGACCCCTGCCTGGCTCCTTCCCTCACCTTCTTCAGGTCTTCTTTCAAATGTTACTTCTCCTGTGCCCCCTCCCTGAACTGCTATGCAGAATCCTGCTTTCCTACTTTATTTCTCTTAGCACATTTAACCACCAATGCATACTACACACTTTGCTCACCGATGTTATTGATTTTTCTATCCCCCGTACTATAACGTAAGCTTCCTGACAGTGAGGACTTTTTGGCCTATTCTGTTTGTTGCTGCAGCTGTGATGCTTGGAAGAACACATAGCAGCCACTCAGTGAATGTTTGTTGATTGAGTCAATAAAGAAATAAATGATTATGGATCATTTAATAATTTAATTAATTGTGATTATAATGATTTACTTAATCATTCAATCATTATACCATGAATTTGTGCTGTGTTTCGCTTCCTACTCTTCCTGTGGAGCACCTTACCAGTCCTCACCGAGGGTCTCAGATGTGTGTCAGGGACTTCCTCGTACATTTGCAGTTTGAGTTGACTTGCATTTAAATAGCCTTTGTAGGGGCCAGGCAGTGGTGCAGTGGCAACCCATCTGAACCCATGTGGGAAGATCCTGGGTTGCATCCTGGGTTCACATCTGGGGCCTCACTATGCATGTCTATGTTCTGGGCTCACTGAGACTGGGGTTGCATTATGGCAAGAGGGGGATCCCTGTCTCTCTGGCTTTCTCTGTTTCTCCTTCTCAAGTAAGAAATAAATAAACTCAATAAACAAATAAGTACGTCGTAGCCACAGGTGGCTATCATTACTGTACTTGACAGAATTCTGGCATATGAGGGAAAAATAAGCGGATCTTATGCTCTAGAAGAGTAGGGAGGCATGGTAAACACGTCGGGAGTGCATAAATCCCTGGGATAATTTATGGGTTGCTGGGATAAGCCCATCCTTGTGTCTCCTTTTCATTTTGTCTTGGCCTGAGCAGGGCTGGGGTCGGGCAAGGCAACTATGACATTTACCTTGGTATAAAATTTAAGGGAACATCAGAAAACTCATGAAGAGTTTTAGCAAAGCAATATTTATTTTAACTTAATTTTTAAATTATTATCATTATTTTTATTTTTAAATTTACTTACGTTTAATCACATGTCTTTACAGTATACATTTCTTTTTCCAACACAAATGCCATGCATGTAAGTCAAGATAAGGATATTACTATATACATTACCATCAGCAAATAGCTTCTCATTTTTTGTCATTAAAGTATACTTTTACCAGTATTTTTCCTTCCCCTTCCTTCTCCCCTCCATACTAAACAGTTTTTTCCCCATATTTTATTGATTCACAAAAGATTTTGAACTAAAAGTATGGACAAAGAGCAAAGCAATATTTAAAGAGATAAAACTTAATGCCAAAAAATTCCATGATGAACAAAATACCAACATTTAAGTAAAGACAGCATTAGTTTTACTTTTTTTAAAAAATTATGATTGATTTAATTTTATTTATTATTACTATTATTATTTTACTTGCTATAGTGCACATGCATTCACCAGAGAGAGGCAAACAGAGAGAAAAAGAGTGAGAGAAGGAAAGCGAGAAAGCAAACCACCAGATCAGGGACTCGAACTGTGGTTGGCCATGTGGGAGTCCAGCACCCTAACCACCATGCAACCTGCTGGCCTCAAGTTTTACTTTTTAAAAAATTGCCCAAGGGCATGTGTGTTTGCCAGAGAAAAAGAGACAGGGAAAAAGGGAGAGGGAGAAAGCACCTTCCAATGTGGTCACACTGAATTCACTTCTCCTCTACTTCTCTATTCTGTCAGGATTTGAGGAACACATACACACATGTGCATGGCATGTTTTCCAAGCCGCTGGGTCTGGGATTTGAACAGGGAATCTAGTTCTTTAGTCACTAGGCCATGGTGCTAACCCAGTTTTACTGGTTTTTATTTTTGCCTCAAGTTCCAATGTGGCTTACTATAGCACTGTTGCTGCTTATACTGATGGTCAAGTGTTTTTGCAGTGTGTGTCTGAGGTAAATGTAGACAGTTAAGTATTTTCAATATAAAGTGGAATTAAATGAAGTTTTATCTTGAAACAAATTTATACTGCCACTCTCTTGTATGTAGTCCAGAGTGCATGTGTCGGGAAAGGAGACAGTGCGAGAACAATGATTGTGAGTCTGTGAAACTATTAGTTTGTAGCTTTTTTTAAAAATAAAGAATTATTTATTTAATTTTATTTATTTCTATTTTAAAATTTATGCACTCACCAGCAAGAAGGAGAGAGGAGAGAGAGAGAAGAGAGAGGAGAGAGAAAAGAGAGAGGAGAGAGAGAGAGAGAGAGAGAGAGAAGATAGAGGGAGAGGGAGAGAGAGAGAGAGAGAGAGAGAAAGTGAGAAAGCAAGCCCCAAGGTTCAGGACTTGAACCATGGTTGGCCATGTGAGAGTCCAGTGTCTTAACCACCATGCCACCTACTGGCCCCTTAATTTGTAGCTTTAAGCTCATTGCAATTTAGATCAGAAAATCCAACAAACATATAACAAACAAAACAAACATTACTCCCAATCCCACCGAGGCATTTTTCTTCATTATAATTATTAAAAATAAAAAGAATACACTTTTGTTATAATAGATTCAATTTAGAAAGAACTATATAAGTGGGGCCAGGGGGTGGTACAGTGGAAGTGCAGCAGGATCCACATGGGAAAGGTTCTGGATATGTCCTGGTACTTTCCAGGCCATACTGGGCATGCACATGTGTCCATGATTTTGGCCAACTGAAGTCAGGAGTGGATTGCAGTGTGAAGAATCTGTGCCTGTCTCTCTCTCTCTCTCTGTTTCTCTGTTATTCTCTCTCCTGGAAGAATAAATAAATAAACTTTAAAAAGAGAGAGAGAGAGAAAGAGAGAGAGAGAGAGATAGGAAAAGCTGATTACCTCTCTTCTTTCTACCAAAATCCACCCATTCCACCAAGATACTCCATGTTCAAGGCTCATGCCACATTTCTCAGTTCTACTTAGTGTTTTTTTTTTTTTTTTAAATGGGATCATATCACACATAATGCTCAGCTACCTTTCTCTTTGGAGTTATCTCTTTAATCATAGTCTTCTTTCATCCAGGAAACTACTTAGCTCTTAGAGTACTTAATATGCTCAATATGGATTCTTGGAAAGAATTTTACCCTTAATTTATTTATTTATAACTATGCCAATAGCATGTTGTGTAGTATAGTAGTATATACTCTTTCCATGTTGCCATCATGGTAACATTTATGAAGCATTTCTTTTTGAACAGTACCCACACCCTTGAGGTCTATAATATTGCCTTTTAGATTCAGATGCAGGTGGTCAAAGGAACAACTCCATGTTTTGTTGGAATATAGCGTGGAGTATGGAATAATCTCTGTACCTCTCTTTTTTCCTTTGTACTTGTCATTTTCCTGAATTGTTGGAAGATGGCAATTTGTCCTTTCTTACTTATTCTTACTTAATAATTCATTGTGGACACTTCTCTGGGTCCATACCTATAGGTTCCTTTTGAAAATTAAGTTTTATTCACAAAATTTAAAAATTATAATAAAACCTTTACAAATAGATCATACATGCACATAAAAGATTTCACAAGGAATGTTGTTTAGTGAAAACTATATTCCTTTTACTGCTGTCTCAAAGCCATTTGCTTCCCTTTCACAGAGCAATTGCTGTTATTAGTTATCTTTTGACCTGCTACAGAGTTAATCTATGCATTAAAAACATACTATCTTCACTGTTATTTTCACTTAAAAATGCATCTTAGAAAATGTTTCATATCAGTATCTGTAAAGCTGCCTCATTCCTCTTTTAAAAAATTACTTGGTTTCATTTTTTTTAAATAGCTGCCTATTTTCCATTATATAGACATACCAAAATAAATTTAATGCACTCCTCACCAATGGAAACTTAGCCTATTTTTTCTCTAGGCTGACTTTTACAAATGATGTTGCAATAAATAATCTTATAATTATTATATATAACTTTTTATGCATGCGCATTTATCTGTAAAATGTAATTCTGGAAATGTAATTGCCAAATCAAATGTGTGATTTTAATTTTGACACCTATAGTCCAGTTGTCTTCCAGAGAGGTTGGCGAATGATTGAATAAGTACAATGAAAAGGGAGAACTGAAGATAAAGAGAAAGAGGTGATCATTTCAGGAGGAGAGACCTTGACAATAAGAGCTAATTGGTTTTGATAGGGGCAGAGACATTAGAGTAAGAGAAGAAAGGGGTGTCTGTACAGGTTGGTAGATATCAGTAATCTTGGCACTACTGAGATTCTAGGCTAGAGAGTGTTTTGTAGCTGGGAGCTTGTGTAATATTTAGTAGCAATCCTAGCCTATACATTAAAATGTCAGTAGTATCCATGCCCTTTAGTTATGACAGTAAAAATAAAAAAAATAATAAAAACCCCCCAAAAACCTCTCTCTCTTTTTATTTTTTCCTTAGTTGAGAATGACTGATCTATATAAGTAGACTGGAAAGGGGGCTTCTTTAGTGATGATTCTTACTTTCTAAGTAATGTGTAAGATGAGGTGATTAGATGGGAGTTTGGGGAGAGAGAGTAAGATATTTGAAGAAAGAGAAGGCATGAAATGATAGTTTCTGGACAGGAGGAAGCAATAGTGAATAAGCAATATGCTTACCTCCTTCCTGGCCCTGGGAAACATAACATGTGGGAGAAAATAGTAGCCTCTTTTTCAGGGGATTGTAGGGGAAGCAATCTCTGTGGAAATTCATTCAGAGACCAGGTTTCTGATCACAGATTAAGAATTTGAGAGAGCTCAGTGGAAGAATTTTGGAAAAGGAGAGGGACAAGGAGAGTTGGATAGGATAAGAGATTGTTAAGTGTAGTGTGAAGTCTGAGAGACCACAAACAAAATGCTAATGGGAAGGCTTGGGCTTCTGAAGGAGACTGATAATAAAACAAGCATGTGAGACAGGTTGGGACTAGCCTTAAAAGCCTTATGGAAGATTATGAAGCTATCAGATCAGTGTTTTAATCCCACATATTTTGCTTGAAGCAGTGGTAAGCCTCCTGGAGGAGAGGAAACTAGTCTCCCCATGCTTACATAGCTAATAGAAGTAGAATATTTGATTCTACTTCCATTTCAAATCAGTTACTGATATAATAAAACAAAATTTTATAGTTTTGTATATTTATCTTATCTTCAGTCTCTTTATCAAATGTCCTTATTTATTCTAATAGTTTTAATACATGTTCTTAGTTTTTTAGTTAAACAATTATATCATCAGACAGGTGATTGTGAAAATCGAACTAAAACCTAAGTGCAGGAAGGTGAGAGATAAGGGCTTACTGCTGGGGTTGGATCCTCATCTGATTTCCTTGTTGTTATGAGAATCATGCTGCTAATTACAATGTCCTGGCACTGTTTTCAACTTTGCCCTCTCTGGGGTAATGGCTTATGCACAGTGCAAAAAAATGCATTTTGTCCAGTCAATGTTTCCCGTGGGAAGTTCTCCAAAGAAACTGTCATTGGAGAATTTAAGCATGACAGTTTTTTCCCTCCCCTCATTAGATATTCCCAAGGGCTGGGAAATAATCTGCTGTTTACAGTCACTGCTAACCTTTCATTACATTGAGGGATCCTAATGGTCTTCCGTCTCTTTTCTTTCTTCTTTCTT
>NW_006159950.1:0-1412 GCF_000334495.1 Tupaia belangeri chinensis
AAAAAAAAAAAAAAAAACAAAACAAAAGAATCGAGGCAATGGCATAGCTCAACAGTATCCCAGGAGGCTGGGAAATCTGTGAGCTTTGAAAGTCGTAGTGAAGCACCCCGCGTTTACAAATCACTTACGGGTCCTATGGCCATGTGTTGGCCTTGAATCCTTCCCACACGTCAAAGACTCACAGTCTGCATTTCTTCCTTCGTCCCTCTAAGCACTCTGCATTTCTTTCCCAGCCTCACAGCTGAGAGTTGTTATAGTGGATTTTGGTGCGGGTCCCGAACTTGCCGGCACAGGCCTTGAATGTAGTGTCTGACATCGACAGTTTTGCTAATTGCTGTCTGATACTCATTTTCTGCTTTGTCTCTCTCTCTCTCTCTCTCTCTTTTTTTTTTTTTTTTTTTTTTGAGAGATTTTTGCCATAGGGCGCGTGTGCTTGTCAGAGAGAGAGAGAGAGACAGAACGCAAAAACTCACCCTCCAGGGAGAATGGCCACACCGCAGTCCCTTCTCCTCCGTTCTCGTCTTGGGACTTTGGGTATGCACACACCAGCGCCTGGCATGAGTTTTAAGTTGCGGGGTCCAGGACTCAAAGCACATTCCACTATGCGGGAGTCCAGTGATGTAACCATTACGCCACCTGCTGGTCCCCATTTTCTGCATTCTCTATAAGTTTAACAAACTCCTTGGCAGTTTGGATTTAATTCGAAACAGTTACTGAATCCTGTCCGCACTTATGACTCACAACTGAACATTGCCGCCTTCCTAACAGGGAGCCTGGATCTTGAGTCCTCCGACCACTGGCTGGAGGCCGTGCGAGGCGCTCCCACTCTGGTCTCCAGCGACCGTTCCGAAGTTCTGGGCTGAAACCGGCGCCTTCCCATACATGCGGTAACGGCCTGCTGTCCGCCTACCGTTGGGCACAGAGGACGGAGGCCATGAGGGTGGTCTTCCATGCGGCCATAAAGAACCGTCACAGGGCTGGCACTTCAGGCCTTCGCCTAGTCCTCCCGGCTAGGGCACCCGCCTCGCTCCGTGAGTGATCGGATTTAAAGGACATTGTTCTCTCGGATCTAAGAGCCTGCTATGGCCCCGGTCACCATGCTCTGTAACAGACCTGATCTTCGCCACCGTCCTGCTCCTGGGTGTGAGCTGGCCAAATGCATGTGCTGCCCCTTCCCTGAGGAGATGCCATCTCTGCGGAGCCGCTGGGCATCCCCACGCCCTTCACCAGGTCCCCGGGCATGTACGATGAGGGGCTTAGCAGCTACATGCACATTTTCCTCATCCGACACCCGAGCTCACAGTCGGCCATCTTGGGCTGCTCTGGCCCAGCCTAGCCCACCGTTTTTATTTTCTCTTAGAGGTTTTAGCCTTAGGGCACATGTGCTTGCTGGAGAGACAGAGACAGAGAGA
>NW_006159950.1:2224-2746 GCF_000334495.1 Tupaia belangeri chinensis
GGGAAAGAGAAATCACCCCGGGGGATGGCCACTCCACAATCCCTTCTTCTCCTAGGCTCTTGGGTATGCACGTACACGCGCCTGGTGTGTTTCAAGCCACTGGGTCCAGTACTCAGAATGGGGCTGGCCATGTGGCAGTCAGGGACGTAACCGCTACGCCATCTGCTGGTACGCCATTTTTTTCCCCAAAGAATTATTTATTTAACTTTATTTATTTATTTAAAATTTGACCTTAGAGGGACAGAGTCAGAGGACAAAGAGAGAGGGAAAGCGAGAAAACAAGCTGCCAGGTCCAGAACTCGAACCGTGGTCAGCCATGTGGGAGTCGAACACCCTTAACCACCACACCAACTGCCGGCCCTTTTTTCAAACAAACAGAAAACCAAAACCACCTATCTCCCTCCCTCCTACCCTCATTTTTTAAAAAAGGAGGGAGGGAAATTGACCATGCAGAAGAAAAAGGAGAACTTTGTCAGAGCGAAGTCTGTGAGTGGGGAGGTGGGGAGCTAGCCTCGAGCAGGA
>NW_006159950.1:2761-5725 GCF_000334495.1 Tupaia belangeri chinensis
AGGAATGGCAGAGACAACTCAGGGGGTCCCCACCACACACCCCAGGGACCGTGACTAGGTTCTGGGAGGTTCTTGGACCAGAGTGATCTTCAAATGTGTCAGGCGAGGCCAGCCCTATGGCTCTAGCTTCTCACACCTTGTAGAGGGTTCGATCCCACCCAGCTGGCCAGGGTCAGACACAGCCCTGCCGGCTTGAACAACATACCAGGCATGGCATGCACCCCCAGGGTGCGTGATAGGGGAGACTTGGAGGCAGGAAGGTGACGTGACCAGGCCCTCTCTCACTGGTTCTCCTACGTCCACTGACAGTTTCCGGACGCGTCGCCCCTGCACGCACCCCTCCACCCCACTCTAAATGGACGCCGACATCTTGCACACTGCACCACTTCAGCCTGGAAGCCACAGGGGAGGCCTCGGCCACCGCGCCATTCTGACCCCCCATGTCACTGGCCGTCCTAGGTCCTTGGGAGGTGGGTGCTAGCCTTCAGCATGAACTCGGTTAAAGCTGGCGCAGTGGGGAACCAGCCCTTCTGCACTGGGGTCTGACATACTGGACCTGGGGGCTCTGGCTTCCCCAGCTCTGCCCACTAGAACAACCTGAGAGCCCCACGCACTGGCTCTCCGTCCTGTCATCGCTGCCCCCGGAAGGCGTTAGCTACGACGTCTGGGGCTCTGCTTTCCGGGGAACTGAGGGTGGCTGTCCGCACCAAAGGGAGGCGAGCTTCTGATCTGGAGTGGACGTCTCGCCCGTGAAGCCACAGGGCCCCATCGCCGCACTGCATGTATGGTCCTCCCTGGCCTTCTGCCACTTCGCCTACGGTCGACTCCACCGTGCTGAAGACGGAATCAGGTGCGGGGCAGTTCCCGAGGGCCGCAAAGGGCACCGCTTCGGCCCGCCTCTCATGTCCGGGGACCTGAGACCAGACATCGAATGGACAGACCTCGGGACTCTCTCTGACAAACCCGAGCTCCCTGGGCGGCAGTGCGGCCTCTTCCCTCTTGCTGGGAAGGCGTCTCCTCTCCTTGAAACTGCAGCGACCTCACCCTAAGTGAGTTCACCGACAGCCCCTGCCCCCACGGCCTGCCCCATCCTACCCTCAGCCCTGAGAGCTCCTAGCAATCCCAAGGAGGTTGAAGTCCTGACCTGGGAGAGAAGCTACACCTCGACGGCCTTGTGGGTCTGACCTTGGGGCTTCTGGACGAGGCAGGGCACAATGCAAGTCTGGCGGAGGGGAAGGTGGACGCGGGTCCCTCAGTGACTCAGGTGGAGTGTTCTAGCGGGGATGCCTGAAGCTCATCTCTGGAAGGCTCGCTGCAAAGACCTTGAGCTCCAAGGCCTTCCCTCCCTCTGCGGACATCCAAAAGTGGGGACTGGTCCGGCAGCAGGGGAGCTCCGGTTTGCAGTCGGGGCGTGTACACGCCATGACCCAGACTGGCAGGCAGCTGGACTGCAGCGTGAAGACCCTCTGGGGGCACTCTCTCTCCATCTCTCTCTCCTGTAGAAGGAGTAAATAAAAAAACTTTTTAAAAAACTTTTTAAAAAAGTGATGGAGCTAGGGCCGGCAGTGTGGTAGTTAAGGGCATTGGATTCCCACATGGCCAACCCGGTGGCTTGCTTTCAAGTCCCAGACATGGCAGTTCAAGTCCTGGACCTGGCGGCTTGCTTTCTTACTTTCCCTCTCTCTCTCTCCCTCTCTGGTCAAATTATAATAAGTAAATAAATACATTAAAAAAAAAACTAGTAGCATTAAAAATTATTATTTTACTTTTTTTTTTTGAGAGGTTTTCGTTATAGGACACCGCGTGTGCTCGCCAGACAGACAGAGAGAGACAGAGAGACAGAAAGCGAGAAATCACCCCCCGGGGGGGGGGATGGTCACGCCGCAATCCCTTTTCCTCCATTCTCCTCTCGGGATCTTGGGCACGCACGCACATGCACCCGGTGTGAGTTCTAAGCCACCAGGTCTGGGAAGTGAACCGTGGTCGACTACGTGGGAATCCAGCGACATTGCCATTATGCTACTGCTGGTTCCTAAAAATTATTATTTTACTTTTTTTAAAAGAATTATTTCATTTGACTTTATTTATTTATTTATATTTGACCAGAGAAAGAGAGAGCAAGCCACCACGTCCAGAACTCGAACCGTGGTCTACCATGTGGGAATCCAGTGCCCTTAACCACCACGCCACCTGCTGGCCCAGTGTTAAAAATTATTTTAAAAAAATAATTATTTAAAAGTGATGGAGGGACCAGCAGTTGGTGCAATGACTATGTTTCTGGACTCCCATGTAGTCGACTGTGGTTCAAGTTCCGGACCCGGTGGCTTAAACTCATGCCGTGTGTGTGTGTGTGTGTGTGTGTGTGTGTGTGTGCATGCCCAGGATCCCAAGAGGAGAATGGAGGAGAAGGGATTGTGGCATGGTCATCCCCCTGAGGGGGATGATTTTTCATCTCTCTGTCTGTCTGGCGAGTGCACACGCCCTATAGCAAAAACCTCTCCAAAAAAAAAGAAAGAAAAATGTTATCGCGGTTGGGGCCAGCAGGGGGCGTGGTGGTTAAGGCGCTGGACCCCCACATGGCAGACCACGGTGCAAGCCCTGGACCTGGCGGCGTGCTTTCTCACTGCCCTCCATCTAATCAAACGGAAAAATAATAATAGTAATAAATTAAAAAAAAAGAAAGTCATGGAGTTGTAGCCAGCAGATGGTGTAATGATTATGTTGCTGGACTCCCACGTAGTTGACCACAGTTCAAGCCCCAGACTCGATGGCTTAAAACTCACGCGGGGGGTGGGGGTGGGGGACAAATCCTCACATCGGGTGTGTGTGCATGCGTGCTCAAAATCCTGGGACAGGGCCAGCAGGTGGCGTGGTGGTTACGGTGCTGGACACACCCACATGGCCGACCGCGGTTCAAGTCACAGACCTGTGGTTTGCATCCTTGCTTTCTCTCTCTCTCTCTCT
>NW_006159950.1:5812-7352 GCF_000334495.1 Tupaia belangeri chinensis
CCTGGGACGAGAAAAGGAGAAGGGATTGTGGTGTGGCCATCCCCTTGGAGGGTGATTTCTCACTTTCTGTCTCTCTGTTTTTCTCTCCAGTGAGCATAAGCATCCTATAGCAAAAATATCTCTCTAAAAAATAATAATAAATAAAAATAGGGACCAGCAGATGGTGTAATGGCTATGTCGCTGGACTCCCATGTAGTCGACCATGGTTCAAGTCCCAGACCCAGTAGCTTAAACTCATGCTGGGCGTGTGTGCATGTGTCCCCAAGATCCCAAGAGGAGAATGGAGGAGCGGCATGGCCGTATTCCCTTGGGGGTGAGTTCTCATTTTCTGTCTCTCTCTCTCTGCCTTTCTGGTGAGCGCCTTTGCCCTCTGCCTTAAAGAGAAAGGTCGCAAAGGTTTCTCAAAGCCTGGGCGGGGTGACAGCCTGTGACAGAGTTCCCTGTGGAGTGTCAGAAGAGGAAGGGGCTTGGAGACTGGCCCTGGGGAAGGCCCAGAGGACTTCCTCTTCCCTGAGGCCACAAGAGCTCCCTGACAAGGGGAGAGAGCTCTCTGAGCTCCGGGTGGCACCTGTGTTCAGGAGGCTGGGACTAAGGGGAGGAGGCCAGGGGCCAAGTGGCAAAGGTTACGTTGCTGGAGTCCACGTGGTTGACCATGGTTCACGTGCTGGAACCGGCGGCTTGACACTCATGTGTGTACCCAAAATTCTGAGAGGAGAATGGAGAAGGGACTGCAGCATGGCCATTCCCCGAGTGGTGTTTCTGGCTTTTTAATCTCTAACTCTCTGGCGACTACAGGCACCCTGTAACAAAAAGTTCTCTTTTTTTTTTAAGAGGTTTTTGCTATAGGGCATGTGCGCTCCCCAGAAAGACAGAGACAGAGAGACAGAAAGCAAGAAATCACCCCCTAGGGGGGATGGTCATGCCGCAATCCCTTCTCCTCCATTCTCCTCTTGGGATCTTGGGCACGCACGTGCCTGGCATGAGTTTTAAGCCACCGGGTCCTGGACGCGAACCACGGTCAACTATGTGGGAGTCCAGCAACATAGCCATTACGCTAACTGCTGGTTCCCAAGCTTCAGCTGTTCTTAGAAGGAATTCTGTGTAGTTACCCACAGCAGTCAGTAAAGTTTTAGTTCTCTTTTACATAGCTGCATTTGGAGACACTCTACAAGAGGGCCGGCGCCACCATTGGCTTCGGCGGGCAGAGGTTCAGGGAGTCCCTGAAAGCCAAGTAGAAAAGGCACAGGGAGGATCGCTGGCCACGTCCACGGTCCCCAAATGACCATGCCAGCTGTGCCAGGCAGCCCAGGGGCCGGGCCCGTTCAGCGCCGAGGGCTCGGGACACCTCCGGACGCGAGCGGAGCGCGGCCAGCACCTGGCGTGGCCGCGGAGGCGCGGGGTCCTGGCTCCAGGTCACCCTCCCCCCGCAGGCATGCGCAGAGCCTCCAGGCCGGGATGGGAGGAGAAAAGAAACTCAGCCCGAGCCGGGAAACGGGAACTCGGGCCCGGACTGGCTGGCGGGCTGGGCGGGGCTGGTCCG
>NW_006159950.1:10722-13103 GCF_000334495.1 Tupaia belangeri chinensis
GGGGCGGGGAAACGGGAGCTCGGGCCCGGACTGGCTGGCGGGCTGGGCGGGGCTGGTCCGCGCGGCTCTGAAAGCCAGCCTGGGGCGGGGTGCCGCCTTCCCTGCCCGCCGCGTCTCCGGGAAGGCCGCATCTCCCCTGCTCCCAGGTAAGCCCAGGGCTGTGAAGGCGCTGTGGGCACCCCTCCGCCAGGTCACCTGTGCCTCATGCCCGAGAGCCCTGGGCCCTCCAGTGCTCTGGGCCAGCACCAGCCTGGGAGGGTAGGCAGGGGCTCCCGGTGGCTAGGGTGCAGACCCCGAGGCCGGAGCCCTGCCCACCAGTGCCATGTCGGCTCTCCTTCGGCTCTGGGAAGCCAGGAGCAGCCCCACCTGGCCAGGGATGGGACGCGCCCTTGCCCACTGTGGGGTCTTCGTGACTGGGTTGCTGCCCGTGGGTCGGGAGGTGGTGAAGGGTGCGCTGGGTATTGGTCACTTGCAGGGCTAGGCTCTGATTGCTGGTTCCTGGCTGGTGGCCTCGGGACGCCACTTAACCTTTCGGACCTCAGGGTCCTTGCTGAGGCGCGTGTGGGGAAGTGGAACCCCTCAGGACTTACAGGTACAAGTGACCTGTGCGTGGCCTGGCCAGGCGGACACAGGAGCCTCCCTGCGCCTCTGAGTCCGCAAGGCCTGTGAGCAGATGAGCTCAGGGAGGTACCTGGGGTGGAGGCTCCTTAAGGAGCCGCTGGGAGGTTAGAATGCCACAGTCCTGGGTGTGGGACGCAGCCCCTGACCCTGGGCAAGCCCCTTGGCATCTCTGCCTTCTTTCTGAAATGAGGTTGAGGGAGCCACATTTGGCACATCTGAGCCTTGCTAGCATGAGGCTTTGGAAATTAAAGCTAGTGGGGGAGCCAGCAGTTAGCGTAATGGCTATGTTGTTGGACTCCCACGTAGTCGACCGCGGTTCACGTCCTGGACCCGGTGGCTTAAAACTCACGCTGGGCACGTGTGCGTGCGTGCCCAAGATCCCGAGAGAATGGAGGAGAAGGGATTGCTGCGTGACCATCCCCCCTGGGGGGTGATTTCTCGCTTTCTGTCTCTCTCTGTCTGGCTAGCGCACGTGCCCTATAGCAATAACCTCTCCAAAGAAACAAAAAGATAAAAAAAAAAAAGAAAAGAAAAAGAAAGAAATTAAAGCTAGTGGGGACCAGCAGGTGCCTTGGTGGTTAAGGCACTGGATACTCCCACATGACCCACCACGGTTTGAGTCCCAGACCTGGTGGTTTGGTTTCTCACTTTCTCTGTCTCACTCTGGTCAAAATAAAATAAAATAAATGAATGAATAAATAAAATTAAAGAAAAGAAGTTAAAGCTAGTTCCGTGCCGGGCATTGTTCGGGCACTGTCGGGTACGAGGTGGGGGTACTGGAACTCACTAGACCCTCCCAAGACCCTCTATTCCACCCACCTTACTGCTAAGGCCTCGGCCCAGAGAAGCCAGATGTGCTAGTATTTTACTCAAGGCCACTCCACTTAGCCAGTGGCCAAAAAGCCAAAGCTAACGCCATCAAGCTGGCACTGTCACTGACGTGGAGACAGAGCGTGGCCGTGGTTCTGAGTTCTGTCCACATCCGGGACTTCTACTGACTCATCCTCCACCAGAAGAGAAACTGCCCCCCCCCCACTGGCTCACGTGCCCTATAGCAAAAACCTCTCCAAAAAAGAAGAGAAATTGGGGCCTGCAGGTGGCATGGGGTTAAGGCAGCTGGACTCCCACATGGTTGACCAGGGTGCGAGTCCTGGACCTGGCAGCAAATTGGGACCTGCAGGTGGCATGGGGTTAAGGCAGCTGGACTCCCACATGGTTGACCAGGGTTCGAGTCCTGGACCTGGCAGCTTGCTTTCTCATTTATTTTCCTTCTCTCTCTCTCTCTCTCTCTAGACAACTTCAAAAACTAAAAATAATGACAATAATTCTAAAAAAAAAAGAGAGAGAGAAACAGGCAGGCTGGATCCCACGTGGCCAGCTACCCCTCGGAGTTTCCACCCGCGTGTTTTCCCTACGTGTTATGCGCCCCAAATCCCGAGAGAAGGGATTATAGGTGGCCACCCTCCACGCTTCCTCACTTTCCTGCTGTCTCTCCGGGCGCGTAGGCGCCTTCTGGACCAGTCAGAGCCCAGAGGTTCGAGTTCCCAGGGACGCCCTCCCCCAGCCCTCCCTCCGCTTGCGAAGCCCCCAGCACCATCATGTGGCAGAAGGCGGAGTCCCTCTTCCTGTGCTACCTGCTGCTCTTCACCTGTTGCACCGGGGCAGAAGCAGGTAAAGCCCGGGGCGGAGCTGTGGGGCCCCTGGACTCCCACATGGCTGATCACGTGGGGGCTGTGGGGCGTGGCTATGGGGCGGGGGCG
>NW_006159950.1:13116-20162 GCF_000334495.1 Tupaia belangeri chinensis
TCGAAGCGGATTCACTGCCAGTGCCCCCCTCTGCGAGGACCCTGGAATCAGAGGCTGCCCCCACCCCTGGGGGTGGTCCTGAGCAGCAGACCCAGGGAAGGGTGACTGCCCCCTCTGTCCTCTCTCCCGCAGGCAAGAAGAAGTCAGAGGACAGTGGCTCCGGGTTCTGGGGCGCCCTGCCCTACATGGCCGTCGGAGCAGGTGGGCCTGGGGTCAGGAACTCGCCCGGGGTTGCAGGACTGGTGGGGAGGCTGGGCGGGCGGGGGGGGGGGACCGGGGAGGTGGGGACCGGCAGGGGAGGGGGTGCTCGGGCCGGGATGGGAATGCCGCCGCGCCCCTCACCGCCTGCTTTTTCTTCAGGGCTCATGGTCGCCGGGCTGCCCGCGCTGGGCTTCACGGGAGCGGGCATCGCAGCCAACTCGCTGGCGGCGTCGCTGATGAGCTGGTCCGCGGTGCTGAACGGAGGCGGCGTGCCGGCTGGGGGCCTGGTGGCCACGCTGCAGAGCCTCGGTGAGCGCCTGGCCTAGAGCTCTCTCCTGGAGGGCCGGCCTGGCTCTGGTGGGTTCTTACCATTGCCTGCCTACAGCCCAGTATGAATTTACTCAAGTTCAGAACCAGAGCCGCGATTAGAACTCACTCAGTCTGACTCCAGAAGATTCACTTAGCCTAGAGTCCAGGGGCTGCACCACTTCTTTGGCTGGCTTTCCAGATAATCAGCCTCACCTGGATCTGCTCAGTGTCAGAAACCAGCGTGGCCATGCAACGTGGGAGCAGCCGGGTCAGCCCCACGCGCCCTGGCCCTGACTTGCCCTGTGAGCACATGCAGTGCCACGGCTCCTGGAAAAATGCCTTCCCCTCTCTCCTGCCGCCCCCTCTTCTCCTTGCCATGGACACACACGTATGCACACTCACACGCGGTCTCTCTCCGAGGCCTCCCACATCCTGGAGAAAACTGCCCTTACAAACTCCCTCCTTTCCTGAGCTCTCCACCTTCTCCCAGCTCTGACTGGATAGGAGCCAAAGGGCCCCAAAGAAGAGCCCTTCTGGGGGCAGGGGCCACAGCCAGGCCAGGCCCCTGCAGGAGAGGTGCAGGGTGTGGGGCAAGGGTAGGGGCAAGGATGAAATGCGACCTTGCTGTGAACCCCCACGCCCACATGGGGAGGTCCCCACGAAAGACCTGCTGGGAACACGGGGTGTCAGTGCAGGCCTCGACCCCTCGTCCTCTCCTCTCCAGGCAGAGAGTGATAGGGCCCCTGGGTGGAAGGCCATGCCCTCAGCCTCATTGCTCGACTGGCCCGGAGGGCACGGCCTGACTAGGCCTTGCAGCCACGCGAGTCCCCGGACCTGCTGTCTGCACCTGTGACCAGCCGCACTGCTTTCCAGGGGCCGGTGGGAGCAGCGTCCTCCTGGGCAAGACGGGCGCCGTCCTGGGCTACGTCGTCCACAAGCAGCTGGAGGCCGGGGACGCGGAGGACGGGGAGGGGGAGGAGTAGCCATGTCCAGGTGCCCTCCTCCCTGCCCACCCATGACCCAGACGAAACGACTTTCTCCAAACACCCGGGGCCGTCATTGGCTCAGAGGGAAGACCTGGGCCTCCCTGGGCGTGATGGTCACCCTTGTGCTGGGCAGGCCCGGGCGGGGGTGAACACGGTGCAAAGGCCCGGTGGGGTGCCTCCCGCTCTCTCAAGAAATAAACTAAAAAACAGGTGTGAAAAGGGGTGTGTCATGCTCACAGCCGCACTGTCAGTGGGAGCCTGCTGGACCCCCCACCCCCCGCTCTGGCTCTCACGCTCTGCTCTGATGTCAGACAGGCCATCCTCTCAGTGACACGGTCCCCAAGCTCACTGCCCGGAAGCCTTCCCCACCTGGCTCGGGGGAGAAGGTTGAGAGGCCACCCCAGGGCACCAGGGGAGGTGAGGCATGGCGGAGAGGCCCGGGGATGGACGGCCATGAGCAGGGCTGACCCCCGATGGAGGTAGGGGACTGCGCTGTGCCCAGGCTCTGCCGACCCTTGGTGCTGCCCGGGTGGCTGTGGGAGCAGGCCCGAGCACTAGAGGCTGCAGCTTCACACGTGGGTGTGCAGAGCAGAGCGGACACGCTCCCAGGCAGCTCCTCAGGCCTCCACGCGGTCCCCTGTGACCGCGAAATCCCTCTGCCCCCTTTCAGGGCCACCTTGTGGGGAGCAGTGGTTCGCCCTAAGCTGTGGGTGGGGTAGAGGCACCAGCTGCGCCTCCAACACTGCAGGTCAAGTCCGGGCTGACGCTGGACGGAGGCTGTCGGGTGTGCCGGACGGGGGCTCCTGGCCCGTCGGGCATGTCAGGGTAACAGTGGTTGGAGGCTATTGGGCGTGCCAGGTGGGGCTCCCCAGTCGCCGGGCATGTCAGGCTGACGCCAGAAGGAGGCTGTTGGCCTGTCAGCGTGTCCGGGGCCACGTGGATGGAGACTTCCGGGCCATCGGGCATGTCCGGGACACCACTGGGTAGAGACTGCTGGGCACACCAGATGGGGGCTCCTAGCCGGTCAGCCATGTCCAGGTTATCAGGAGGAGGGTTCTGAGCTGTCAGGCACCTAGGTGTGTGCTTGTCTGCGGCTGGAGGGGTGGGGAGCAGGTCCTGCCCACAGGCAGGCGGGCCCCAGGTCCGGCCACTGTGCCCGGGCAGACGCCCCGGGACAGGAGTGTGTCGGTCAGCCCCTTCAGGGAGGGTATCAGGTCTGCTTTCTCCTTCCCGGTGCCCAGCACAGGCTTAGTGCACGGTGCCCACGTGGGCAGATGGCATCTGAGGGCACCTCTGCACTCTGCTGGCCCTCCCCTCCCCAGACTTATGGAAGGGTGGCTAGGCTCTTGGCCTTTCCCTGGGGGCCTTGAGAACACTCACTGTGGCCCCTAGCAGACCGGAGGGAGAGGGGACTGCACCCCTGTAATGCCATGGCCCAGTGGACACAGGCCCCAGCCCTTTCCTTGGTGTTCCCTGGCTCAGACCGGCTGCCAATGGGCACAGTGGTCAGGCACCCTGGTCAGCCCCCAGCTGGTGCCCTGGCGGGCCTGTTCCCCACAGTGGCCAGTGTCCATCTGTGAATGGGGGCAGGGAACAGCTGGTTAGGAGAGTCGATGAAGTAGCGCGTGGATGGGGCACTCGCGCACCGTAAGCACCCACAAGTGGCAGGCACCATGACACCGCTGACCTGCATTCACCACGGAGGGCACAGCCCAGCAGCAGCCGGGAGCTCCGTTCACCACCCTCGGGAGCTGGGCTCTCCCAGGGCTTCGCACTGCTGTGTCCGTCTTTGCTGGGGAGACGCCACACGGAGTCTCCCCTCGGCGCCCTGCCGGCTCCCTGGCACAGCATCCAGGCCAGAGAGGGCTCCTCTGTCCCCAGGTTCTAGGTCTGAACCCTTAGGCTGAACGACAGCAGTGGCGACCCAGGCTCTCCACGCATCTTCATCAGCCCCCACCCAGCCAGTGAGGGCTGCCGGCCCGGGGCTGCCCGCTGTGTGCAGGGCTCTGGAGGGCGCCGCTCAGTCCCACTCGCTTTCCTGCTCTGTGTGCGTGCCGACCCCCCTCTCCCTCACTCCACTGGCATCCTGAGTGCCCAGCCTGGGCCAGGCATGGTGCCAGGGCCAAAACACCACATGGAAGAGGCCTGCCACCCACCTGCTCTGCGCCCCAAGACACCCAGGATCTCCTCACCTGACTCCCTCTCACCACCTTCACACTGGCTGGCCTTCATGGCCGCCCTCACCCGTCGACCCCACTCGGGGCAGGGTGGTGAACACACTCCAGGATTCACCGACACGCCGCTCAAGAGGTGCCCAGAGCCTACTTGGACTCCTCCCAGGCAGTGCCTGCAGAAGTAGGGCTGAGCCCTGTGCGGGAAGCCCTAGCCCCCTCGTCTGCTTTCTGAGAGATTTTTGCTATAGGGCCCATGCACTCACCAGAGAAACAGAGACAGTAAACAAGAAATCACCTCCAGGGGGATGGCCATACTGCAGTCCCTTCTCCATTCTCCTCTTGGGATCTTGGGCACGCACGCACACATGCCTGAGTTCGAAGCTGCCAGGTCCAGGACGCAAACTGTGGTCGACTACGTGGGAGTCCAGCGACGTAACCCTTATGCCATCTGCTGGTCCCCTAGCCTCCCCATCTTTAAAACCTGGGCCCGATGGTGGCATGAGCTCTGCAAGGCTCACCAGGTGGGGCGGTGAACATGCCTCCGGCTCCTCCCTGCGCACTGTGGACCACAGGGCCACCACTGGGGCAACCGAGCTGGCGGCACAGCGTCCACCCCGCGGGGTGCTGTCTCTCTCTTGCTCATGGAAGAAATCAACTTGTAAAAATAATTAGTGAGGCCAGCAGATGGCAAGTGGTTAAGGCTCTGGAACCCCACATGGTCAACTGCAGTTCACGTCCTAGTCCTGACGGCTTGAAACCCATGCCAGGTGTGCGCAGGTGCCCAAGACGCCGAGAGGACAATGAGAAGGGATTGCAGTGTGGCATCCCCCTGGGGGGTGGCTTCTCACTTTCCTCTCTTCGAATCTCTCTCCTTTCTGGCAAATGCAACAACAAAAAAAGGGCGATGACACCAGGCAGCTGACGTCTCCGAGGCCGCCTGCTCTGTCCTCCCAGCCCTGCCAGCCCCCGCCCTTTTAGCATGGACTTTATTTTTGGAAGCAGCCAAAAGTGACCTGGTAGTGCCTGCTGGCTGTGGTGACAGCAGGGCAGAGCTGGTGTGCTGAGAAACGCCGTGCTTGGTCGCAGAGGAGGGGGACACCGCAGCACTCCTGGGCCGCACCCCTGCTCTGTCTAGACAGGGAGGCCCTCTGACCTCCCTCTTCTCCACTTCCTTGTCTATGGGAGGAGCCAGACTCATCCAGGCCTGGGATGTTTCTCCCACGTGCTCACCTTAGGGAGGCCTTTCTTCTTTAATTGCCAGAAGGCCCATGAGTTCCCCAGAGAGAGCTAGAGACACAGAGAAAAAGAGAGTGAGGGAGAAAGCACCCCCGGCACGGCCACACCACATCCCTCCATTTCTCCACCTGCTGGCGCCTGGGGCTCATGCATGTGCCCCGTGTTTTCTGGTTTTAATTTGCTAGAGGGCACATGCACAGAGAGGGACAGTGGAAGCACCCCATGGGGGTGGCCACGCCACAGTCCTTTCTCCTCTGTTTTGAGAATTTGGGATTTCGAGCACACGTGCACGCACACATGCCTGGCGTGAGCTTTAAGCCGCCAAGTCCAGGACTCAGACCGTGATTGACTACGTGTGAGTCCAGTGATGTAACCATTGCACCATCTGCTGGTTCCAGTACAATCCCTTTATCTAGAAATTTCCCTCATCCTTCAAGGGCCTTCAGGCACCCACACCCCTCCTCTCCCACGGCCACCCACCAAGCCATGTGCTGTGTGCTACTGTGACCACCAGGTGGCACTGCAGTCCCACCGTGGGGTCTTGACCAGCCTCCGTCATCCTCTGCAGTAACCCACAGCGCTCCCTGGACACGCCCCCACACACGTGCACGTGTGCGCGCACACGCGTCCGCGCAAACACACGCCATCTGGCTAGACTGAACCCGGGACGGCCAGGCTCTGCAGCTCAGTGCTGAGCCTGTCCTGCCCAGGGCTCTGCAGGCCTGTCCCAATCCCCCAGGGCCATCCCCAGGCCGCTGTGGTCAGGCTGCACCTCCAGACCCACACCTGTGCTCCCCACCTGTGCTCTAAGGAAAAGGGAGGAGCACTTTTTCTTCTCTTCCTTCCCTTTCTCCTTACTTTTAATGTATATTTTAAGGTTTTTGCCATAGGCCACATGCACTCACTGGAGAGAGAGAGAGAGAGAGAGAAAGCAAGAACTTAGCCCCAGGGGAATGGCCAGGCTGCAGTCCCTTCTCCCATCTCCTCACACGATTCTGGGCACGCACGCACACGCGCTCAGTGTGATTCTCAGGCTGACAGTCTGTGGGTTGAACTGTGGTCAGCCACGTGGGAGTCCAGTGCCCTAACCACCACGCCCTCTGCCAGCCTTCCTTGCTGTCTGGCCTGGTGGTGCAGGGCAGCACAGCACCCCTGTGGCTGAAGCCTCATGGGAAGGCCCCAGGTTTGCATCCCAAGGTCCTCAGTTCATACCAGGCGTGCACAAACTCACCGTCCGGGCTGGCTGAAGTGGCATAGACCACGATAGTTTTAGAAAACTATTTTTATATAGCTTTTTTTTTTGGAGAGGTTTTTGCTGTAGGGCGCGTGCGTTTGCCAGAAAGACAGAGACAAAGAGACAGAAAGCGAGAAATCACCCCCCAGGGGGGATGGCCACGCCGCAATCCCTTCTCCTCCATTCTCCTCGCGGGACCTTGGGCATGCACACACACGTGCCTGGTGTGAGTTTAAGCCACCGTGTCCGGGACTCGAACTGCGGTCCACTACATGGGAGTCCAGCGACATAGCCATTACGCTAACTGCTGGTCCCTGTAGCATTTTAAAAATTTATTTATGGAGATTCATGGTTCAGGCAGCGGAGCCTCACATGATTGACAGCAAGGGTTGAGTCCCAGGCCTGGCAGCTTGAGAAACACGCCAGGCACGTGAGGGATGGGGGAGTGCTGGTGGCGATGGCTGCCCGGGGCACTTCCTAACTCTCTCTCTGAGCACGCGCACCCTCTCTGATCATTTTTATGTATTTATTGGGGCCAGCAGATGGCGTGGTTGTTAAGACACTGGACTCCCATGTGGCCAACCATGGTCTGAGTCCTGGACCTGGTGGCCTGCTTTTTCTTTCTCTTTGTCTCTCTCTGGTCAAACTGAATAATAATCATAATAAATAAAGTTAAATAAATATGTTTATTTTTTTTTTAAAAAAAAAGCTTGTTTACTTCTTCTATGACCAAGAGAGACAGCCAGCACCCGTGACCAGGTCTCGATCAGCGAGCAGTTCCAGGGGCCCTGGGTGACAGCATGCGTGTGCAGATGTGCTCAGGGAGAAGGACCCCTCTCACGGACACACACTTCTTGGCAGGGCAGAGGGTGACACAGAGACGGTGGATCCCTGGCCACAGGCTGG
>NW_006159950.1:20925-21436 GCF_000334495.1 Tupaia belangeri chinensis
GAGAGAGAGAGAGAGAGAGAGAAAGCAAGAACTTAGCCCCAGGGGAATGGCCAGGCTGCAGTCCCTTCTCCCATCTCCTCACACGATTCTGGGCACGCACGCACACGCGCTCAGTGTGATTCTCAGGCTGACAGTCTGTGGGTTGAACTGTGGTCAGCCACGTGGGAGTCCAGTGCCCTAACCACCACGCCCTCTGCCAGCCTTCCTTGCTGTCTGGCCTGGTGGTGCAGGGCAGCACAGCACCCCTGTGGCTGAAGCCTCATGGGAAGGCCCCAGGTTTGCATCCCAAGGTCCTCAGTTCATACCAGGCGTGCACAAACTCACCGTCCGGGCTGGCTGAAGTGGCATAGACCACGATAGTTTTAGAAAACTATTTTTATATAGCTTTTTTTTTTGGAGAGGTTTTTGCTGTAGGGCGCGTGCGTTTGCCAGAAAGACAGAGACAAAGAGACAGAAAGCGAGAAATCACCCCCCAGGGGGGATGGCCACGCCGCAATCCCTTCTCCTCCAT
>NW_006159950.1:21559-24175 GCF_000334495.1 Tupaia belangeri chinensis
TCTACATGGGAGTCCAGCGACATAGCCATTACGCTAACTGCTGGTCCCTGTAGCATTTTAAAAATTTATTTATGGAGATTCATGGTTCAGGCAGCGGAGCCTCACATGATTGACAGCAAGGGTTGAGTCCCAGGCCTGGCAGCTTGAGAAACACGCCAGGCACGTGAGGGATGGGGGAGTGCTGGTGGCGATGGCTGCCCGGGGCACTTCCTAACTCTCTCTCTGAGCACGCGCACCCTCTCTGATCATTTTTATGTATTTATTGGGGCCAGCAGATGGCGTGGTTGTTAAGACACTGGACTCCCATGTGGCCAACCATGGTCTGAGTCCTGGACCTGGTGGCCTGCTTTCTCTTTCTCTTTGTCTCTCTCTGGTCAAACTGAATAATAATCATAATAAATAAAGTTAAATAAATATGTTTATTTTTTTTTTAAAAAAAAAGCTTGTTTACTTCTTCTATGACCAAGAGAGACAGCCAGCACCCGTGACCAGGTCTCGATCAGCGAGCAGTTCCAGGGGCCCTGGGTGACAGCATGCGTGTGCAGATGTGCTCAGGGAGAAGGACCCCTCTCACGGACACACACTTCTTGGCAGGGCAGAGGGTGACACAGAGACGGTGGATCCCTGGCCACAGGCTGGACAGGAGCCTGCACCTGCAGGGGCCCTGGGCAGCAGCAGCTGCACGCACCGAGGCGGAGAAGGCAGGTGGCTTCCGACAAGGCCGAGGAGCCTCTTGTCAGCAGACGCTGAGGCCAGCGGCAGGAGCACTGGCTCCAGCCTGCAGGAGGAGATGGGTCCCAGGAAGAGGCCCAAAGAGCCTGTTTCCCTTCACTCCAGGGTCTCTCGGGCAGCTGAGGCAGGCAGGCCACACCCGTGGATCGGCGTGGTCCTGTGTGCACCAGAGAGGGACTGTCTCCTGTGTAGCCGGAAGGGGGGGTCGTCAACGCTCCAGAGAGCAAGCCAGGAACCCGGCACCAAGTTGACCTGTCTCTCAGCCGCCCCCCCCCCCCGACCCCCGCCCTGCCTCCAGCTCGGTCCCATGAGTGTCTGCAGGCAGGAGGCAGGCCTGCCCAGTGGCTTTAGCTGTGAGCACGTGGCCCCATGGGGACCTGCATTCTCTGGACGGCCAGGCAACTTCGAAAAGTTCATGGAAAATAAAGTACAGATTTATCTTGGTGCACAAAATATTGAAATACACACTTGCTTTTTTCATCACACATGTTCCCATGAACTTCTTCATGGATAGCTCTCTGTAGTCACCCATCTGACCCCCCTTGGGGGAGCATGCCAGCCCAGACGTGACCGTACCACAGAACCCGGCAGGTGCCATGTGGCTGCTTTACCACCCCCCCGCCCGCCTGTCTGTGGCAGTGCCCAGCCTCCACCCCAAACCCCAGTCACTGGGGAACCAGGTCGTCGGGGTGCGGTCAGAGCAAGTCCGTCCCCTGAAGGCAGCCCTCCACAGAGGGGTGGGCCGGCTCCGACCAGGTCCGACCCTGCCTGGGCCTATGCTTCACCCCTGCCCAGCAGTGGATAGCCCTTGCCTGTCTCTCACAAGGGCCAGTCACGAGGACGGAGGGTCTCGGTGGGCGGGTCCTGCCACGGACACTGCACTTTCAGCACAGCAAGGCGGGCAGGCGTGGGGCGGTGCCGTGGGGTTACTCCTGGGAGACACCAGCATGTGGCCGCTGGTGCCCACAGGAGGACGGTGAATCCCAAGGAGCTCACAGGCTCCCCCCTCAGCACCCACAGCCGCAAGACAGGGTCTGGGGTCCTCGCTAGCCAGGGGCAGTCACCCACCCCCACCGCCGGTCTCCCCACTCCGGAACAGTCAGCTCCAAGCATCAGCACCCGTTGTGATGCCTCCCCAAAGGCTGCCCCGGGTTCCCACTGCCTCTCGCTCTCGCTCTCTGGTCTGAGCTCGACTGTTCCCTTCTCCAGAAGCCCTCCCCAACCACCTGCTTCGCAGTAGCCTCCTGCCTGGCACCGTCCTGTCCAAACCTGTGTGCACTAGCCATCACCTTGGGGTTTCAGAAAAGACGGAACCTTTCTGACCCACGGAGATGGTCTAATTGGTCTTGGACTTGTGCAGGCTGGACTTGGACTGAATCTTTAAAACAAAACCAACAGAAATATGTGTGTGTGTAGATAAAGTGCTGTATTTCCTCTCCCAGAGACAGGCACCCTAGTACTGTCTTCATGACATATCCACCCAGCCTCAGTGACCCGGGGCCACCGTCCTCTGAAAGTCCGAGACCTCAGGACACAAACCCATGGCCTTCCCAAAGACCCGGGCACCGTGAAGCTGGGTGCTGGGACAGCCCAGGGGTGGTGCTGCGATGGCCCCGTTTGTGGGGGGTGCTGGGCGCTGGGTCGGCCTTGGGGTAGTGCTGGGCGCTGGGTTGGCCCGGGGTGGTGCTGGGATTTGGGCCCTTGGTGCTCAGCCCGTAACTGCTACTACAGCAGCAGGTTCTGCCTTCCCGACAGCCACCGACTGCGACTGCGGCGGGCGCAGGAGCGCCAGGCCAAACCGCCCCGCAGAGCCCGGCGCACGGGGTGCCTGGTGGGTGCTCCCTGGACAGACCGACGACGGGCAGGAGGCCCCAGCGGCCCCCG
>NW_006159950.1:24856-29529 GCF_000334495.1 Tupaia belangeri chinensis
GCGCGCGGGGCGGTGCAGCCGGAGCATGTGAGCGGCGCCGGGGCACGCTCTCGAGGCGGGAGAGGTTGCAGACGGGCTGCAGGGCCCCGCGCAGGACCGCGCCCCACGAGGCGATTGTGGGGTTCCGACCTCCGCGCGCCACGTCCAGGAAAAGCCCTCGCCCACGCGCGCACCTCCGGCTGCGGCGCACGCTTTGCAGACCTGCTTCTTGGCCTAGCCCCGGGTGGCCCCGAGCGACAGGAGTGCCTTCTGGCCAAGAGCTGCGGTCCGATACGCGACCGGGGTCTTCCTCCTGGCCATGGCCCGGCCCTCCTCCCTGGCCCTGGCCCGGCCCTCCTCCCTGGCCCTAGGACAAGTGCCTGAGGTCCCTCGGTGCCACTGCATCCATGGGCCTGTCCATCCTCTCCCAAGCCCACACCCTCCCCAGCCCCCGTCCGGGGTCCTCTGGCCTTGTCACTTGACTTGCTGAGGTCTCCCGCCTCCCTGATGTGGCTCTAATGAGGTAACGAGGTGCTTAAGGTTGCACGGTCTGCAGGGACCTTGTCGGCATGCCAGGGCAACCTGCCTCCTGCGCCTGCCGGGCTGGGTCACTCCCCTGCGGAAAACCCTTCTGGGTCTCCCGGTGGCGCCTGCCTGGGTCTCTGTTCTGAGCCAAGCCAAGCCCTTCTGCTGGACCCCAGCTGGCTGAGCGCCTTTCAGGTCTCCCTTCCACCCAGGTCTGGTGGGGCCACTCCTGGCTGTCCCTCCCCTCTCCGTGATCTTTGGGTCCTGAGGTGGGACCTGTTCCAGTGAGGGCTGGCCCCGCTCCCCTGATGACACCCAGCAGCCTCCACCCAGCCTTGGTGAACTTTCAGCTTCTGGAAAATGGCTGGCTCCCTCGTGCCTCGGCACCTGCTGCTGGGGACCAGAAGGCTTCCCATTTACCCACGCCCTCCAGCAGGGTGGGAGGAGGGGCTCAGGGACAAGCCCTTACCGCTCCCAGCACACGCCTTCGCTGTCTCACGTCTGCCTGCCTGGCCCTGTGGGAGTGAGGGCACTTGTAGGGTCACTGCATCCCCAGTGACAGTGGTGGCCTCAGGTCTGGCCCCAAATCTGTTCTCAGTGGGGGTTCAAGTCCCGATGCTGCCCATTCGCTCCCAGTAGCGGGAGGCACCCTGCTCTGTTAGCAGCCACTCCATGGGCTTGTGGGCCACCTTCCTGGTTCAGCTCACCTCAGCCGAGGCCCAGAGGGAGTGGGCACCTCAGCTGGAACCTTTGGTGCCAACCCGGTGCCTGGCTCATGGCCCACAGCCTGGACCTGCCTATAAGCTGGGTCGGGGGGCGCCACACTGGCCTCCCCTGCCCAGGAGCCCCTGAGCAGCACCCGCTGGGGTGGTGGCTGGGCAGACACGTCATCAATGGCTGTGCTTGTCCTGCAGGTGCACAGCGGGAGTCCTGGATGGAGCTTACGCGAGTGCACAGCTGGGCAGCGTGGAGCCAGGCCTCGCTTCCAGCCGGCCACTGCCCTTGCCCAGCTGCCCTGTCCCCTGGGCCCAGACGTCTATGGTCTTGAGGGCCCCATGGCGCCTGCCCCTCCGCCCCATGGGGACTCACCAGCATGGACAATGGTTAAGGGGCTAGCTGACCCCAGACCCAGACCAGATTTGGTGGTGGCTGGGGAGCTCAAGTGAGCCCGAGCCCTGGAACTGGGCTTTGGCTGTAGAGCTTGGGGTGGGGGGTCCTTTCTTGCATGGAGCCTTGATTTATTGCTTCATCATTGGCAGCAGGGCACCCTGGAGCCTCGCCTCACAGAGACTTGCAGACCCCTCCTGGGTCCCTGTGGTGGCAGAGCTCCAGCATGACCTGTGACAGCTGGTTCTCAAGGGAGGGCACGGCCTGGGTTGACCCGGCCTGCCAGTGTCAGCTCTGCGGGGACTCTCACTGCGTCTGCCCCTGTCCTGCAGCCTTTGCGGAGCCAAGAGCCACTGCCAGGACACTCCCTCTCCTGCTCCTGTCCTCACCCTCCCTCCCGCTCCTCACCCGCTCCAGGGCACCCCTAAGCCATGTGCTTGTACTGGGAGATGGACAAGGAGACTCAGGCCCTTCGTGCAGGACCCCACCCTGCACACTGCGCGAGGGACCCCTTGGGTCAGCTCAGGTGCTGCAGCTCTTCGACTCAGCTCCCCTTGGGGCTCCTGGTGTCAGAGAAGCCCGTGTCCTTGCCCAACCTGCAAGGTTCTGCACGATCCATCTGCCTCCTCCCTTCATCTGCGCTGGTCTTCAGCAGGTCCGGCACGCCCTGCCCCAGGCCCCTGCACTCACTCTCATCCTGCTTGGGGCGTCCATGCGGCCTCCCTCCCTCAGGAACTTCCCTCATCCTGGCCGTCCCTGTCTGACCACCTGATGCTACTCCCTGGTTGCCTCCTGTACTCTCACGTGGTTTGATGTTTTTTCTTAGCACTACCACGTGATGTGTAACTGTTATTTTCGGTGCCCCTACAGAGTACAGGCCCCATGGGAGCTGAGGTTCTCCGCCCCTCAGAAGACAGAAAGAGGAGAAAAGCTATCAGAAAGGTTCTGGAGGAAAAGACAATGGACGTTAATACCGCTAGATGACGCGGCCTAAAGCCTCAGTAGTTAAACATTTGGGTTTGGGCTCAGGAAGAGACAAACGCCAATGGGCTAGAATCCAAAATCCAAAACCAACCCGCTTGCACATGGGGAGTTTGTGTGTGATGAAGGTGGCGTTTCAGAGACAGCCAGGTCACCCAGCACGGGAAGTAGCTTTTCCATTGGGCACCAGGATGAACTCCAAAGGGGTCAGAGATTCAAGTGCTGGAAAAATCAAAGCTAACTGCACTAGAGACCATGGGACAGTTTCTAGTCTCCCACTGGGAGAAGTCTAACCATGACTAAAAATCAAAAAGTCAAAAATGTAAAAATACATTTTTTAAAAAGCCATAAAAGGGGAAGCTGTGCTCTAAACTCCATCTTCTAGACCCCCGAAATACTCAGACAACCAATAAAGGAGAGATTTTGTCACAGGATGACCAGAAACCACTGCAGAGGCGCAAGAAACATGAGAAACCGGGAAAACCTCTCTGCTCAAGGGAAAAGAACAGCCCCTCTCATCCAAGACAGTACAGTGGAACTCGTGGAAATGTCCGATAGAGAATTCAGAACATTTGTAGTGGCAAAACTAAATGAGACCGAGACCTGAGAGACAATGAACTGCAGAAGACGCAGGAGAAACGAGAGAACGAGCTCCAGGGGGGAGGAAGTTCCTGCACGACCTGAGAGAGCAGATACGCGCCACAAAAACGAACGAGGCGGCGTCGTTAGAGATGAGGCTGTGATACAGGGAACCAGGACCCCCCTCGAAAGCATGGAGAGCAGGTTAGTCCGCGCAGAAAATTGAATCTCGGGCCTTGAAGGCAGAACCTCTGACCTAGAAAAAACAACCAAAATGAGAATATGAGAAATACTCAATAACATTAAGCACCCAAACAAGCGCCTAAACATCCAGATAATTGGTAACCCAGAAGGTGAAGAAACTAATAAGGGCCTCGATAATCTATTCCCTGAAATCCTGGAATGAAAACTTTGAAACCTAGAGAGGCATTCAAATATCCAGACCCAAGAAATACAAAGGACCCCACATAGAATCAACCCAGGAAGATCTCCAAGGCACATCATAGCCAGATCGCCCAAGTTCACAAAGACAAGGCGCTGAAACTGGCAAGAGAGAAACGTCAGGTTCCTTATAAAGGTGACCCATCAGGCTGGCCTCAGACCTCATCAGAGACAATGCGAGCAAGGACGGAGTGGGGACGCATGGTCCCAGTGTTAGGCGAGAAACAGTTTCAACCAAGAATACCGTACGCAGCTCAGGTGGGAAAGAAAGGATAAAAACATTCTCAGATAAACAAGACCTGAAAGAATTTACCAACACCAGACCAGCTCTTCAAGAAGTTCTGAAAGTGGGACCAGCAGTTAGCGAAACGGCTATGTCTCTGGACTCCCATGTAGTCGACTGCAGTTCGCGTCCCAGACCCGGTGGCTTAAACTCATGCCGGATGCGTGTGCGTGCGTGCCCAAGATCCCGAGAGGAGAATGGAGGAGAAGCGATTGCGGTGTGGCCATCCCCCCTGGGGGTGATTTCTCGCTTTCTGTCTCTCTGTCTCTCTCTGTCTGGTGAGCGCACGTGCCCTATAGCAAACACCCCCACCCCCAAATAAAAGTTCTGAAAGGAGTTGCTTTACCTGGAAAACCAAAAACACACATACAGAAGAAGAACAAAAAGACAGCAGGAAAATGACCAACTTAATGCTAGGGACAAGAAATATCAATAACAATGTCGAATGCTAATTTCCAGGATTTAAACGGAAAGACCGGACCACAGCAACACTGCAAATTCAACAGAAGAGACATTAATTACGAAAGACTGAACTGGTGAAATTGAGTTTTGTGACTTTTGAGTAAAACATTACTGCCTTTTTCTTTGCTATGCTTTGTTTTCCCAATTTAAGGATTTTGCTTTCTTTTGATCTATTTTTAAAAATAATTATCCATTTTATTTTATTTATTCATTCATTTATTTTTTAATTTGACCAGAGGGAGACAGAGGGTGAGAGTGAGAAAGAGAGGAAGTGAGAAAGCAAGCCACCAGATTCAGGACTCGAACCCTGGGCAGC
>NW_006159950.1:30646-31581 GCF_000334495.1 Tupaia belangeri chinensis
CAGCAAGTGGTGTGGTGGTTAAGGTGTTGGAATTCCCACATGGCTGACCATAGTTCGAGTCCCAGACCTGGTGGCTTGCTTTCTCTCTCTTTCTCTCGGTCTTTCTCTGGCAAAACTCATGTGAAAATAATAATAATAATAATAAATAAAGTTAAATAAAATAATTAAAATATTTAAAACCATACTGTCTCTGTTGTTATAGAGTCACAAACAAAATTATAACAAATATTTGAACGTTATTTTTAAAACTCAGTTTTTTGAAATTTTGCAAGTTGTTTATTAACTGTCAAGAACTATGGAGTATGAGGAAAAAATTTTTGGATACGTAAAGTAAATGTTTGTGGAAAAATGTAAAAATAAATAAATGACTTTAAAAAGCCATTAAAAATACTGATAAAGTCAACAATACAAAAATCACAGTGTTCTGCATGGAAATAAATCAGTCCTCCACTATTTATAAGACGACACACTGGGGAAATATTTCCAAATCAAATCACAGAAGGGCAGCGCTCTAATTTAGAAGGAATTCCTGGGGACCAGCAGGTGGCGTAATGGTTACATCACTGGACTCCCATATAGTCGGCCATGGTTTGAGCCCCGGACCTGGACCCAGTGGCTTAAAACTCATGCTGGAAGTGTGCCCAAAGTCCTGAGAGGAGAATGGAAGAGACAGGATTGCGACATGGTCATTCCCCCTCAGGGGTGATTTCTCGCTTTCTGTCTCTCTGTCTCTGTCTTTCTGGTGAGTGCACATGCCCTATAGCAGAAACCTCTAGAAAAAAATCCTGGAAACTGGAAAAGGACTGATGGTCTAATACAATATAGGCATAAGGTATGAACTGACCCAGGATAGTCCATGAAAATTACTTTTTTTTTTTTTAAGAATTACTTTTTTAATTTTATTTATTCATTCATTTATTTTCATTTGACCAGAG
>NW_006159950.1:31861-35068 GCF_000334495.1 Tupaia belangeri chinensis
AGCCACCAGGTCCAGGACACAAACCGCGGTCGACTACGTGGGAGTCCAGCGACATAGCCATTACGCTAACTGCTGGTTCCCCCCGAAAATTACTTTTAAACACATGAAAAGAGGAACGAGCTGATGGCCTAGTGATTATGTCACTGGACACCACCTGGCCGGCCGCGGTTCGAGTCTACGACACAGGGCTTGAAACTCACGCTGGGCACATGTGCGTGTGCGCCCAAGATCCCAGGAGGAGAGTGGAGGAGAGAAGACGCAGCGTGGCCATCCCTAAAGGCAGCAGTCTCTCGCTTTCTCCCCACTGTCTCTGTCTCTCTCCAGCAAGCACACAGGGCCTAAGCCAAAAACCTCTTAAAACAAACAAACAAAAGCATGAAAAAAAGCTCAAACTTGGGGACCAGCAGGTGGCGTGGTGGTTAAGGCACTGGACACTCCCACATGGCCAACCAGGGTTCAAGTCCTGAATCTGGTGGCTTGCTTTCTCACTTCCTCTCTCCCTCACTCTCACCCTCTGTCTCTCTCTGGTCAAACTTAAAATAAATAAATAAAGAAATAAAGAATGAATAAATAAAATAATTATTAAAGAAAAAAGAAAAAAAGCTCAAAGTCATTCAAAAGAAATGCACACCTGGGCCAACCCCATTGCCTTGTGGTTAAGAGAGCTGGACCCCTGTGGGACTAGCAGACGGTGTAATGGTTACATCACTGGACTCCCATGTAGTCTACTGTGGTTCGAATCCCAGTCCATGAGTCAGTGGTCGGGCTGGGGAAGGTGTAGGCCACCTCACGCCCCCAAAATGGAGCACCATACAGCTGTGAAAAGAGCGAGGGCCAGGGCCAGTGGGGGTGTGGTGGTTGAGCCACTGGACTACCACATGGCTGACTGCAGTTCGAGTCCCAGATCTGGCAGCACGATTGTCATGCCAGGTGCCGGTGCATGTGTGCCCAAACCCAAGGGGAAAATGGAAGAGAGGGGACTGCGACATGGCTATTGCCCTGGGGGTGGTTTCTCACTGTCCCTCTCTGTCTCTCCCTTCTCTGGTGAGCACACACGCCCTAATACAAAAACCTTAAAAACAAACAAACAAAAAACCACAGTGGGGCCAGCCTTGTAGCAAAGAGATTAAGCACTGTGCATAAAGAGCTGGATCCCACGTGAGGATTGCAGTTCGAATCCCGGTCCCCCAGGGCTTGGAAAACACGTCAGGCATGTGCACGCGTGCCACGAATCTCAAAAGGATGGAGAAAGAGACGAGAACTGGTGTGATCGGCCAATGCGGTGAGGCGCTTTGTCCCTGGAGAGCACACACCCTCTGGCAATAAAAATAAATTACATTATAAAAAAAAATGTTTTAAGGCAAGGTGGGGCCAGCCCACTACATAGTGGTTGAGGAAATTTAAAAGAAAAGAAGAGGGACAGAAGTTGGTGTAATGGCTATGTCGCTGGGCTCCCGTGTAGTCAACCGCGGTTCGAGTCCCGGACCTGGTGGCTTAAACTCACGCCGGACACATGTGTCCGAGAGGATCCCGAGAGGAGAATGGAGGAGAAGGGATTGCGGCGTGACCATCCCCCCTGGGGGGTGAATTCTCGCTTTCTGTCTCTCTCTTTCTGGTAAGTGCATGTGCCCTGTAGCAAAAACCTCTCCAAAAAAAATAGAAAAGAAGAAACAACAGGTAGAGCACTTTCTGTCTCTATCTTTCTGGTAAGTGCATGTGCCCTGTAGCAAAAACCTCTCCAAAAAAATAGAAAAGAAGAAACAACGGGTAGAGCAGTGTGTATGATAACCCACTTTTTGCAGGACAAGGGGGGAAATTTATGTGTATGTGTCTACACATGCGCATTTTCTGTGTGGGCAGTGTAACCAGTGACTCAGATCACAGACCCGGAAGCCAGACTGCCTGGGTTCGAAGTCAGTCCTGCCCCTGTGCTCGGTGGAACAGTATCTCAACAAATTCCAGAGCCTGCGGCAGTGACCTTATTTGGAAAGGGATCTTTGCAGACAGCCAAGGTAGGATGGAGACGGCCGACTAGGAAGGCCCCAAATCCACAGACGGTGCCCTGAGCAGGGCAGCGAGTTCAGACATGGCAACAGTCCACGTACCGTCCGAAGGCAGGGCTGAGACCAGAGCACCGTCTACATAGCAAGGGCACCAGGGCTGCCAGCAGCCGCCTGAAGCCCAGGAGAGGTGTGGGGCGGACTCTCCCAGGACCTCTGCGGGAAGGGCACCCTGACACCTGGTTTGGGACTTGTAGCCAGAACTGCTGGGGAGCCCCTGCCTGGGGCCCGGAGCCGCCCATGGGGCCAGCAGGCTTGCTCAGCTGTGTGGTCTGGGGCGAGTTCTTCACCTCTCTGGGCCCTCCGTGAACTAGAGGTGACAGTGCTCACCTCATGGGGTCGGCTCCTGAGGGTCACCCAAGTTCCTCTTTCAAAGTCTCGCGGGCCCTGGTGAGGCCTGCGTGGGAGTTGCAGAGAAGTCCTGGAGGGCAGCCTGCAGCCCCGGCGGTGGACAGACGGAGGTGGGCAGAGGCGGTCCGGGGCTGCAGGCCGTGTGCGTGCTGGCTATTCTGTGTATTTTGAGTGACATAAATGCATTACGTGCTCAGAAATTAAAACTTGTTTTAAAACATCACTCCTGTTACTCTCCTGCTCAGAAACCCTCTGTGGCTTCTCGTCACATAGGGACCCCTCCTGGCACTGTTCCCACCTGTCCCCACACTGTCCACGGGCCTCCCAGGTCCACTCCCACGTCAGGGCCTCGGGCAGTGGCCGCCCTTCCCTGTAGGGTGTGTGCAGCTCCGTCACCCACTCAGCGCCCCGAGGAGCAGCCTGAGCAAGCATGGCTGGACACCAGCGTCTGTCTCTAGTGCCCCCGAGGGCGGGGCTGCCTGCCCGAAGCCCTCCCTGTCGCCCCCAGCCCTGAGCCTGGCACGTCCACAATTGCTGGCGGCAGGCTGGCGAGTGTGATGGCGGGTGGGAGGTCCCTGTGGGCACGCCCAGCGCTCACCCCAGGCTCTGCGGCTGGCTGAGGCTGGTACCAAGACCTGTTGGCTCTGTGTCTCTGTCTCTCCTGGAAGAAAGAAACTTCTAAAAACACGTATGGCTGGGGATGAATAGGTGCCCTGGGACGCCGGCCGCGTTCAGCCTGGTGCCGGCCCGGAGACCGCCTTTCCTGGCCCTTCACCTTGGTGCTCGGCCCCCTCGC
>NW_006159950.1:37115-38331 GCF_000334495.1 Tupaia belangeri chinensis
ATGGACAGACGGAGGTGGGCAGAGGCGGGCCGGGGCTGCAGGCCGTGTGCGTGCTGGCTATTCTGTGTATTTTGAGTGACATAAATGCATTACGTGCTCAGAAATTAAAACTTGTTTTAAAACATCACTCCTGTTACTCTCCTGCTCAGAAACCCTCTGTGGCTTCTCGTCACATAGGGACCCCTCCTGGCACTGTTCCCACCTGTCCCCACACTGTCCACGGGCCTCCCAGGTCCACTCCCACGTCAGGGCCTCGGGCAGTGGCCGCCCTTCCCTGTAGGGTGTGTGCAGCTCCGTCACCCACTCAGCGCCCCGAGGAGCAGCCTGAGCAAGCATGGCTGGACACCAGCGTCTGTCTCTAGTGCCCCCGAGGGCGGGGCTGCCTGCCCGAAGCCCTCCCTGTCGCCGGGCTGGCGAGTGTGATGGCGGGTGGGAGGTCCCCGTGGGCACGCCCAGCGCTCACCCCAGGCTCTGCGGCTGGCTGAGGCTGGTACCAAGACCTGTTGGCTCTGTGTCTCTGTCTCTCCTGGAAGAAAGAAACTTCTAAAAACACGTATGGCTGGGGATGAATAGGTGCCCTGGGACGCCGGCCGCGTTCAGCCTGGTGCCGGCCCGGAGACCGCCTTTCCTGGCCCTTCACCTTGGTGCTCGGCCACCCCGCTCCTGTAGGGCGCCTCCCGTGGGGCCACCTGGTGCCTCCCCGAGCGTCCCCCTTCCCAGGTGGGCTGTGTGGCTGCGGCCTGCGTCCTCCTCTTCTCCCGCCTTGCTCTGGCTCCCTCCTGCCCACAGCTCAGCCCACGGCGCCATGGCCTGGCTCCTTTCTGACCCGGGGAAGGGACTGGCCCCCTGCCCCCTTCTCTCCAGTGAGTCCCGTCTGGGTCTAACTGAAACCACCCTCGCTGCCATAACTCAGCTTCCTCCAGGCTCCCGGAGCCGCTTAGAGAGCAGTCGGGCTAACCCCCCCGCCACCTTGTGCTCACCGGGCCTGGGCGAGCCCTCTGCTTGGAGTCTCCGGTCTGGGCTCCCCAGGCCCGTGCCCAGAAATGTCACCCGAGGGTGCCCTCCTTCAGAATCCACTCAGAGTTGCCCCTCTGGGATGCCTCCCCCCTGGGCAGTGTATCCCTCCCTCCCCGGGCAGTGTGTCCCTCCCTCCCCGGGCAGTGTGTCCCTCCTCCCCGGGCAGTGTGTCCCCCCATCCCTCCCTCCTTCCCTCCCT
>NW_006159950.1:38530-55592 GCF_000334495.1 Tupaia belangeri chinensis
GAGAAATCACCCCCCGGGGGGATGGTCACGCCGCAATCCCTTCTCCTCCATTCTCCTCTCGGGATCTTGGGCACGCACGCACACACGCCTGGTGTGAGTTCTAAGCCACCGGGTCCGGGACACGAACCGTGGTCGACTACGTGGGAGTCCAGCGACATAGCCATTACGCTAACTGCTGGTCCTGCCCGTCTTTGTTTCTTAATGACAACACTTTTTAACTGCCTGGCCTGAGGCCGGAATGCCCGCCCAGGGCCCGGATGCCCACCCAGGGCCCAGAATGCCCACCCAGGACAGAGCCCAGGGTGCCCGCCCAGGGCCCAGAATGCCCACCCAGGGCAGAGCCCGGATGCCCGCCCAGGGCCTAGATGCCCACCCAGGGCCCAGAATGCCCACCCAGGGCAGAGCCCGGGGTGCCTGCCCAGGGCGGGTCTGCTGGCCCCCCGAGTGTCACCTTGCCCCTCCGAGCTCTGCACCCCTGAGCTGGAGCCCTGGTCTGGAGCAACAGCTGGCAGCGTTTTCTCTAAAGGCCCAGGAAGTCGTGTTCTGGCCTCGCGCGTCCCAGGGGTTGGCTGCAGCCACTTGGCCGTCATCAAGGCACGGATGTGCACACGCACAACACGTGAGTGCAGCAAGGCTGTGTCCCACGCGCTTAATTACAGACGATAACATTCAGATAAATGTACTTCTTTTATGTCATAAAATATTCTTCTTCTTTTGATTTTATGGACCATTCAAAAACGTAAACACCATTCTCAGCTAATGGGGTACGCAAGCCCGGTGGAGGGGCTGGCAGGGCTCCATGAGGCCGGCCCACGTGGAAGGTTCCAGGTTTGTGTCTGGAGCCCTCCCGGAGCCCTCAGGCCTGGCACGTCCCCGATTTGCAGTGACGCTGCCGTCAGGATCCTGCTATGGGCACTGTCTCCCTCTCTCTCATGAAATAAACGAATAAAGAACTTAAAAAACCAGTCAGGGCAGCCGGCTAGTCCCAGACCCGGCAGCTCAAGAAATGTACACACCAGGCGTGTGAGCACAGTCCGCAAACGAGGGGGTGGGCCATCACAGGGCCCACGCCCCGTGCCTGCTCTGCCTCACGCCGCGGAGTGTACACTCCTGCTCGCAGGCTCCAACCAGGCAGAGCGGCCGGCCCTGCCCCTGCGTAGCTCGTTCTGCTGCCCCTCGGTTAGTGTAGGTTACGACTCTGTGATGGGGTCCAGCAGGGGGCGCAGTGGTTACATCTCTGGACTCCCACGTAGCCGACCACGATCTGAGTCCCGGACCTGGGGGCTTAAAGTCATGCCAGGCGCACATGCGTGCCCAAGATCCCGAGAGGAGAGTGGAGGAGAGAGGACTGAGGCGTGGCCATTCCCCCAAGGAGTGATTTCTCTCTTTCTGTCTCTGTGTCTCTGTTTCTCCAGAGAGTACATGTGCACTATAGCAAAAATCTCTCTGTCGAAAAAAGAATCTGTGATGGAGACTTCTTCACGGTGACAGCGTGTGCGTCACAACTGTCACTCCTCTGAGAGTGCTGGCCTGGTCTGTCACCGGCACCAGCTCCGCCCCCCACATGTCCACCCAGACCCCAGGGGGCTGCCCTGGAGACAGAGCCTGGGCTGCTGTCTTCGGGTCCTTTCAGGGCCAGGCAGAGGGACACCTGAGGACTCGCTCCCCCGACCCCGTGCCTGCGCGGACACAGGAGGCGGCCGTCTGCAAGCCAGGAAGAGGGTTCTGGCCAGGACAGGCAGAGCTGTGAGGAGGCAGCCCTCTGAGCCGCCTGGCCCGCCGGGGCCTGGCCCTTTGCTCGGCCTCCTGCAGGGCTCCTTACCTGGGACTTGAGGGGACAAGATGGGCTTTTCTGTCCCTCTTATCAGCTGGCATTTTCCTCTTTCATCTTTTTTTGGGGCCAGCAGGTGGCATGGTGGTTAAGGCATTGGACCCCCCAGGTGGCCGAATGTCCCTTTTTTTATATTGGCTTAAACAACAGACATTTCTCTTCTCATGTGGCCCAAAGTGACCTTGAAAACGGCTCACTGTTCTCCGGGCCCAGAGAGCCCCAGAGTCGTGTAAGCGAGAGGGGCGAGTCTTTGTGTTCACTCTAAGGACGCCCGTGAAAGTGCCTGGCCACCACGTGTCCGAAGGCTGTCCTTCAGCAGTGTGTGCCGCTCCGTCCCCAGCGGTGGCGTTGGGGGTGCCCAGGCCTGCCGGGGCCGGGCGAGGCTCGGTGGCTGGCCCACAAGAGTGCCGTGTCCTGGCATGTGCTGAGAGGCCGAGTAATGGCGGCTGTGGCGTTCAGGTGTGGGTCTCTGGTCCCTGAGCGTACCCAGCTGGCGAGCCTCCCGAGACGGGCCATCGTCCACACGGCGCTCATGTCAGAGTGACCGCACACGAGCTGCCGCGTCCTAAGGTCCTCCTGAAGGGAGCACGTTCCTCAGCCAGAGGGGAGCCACACAGGCAGCGGAGTAAGGCCAGCAGGTGACTGCAGGTAAAAGAAAAAGAAACCTATTTATTGGGTCATTGGAAAAGTCATGACATATTTTCCGTGTTTTTCCATATTCCCCAACGGCCAGGAGCCCGCAGCCTCCACCCGGCCCCCCTCTCGGCTGTGAGCAGCTGCCACTTCCTGAGCGTGCATCTGGCCGGGGCCTTCCCGTTCTTTGAAGTTTTTGCCATAGTGTGCATATGCTCGCCAGAGAGAGACAGAGACAGAGACAGAAAGTGAGAGATTGCCCCGGGGGTGGCCGCACTGCAGTCCCTTCTCCACTGTCCTCTCAGAGCGTGCTCACTGCAGACCTTCAGCTGGGTGTGCGACTTGAACTGTGGTCGGCCGAGTGGAGAGCCAGTGCCTTCACCACCACGCCACCTGCCGGGCCCTACACAGAATATTTTATAAAGAGCTCCCCCATCAACCAGGAGTGAGCCACGGTTCCTCCTGGCAGGGTGAGTGCTCAGTTCTCTAAGGGGAGGATTTTTCTTTTCTCCTTCCTTCTTTCTTTCCTTCTTTCTCTCTTTCTTCTTTCTTTCTTTTCTTTCTTTAAAAATTTATTTATTCATTCATTTATTTTAATTTGACCAGAGAGAGGCAGAGAGAGAGAGAGGGAAAGTGAGAAAGCAAGCCACCAGGTCCAGGGCTTGAACCATGGTCAGCCATGAGGGAGTGTCCAGTGCCTTAACCACCACGCCACCTCTGCTCCCTTTTTTTCTTTTTTAAATTGCCAGAGGGCGCATGTGCTTGGGGGCGGGGAGAGAGAAGCATGCCTGTGGGACAACTGCTGGGATCTGGGGCACGCAGGGCTGGGCTTCGAACCACATGGTCAGCCATGTGGGATCCGGCTCCCAACTGCTACGTTGTAGGGCCTGCCCGGTGTTCGTTTAGGATGGGAAGCTCCAGAAGCCGTCTGTGTGCCAAGAGGGCAAGTCTATGGAGAGGAAGAGGAAGCTGGGGCGGAGCGGGCAGAGACGTGCAAAGCCTTGGAAGGTGAGGGTGCAGCCGCGTGGGGAGGGTGGGGAAGTGGCGGGTATGCAGGCTGGTCAGCAGAGCTGCTGAGCCCAGGAGGGGAGGGCGGAGGGGAGGGCAGGGCACTGCTGGCTTTCCACAGAGGCCTGCAGGGCTGGGATGGGGCCGGGCTGGTGGCAGGCAGAGAGACTGAGAGCGACAGGAGAGGGACGCGGGAACCGGGGCTTGCTGGCCTTCAAGCTGTTTGGGCATCCGTTCTCACACTTGTTCTAAAGGGTGGCCAGAAGGAAGGGGTGCCGACAGACCTGTCCTGTGGCCTCTGCGCCCTGTGCAGGTGGGGCGAGGCCTGGGCACGGCTCCCCAGCCTCTGGCACTGGCCTGGCGTGGCGAAGTGGTTGAGGCCCACTGGGCAGACCCCCCGGGGCAGCGGGCCACGCGGCTCGGGGGCGCTTCCTTGCGCGTGTACCCGCTGCTCGGCGCCGCCTCCCCAGTGACCCCACCTGCAGGAGCGGGGTGGGGGTGAAGAGAGACGTGAGAGGTCATGGAGGTGGGAAGAGCAGGCCAGCGGTCCGGCAGCAGACCCGTCTCCTCTGCCGAGGGCCATGCTCTCAAGTCGCAGCCCTGCCCCCATCAGGAGAGACCCAGAGACCACAGGCGACAGGAACGCACGAGGGGACGGGGGCCGGGCTACAGGCGAGACCCAGGCAGGCGGCCTCCTCGGTGGGCGGTGAGGCCGGGGCTGGTGGGCAGCCTTCACGGGGCGGGGGGTAAAGGGGCCCGTGGGAGCTGGGAGAAGCCCACACGTTCCCGGGAACTGGGGAGGACTCCTGTGTGCTGAGGAGGAAGGCGGCCACCACAGGGGCTGGGCCGGATGACCTGGGAGGCGAGGCCAGGCCTCTGCTATGCCTTTGTTTTACTATGGTGGAGGGCGCGTGCTCAGCAGGGGGACGAGAGAGAGACAGAGAGAAGGCGCCCCCACCCCATGGGGCACGGCCACGCCGCAACCCCTTCTCCATCCCCCCTCCCAGGGATTTCAGGCACGCACACGCACACGCAGTTTCTCAGGTCCTGGGCCCGGCGGCTTGGAAATCTCACGGGGCATGTGCCCGAACTCCTGATAGGAGGGCGAGACGAGTAAGGTGGTGTGGCCTAACATCCACCATGAAGGGGGCTTTCTCACTCTCCCTGTCTCTGTCTCTCACTTTCTGAAGACCATAGACTCCCTGTAGCGGTTTTTTTTGAAAAATGAGAAAGTTAAGTCATTGGAAGGTGTAAGCAAGGGACGAGTGTGGTCCAGGAAATAGCTGTTAAAGCAGGAGCAATTCGTTTCGCTTCATTCTCTTCTGTACTCATTGATTCTTGAACTTCTTCATTCTCTTTTACCTTGAATTATTTATGTTTTCATTGTGCTTTTGTTTGTTCACCTGTTTCTTTTTTTTTTTAATTTATTTTTAGTTTTGCCATAAGGTGCATGCGCTCATCATCAGAGAGAAAGAGAAAGGGAGGAATCACCCCGGGGGCATGGCCACCCGCAGCCCCTTCTCCGCTCTCCTCTCAGGGTCACGGGCACACATGCACACGCGCCCGGCGTGAGTTTAAGCCACCGGGCCCGGGACTCCACCCACGGTGGGCCCTGTGGGATCCAGCACCTTAACCACCACTCCACCTACTGGCCCTCTTTCATTTCTTCCTTAGTTTATCGATTCCATAAGAGAGAGAACGAGAGAGAGTGAGAGCGAGAGAAAGAACAACAGAGCAAGGGGGAGAGTGATAGAGGGTGGGACAGAAAGAGACAGGGAGACAGGGAGACAGAGAGTGAGAAGGCGAGAAAGCAAGAGAGAGCAAGAGAACGAGAGGGAGAGAGAAAAAGAGCAAAGGAGAAGAATGAGAGAGCTAGAGAAGACGGGGAGGATGAGAGCGAGGAGCGTGCACGCCCGCAGGTCTCGACCCTGTGACCCACCGCAGCCTCAATCAGCCCGTCACGGGAAGGCGGGTGTCTCTGGGGCTGGCGCAGAAGGCCCACGTGGGCAGCCCTGCAGAGCACAGCCCCCACCGCCACTCCCTCTGCCCATGAGCCCTGGGCCTGGGGTGGAGGGTGATGCCCACGAGAGCCTGTCACCCTCGTTGCCCAGGGTGGGCACCAGGGCGTCGGCAGAGCCAGGAGTAGCGGTCACCAGCAGAGGTGGAACCACAGGGGATGGGGTAGCACTTAGGCCCGGCCCCCTTGGGAGTTGCCAGGGGTCAGTCCCAGATCCCCTGGGGCAGGGGCCAGAAGTTTCTCTGCTCTCCCCAAGGCGGGACCTGACAGCCAACGTGGGGGCACTGCTCATCCACTGGACATGGCACCAGTGGCCATGGTTGGTGGCGCTGCCCTGCCAAGCTGGGCCGCTCTCCCCAGTCCCTGCTGCTCCGCTCGACCCCTCCCCACCCCTCCCACTCTCCTAAGAGAAGAGTGTTTGTACAGCAGCCCACGGCCACACCAGATGGTGCCCGTGCGCTCACGCTCAGACACACCTGCGTGCCTACTGTGTCCAGGTGGTCGAGTCCAAAACCAAAGCTGAGCGGTTGCCGCCCACTGCCATGCTTGCCCGCCTCCTGGCCTCACGGCCGGTCCACACGCCTCCCTCCACCACGTGACCTCCCCGCCTCCCTCTCCCGCAGGGATTTCCCTGTTGTTGGTTTGAAGATGAAGAAACCGCGGCGGAAAGAGGGACCAAACCCCAGATGGGGGGTCAGAGGCCCCACTGGACGAAGGCTCGGACTGAGCTGAGGTTGGCCCAGTTCCTAAGGCAAGAGGCGTGGGACGGACGCCACCCTGGCTCAGCGTTTTCTTTTCTTTTTTTTTTTTTAGAGGTTTTTGCTATAGGGCGCGTGTGCTCGCCAGACAGACAGAGAGAGACAAATAGAAAGCGAGAAATCACCCCCAGAGGAGATGGCCACGCCACAATCCCTTCTCCTCCATTCTCCTCTCGGGATCACGGGCATGCACGCACACACGCCCGGCGTGAGTTTTAAGCCACCGGGTCCGGGACGCGAACCAAGGTCGACTACGTGGGAGTCCAGCGACAAAGCCATTACGCTAACTGCTGGTTCCCCAGCGAGCGTTTTCTAAGGGGAGGGGCTGCTCTCTTCCCTCAGTGTCTGTGCCCTGCCCTTTGGAAGTCAAGGCACTGTGACAGCTACAGCGGCCCTGAGACACACCAGTCCACTGCCATGGGCTCGGCCCCAGCTGCGAAGTGTGGGCTGGGGGGTGGGGGCTCCTGCTGGAGCAAGTCCCTCACCTCCAGGGCCGGGGCGCCTTGGGGGACTCAGGGCTGGAGGGAAGTAGGGCCCAGGGTGAGCGGCAGGCGAGCAGGCCCCAGTGCTTGGGCACGCATATCCAGGCTGACCGACACCCTGCCGAGCGGTGCCTCCTCTGCGCCCAGAGGGCTGCATCACACTGGCACATGGGCCTCTGGTCTGCTCTGTGCCGAGGTGGCCTGAGATCAGGTGCTCTGAGCCAGGTCTACAGCAAGTGGGGAGGCAGGTGTCTACCCTGAAGGGCCCGAGGGGAACAGGAAGGCTGTGGAGTGACCCGGGATCCCAGAGGGATGTGGGGGACACAGAGGGGACCTGTGGAGTGAGAGGGTCTGCAGGGAGGGCCCGAGGGGACCTTGGACATGGGAATGGGGGAGGAGACAGGGACTTGGGAGTGGGGTGGGTGGGGTAGGGGAGCAGGGCTTTGAGAAACCAGGGCCGAGGGAGTTCTTTCCGGAAGCCAGTGGGGTGCCTACAGAGGTCAGTGCAGCCCTGGGGGCGGGAGGCATGGGGAGGGGCAGAGAGGGAGGAAGGACCACGGGTCTCAGGATGTAGGGCATCTGGTCTGGGCCCCGACACGGAGCCTTTAGGGCTGTCTCCATGGCAACAAGAGGAGCTGAGGGCTTGGGGCGGTGCTGCTGGTCACCCTAGCCCCCTCTTGTACCCCCATTCTAGGTGGTGCTGCTCTGAAGGGACCCCAGCTTCTCTGCAAGGCTGGTCCTCGAGATGGGACTTGGACAAGTTGGGGCTCTGGCCATGTGAACCGTGAGGGGTCTGAGCTCTGGCCTTCTTCCCTGGCTGGACACAGGTGAGAAGCAGTTAGCTGAGTGCTCGAGGGGTCCAAGGTCATCACTGACCCCTAGACTCTCCTTCACTCTCAAAACTGTGGAAGAAGCTCACACAGGTCCCCCAGGGACCACCTGGTGGGTGTCCAGTAACCAACCGTCTGTGGACCCGCCGGCCACGGGCACAGTCGCATCATGGCACCCTCACGCCAGTCTTTTGGGGTTGCAGGCCCTCGGTACCACCACCATGACAGAGGTGGCAGAGCAGGGCTGGGTTCCCACTTCCAGAAGGAGGGCAGAGGCTTTGGGGTCAGGGAGTCCAGAGCGGCTGGTCTCCAAGGCGATGCGGGAGGCAGCCCACCTTGCTGACCCCACCCCATGCATCCCTCGGGGGCCGGCCGGGGAGGTGGATGGGCCTTCCCCGAGCACCTGCCCCGTGAGCCAGGGTGTGGGTGTCCATGTTCCCACGTGGGGGTGCTCACTGCAGAAACTCAGCGCTCACGTGGCAACGGAAGGGGCTGAAGCTGGGCGGCCGGGAGGGTACCCAGAGCTGCAGACGGGAGAGCCAGGACCTTTCTGCCGAGGGACCTGAGACGGCCGGCCTAAAGGGAGAGGCAGGGTCCCAGGCCTCCCTGTGATCCAGGCGGGCTCCCTGAAGGCTGGGCCGCGAAACCTGGACCACGCGCCTGCCTCACTGGGGCAGGGCAGAGGCAGAGGCAGAGGCAGAGGCACCTTTTTCTCTTTTTTTTTTTTGAGGGGTTTTTGCTCTAGGGCGTGTGCATTCTCCAGAAAGACAGAAGGAGACAGAAAGACAGTGAGAAATCATTCCGGGGGGGGGGATGGCCTCGCCGTAATCCCTTCTCCTCTAGTCTCTTCCTAGCATCTTGGGCATGCACACACATGCACCTGGCGTGAGTTTCATGCAGCTGGGTTTGGGACTTGAACAGTAGTCAGCCATGTGGAAGTCCAGCGACAGCTATTGCACCATCTGCTGCTCCCCGGGGTGTCTTCTTAACCCATGGAGAGTCATGAGGCCTCCACAAATGTGGTGTGGGGGCCAGCAGGCGGCGTAGAGAAAACTGTAAAGGAAAAGGCAGGCGGGGTGGGATGGAAGGAGGTGAGTGCGTGGCCTCACTGGGGTCTTGGTGAGGGTGCTGGGGTTCTGCAGGCGAAGGGTCTCAGCCAGAAGCCCTCGGCAGGGTCAGGTCTTGGTGAAGGGTGGGTGTAGTGGGACTGGGGTGCTGCAGACCTGAGCTCTGCTTCCTGCCCCAGCCTGGTCAGAACGGAGCCCTGGGGAGAAGCCGGAACTCTTGCAGGGTGGCGGTTTCCTGCCACTGCGCAAAGCCCGGTTCCCTTTGGGTGAAACCCCCAGGCAGCAAGGCCACTGCCCTCCCCCCTCCCCGCGGGAACTTCTGCCTGGCCCTGCACCTTCCAGGTCCTCAAGAAGCAGGGAGGGAGGTGAAAGCTCACCGAGCACCTGCTGAGCTCAATGTCTGAGAGACTGGGGCTCCTGGTTTACAGAAGAAACGGCAGCTCTGAGAGACGAGCTGACTCCCCACGTCTTAGCTCTTGGGCACGGTGGAGTCTGTCTCTGGGTCCCACAGGTGCTTGGTAAGGGCTGGGGAGGGTGGCATTCTATCCCCAGCCAGCGGCACTCTGGCTGAGACAGCCTGCATCCACACCGAAGCCCTGGGCAGTGTGGACCTTGAGAGGGGGGCTGGGAGCTCCTGAGTCCAGGGCAGAGCACTGCGGCCACCCTGCTGCCAGGGGCATGCGTTCGTCGGCAGGAAGTCCGACATTCACCGAGGTCACCATGACCACCTGTGCAGGCTTTGGGAGCACAGCCACCGTGTGGACAGCGAGTACCTGGCTCTGATCTCCTGTCCGGCCATGTGACCACAGGCAGGTCGCTTCCTCCCTGGGCGCAGCGGTGGCCTGTCAGCGGGCCACGGGGCTGTCTAGCTCTGCTGTCTGCAGTTCTCAACCTCAGCTGGCCGTGCTGGGCGGGAACCACACCCACCAGCTGCCACCACGCTCCGGCAGAGGGACGGATCCTGAAGCTCTTCGGCCTGGCGGAAGGGTCCAGGCTAGAGCAGAGCTGGGGTGGGGGTGGGGCAGCTGTCTGGGGAGCTGGTGCAGGACCTTAGCCCTGACTCTCCCTCTCTGTGTCTTGCCAAACTGAATAATAATAATAAATAAATAAAGGTAAATAAATAATTTTTTAAATTTTTGTTTTATTTTATTATTATTATATTAATTTTCTACAGGGCACATGCACTCACCAGAGAGAGAGAGAGAGAGAGGGAAAGCAAGAAAGCAAGCCACCAGGACTGTGGTTGGCCACATGGGAGTCCAGCACCTTAGCCACCACGCCATCTGTTAGCCTCTTAACAGAGATTTTATTTTCTTTGGCGGGCACTGTCCTGGGTCACCTTCCCTCCACCTCTAGCCCGTGGGGTCACAGGTGCTCAGGGATTCAAACCAAGGTCACCATGCACGGTCTGAGTCTCCCTGAGCAGTGTGTTAGCACCGCACCGGAGCTGGCGCAGCAGTGAGGGCAGGCACTCGGGCGGCTCAGGGCCACTGTCAGCGCTTCTAGCAGGACCACAGGGGAGGCGAAGGGAGGCTGATTTGGCGCCCAGGCCTGGCATCGCAGGCTGGCTCCCTCCTGCAGGGTACCCTCGGCCAGGTCTACACTTCTGCTCCCAGCTGCCCGCCCGTAAGATGCGGGAAGATAACCGGCCTGCCTCTGGGCCACCGAGTGAGACTGTGCTGGGGATGGCCACCGTGAATGTGCCACCGTCCCTGAGTTCCCGCTAGCCGTTACTGCCAACCGGGCCTCCGGGAAGTCGGACTCTCCTTCCAAGAGCCAGGTCGTACTTGGCACCGGCCGGGGTCAGACCAAGGGAGGCAGAGTCTGGGGCTGCGTCTGCAGCTGTCCAAACGGGGGCCGCCTGCTCCTCTGTCCTTCTCTTCATCTGTGTCCCTTCAGTCTTCTGTTTCTTTCACTTCCACTTTATCTCTGCCTCCCTGCTCGCTCTGGTCTTCCAGCCCTGCCCGCTGCCCCTGCACCCTGCCCGCTGCCCCTGCACCCTGCCCGCTGCCCTCCACCCTGCCCTCTGCCCCTCCGCCCTGCCTGCTGTCCCTCTGGCGGCCGCGTGCTGCAGTGGCAGGCACTGGGTGGGGTGCTGTGCAGGCATCCCCGCCCCACCCAGTACTCAGGAGCCCCCTCGGTAGCTCTAAGTCAGCCCCACATGGGGTCGGCAAAGGCCACAGCCCAGGGCTCGGAGTGAGGCAGTTTACCAGCACAAATTGACTGACACTGGCTCAGAGGGTTTCTCTCTGTAGGTCTCTTTCTCCTCTTTGTCTTTTAAAAACATGATTGTAAACCGTTAACTTTTTCAGCGTATTATTTTATTCGTGACTGAAGGTGCATGCATGCATACCACATGCATGTGGAAGAGAGGGGAGCACTCTTACCGCTCGCCAGGGTCTGGCCACGTAGAGACGGCCTTCCTCCGGCTCCTCAGGCCTCGCGTCCCTGGTACATTTCAGGTGGACCAGACCAGGGACCCGGACTCACAGTCAGCTGTGGCACTGCCAGTGCTATAGTAAGCACGTTACTAAGGATGGGACAAAATTTAGAAAATTCAAAAACAGGTCAAATTCAGCATGTCATACGGTAATAATTACCTGGTAGGAAAAAATAAGCCGTGAACAGGGGCGGGAGAGATGATGCTGGGATGGATGGAGCAATAGCTGCTGTTTTGAGCAGTCGAGGTTAAACGATGTGTCTGTCTCCAGTGTCTTCCCTATTTTCTTTTTATTTATTTCTATCCGCCAGAGAGAGAGGAGAGGGTGCAAGCACCCCATGGGGCACGGTCACGTCACAGCCCCATCTCCTCATTCCTCCACCCTGCTGGGACTTGGGGCACGCCTGCACTCAGGCCTGGCATGTTCCAAGCCAGACGTTGGGCCTGTGAGGCCCAGCTCCTTCACCACGGTGCCGGCACCTCTCGGTCTCTGCCTCTGTCCTTCCTCTGCCTTGTCTCTCTGTCTCTCCTTATCTCTTCGTTCTGACAACCACATGAGCTTGGCCATAGTCAATGTGAACCTTTATTGCCTGGGGCCACGCGGAACCAGACTCTAGACCCCAGCTCCCTGACCCCACGGCATAACGGCCCCCAGAGAGCCAGGCCCCACCGGGCTTTGGCCCCTGCCCTAAATTGCTCCCCTCTGACCTGCTCTCAGCCCCGGAGCTGTCTGCCCTCCTCGGACGCCCCCGGACCAGGCTGCACTCAGAGTCCCCTTGGGCTGCAGACGCGCCCTACGATGTGTGGGGTCCTTGCAGGTGGCGGGAGTGGGTCCGGGGCTGTGTCCTGGACAGGGCGCTCCCTATGGGCCCTTGTGCTGGTTCTGGTGTGCACCCCTCAGGTGCAGTACCTGGGCACGGGGCAGGGATGGCCGTCTCGGGAGGGAGAGAGGCTGGGAGCTGCGATCTGTGTGGCCTCGGCCCATTCGTTCCCTAAGCCTCTCTGTGCTCAGGACGCTGTGAGGCCCAGGAGAGCCGCTGAAGTGTGGCTGGCCCGGTCCATGCTGTCCATACTCCTGCCCTCGCTGTGGGACAGGTGAGGCCGGGGTGCATGTGCGCGGGTGCGTGTGCACTGGGAGACACGATCCGGGAGGGCGGGCCTGCACGCCGGTGCTGCTGCTCCAGGGCTGTACCGTCCTGGGGAGCAGGCTTCCTCACCTGGGCTCCCTCGGCCCCTCATGGGGCCCCCAGGGCCAGCCCTGCCACCTCCTGGGCCCGTCTGACATGGTGGTTTCCCCCAGGGGAGGGTCCTGGGTGAAGATCTCGGGGGCCTGGTGACAGGAGCTATTTTCGGCGGCCTCTCACCACAGCCTGCCTCTGGTTCACCATGTGGGCGCGCCCTGGCTGCGCTCTCACACGGGACGGAGACCGTGCAGGGCGCGGCTGGGGGTCAGGCGCTGACCAGATGGGCCGCTGGCCTGCTGGCCAGGCTTGTCACTCCAGGAAGGCTTCCTAGAAGAGGTGAGTGGTGTTGGGAGGAGGGCAGGATGCAGAGAAGAGGAGGGGTCCCTATCAGGAGAGGGAAGTCGGGGGCTTCTGGCTAGGGAAACAGGCCAGGGGGCCCCACCCGCAGCACTCCACCTCTCGGGCCTGCGGAAGCTGGGCCTTCTCCCGGCAGTTCCTCTCTGGGTGTTGCAAGGGCGGCCTGGAGGTGCCTGCCTATTTGTTCGGACAGGCTGCCGGGGAGGCTCTCCTGGGTCCCGATGCGGGGGCAGGAGGCCCCGGAGGTAGGTGTCTGTCTGTCTCTGGGGGCCGTGAGTGAGCTGGGCGGGTTCAACTGAAGCCCAGCTAGAGGAAGGGGAGACGGAGTCCGAGCCTCCCACGAGCCCGCTGCTGAAGGCGGCTGCATATCCACGTGCATGCGTGACCGCGTCACGCCGGCCGCGGGCTGGGTGGCGTGGGTAGCACCGTGTGTCGGTCGTGTGGGTGCGAGAGCGGCGTGCTGGCGCCCACGCGAGGCGGGGTGCAGGCAGGGGACGGAGGCCTGGACCGGGCTGGGCTCCCCAGAGAGGGCAGGGCCAGGCAGCACCTCTGCCTTCCTGCCCGTGCACACCCTAGCTGTCTCCCTGAGGACCAGCGCAGGCTCCTGGCCAGGACCTGGGCCCTGAGGGGTGGAGAGGAGGGTCAGGGAATGGAGGTGGTTCTCCTCCGGGGGGCCTGTTGCTAGGTAACAGGTGGGGAGCCCAGAGGCTGCTCTGGCCAGGCTGGACCACGGCAGGAACCCCCCATCCCTCCGCAGGCGCTGTCCAGGCGTGGCACACGGCCTCACACGCCACATGCAGGCGGGCGCAGGCACACGCATGGGCAACGCATTTTCAGACACACTGTACACAGAAATGCGTGCACACTCGCCCAAGTAGACACACACGCTCACACTCACACTCACGCTCACACTCACACTCACACAGCCTCGTGCCAGCAAACCACGCGTGCCTCCAGACACACGAGGGCGTCCTGCGGGTCACAGAAGCCCGGCACATGAGGCAGCGGGAGGCGACGTAGGCAAGCAGAGGCAGTGTGGGGGCCTCACAAGGGACCACCTCGGCCAGGCCCGGGGTGCCGCGTGCAGGGTGCTCAGTGTGCCCACAAGGACCCTGAGCCCATCTGTGGCAGCCCCGCCCTGACCCTGTCTGTGGCAGCCCTACTCTGACAACCCCCCTCCCCGTCTGTGGCAGCCCCACCCTCACACACATGCACGCGCACACACACACACACACACACACACACACACACAACCCCCCATGCATTCTTAACTATGCATGCTAATGGGTTGGTACTTTCTCAGTTGAGGACCGGAGGCACAGTGTCTTGCTGGAATCACTATGAAGGTCACTTTTTCTGAGGTTTAGTGTATTAAATTGTGTAAGTATTCAGAAGGATTTAGAAATAGTTTTAAAGATGTGATTTAAATTACAATGAAATCATTAGGGAGGCCCTAATCTAATCTTACTGGTGTCCTTCCTTATAAGCCCCCCAATCTGTGGCAGGGCACCTGGAATGTGCTGTGTGTTCTGCAAGAAGCCGGAGCTGGGGCCCAAGGAGGACATTACCCTGGACGGGGACCATGGGGGCCAGGGGGCCACAGATCGCTATGGCCCTGACCCCACGCAGGCCCAGCCCGTACCCGCCTGTGCTCACACCCTCAAGAACAGCAGCTTGTCCCCTCAGCCCGCCAGCCCTGCCTTCCTCGGGGGCACCGTCAGGGGCATCACAGGTGAGGGGGGCCGGAGTGGGGTCACCTGCCTCCTGGGTGGTGCAAGTTTGGCCCCAGGAGCCTCCAGGCCTGCCTTCAGGGTCACACGGGGTGTGGACAGCCCCACCCTGGAAACCTGGCTAGGGGAGATGGCTCTGCCCCTAGTCCGAGGGGTTCTGGGCCAGGCCACCCCTCGGGTCACCCTCACACGGGGCATCTTCCTGGGACAGAAGGCATGCTGGGACTTAGGCGGGCAACGGGCTTGCAGGTGCGTCCTGATCACAGGCCCAGCTGCGGAGCCCGGGCAGAATGCCCCGGGCTCAGGGACCTCTGCTGCGGGGACTGAGCCTGGCAGGGACGGGTCGGGAGCCCATGCCTTGCCCTGCTGAGCAGCACTGACCCACAGGCACAGGGGTGACCCTGTTCGTCGCCCTGTATGCCTACGAGGCCCGGACAGAGGACGACCTCACTTTTGCCAAGGGCGAGAGGCTCCAGGTCCTGAGCACCACGTAAGTGACCAGGCCACTCTTCCACTTGGGTGCGGCTGGCTGGGAGCAGGCCCCAGAGGACAGCCCTGCCTGCTCCCTGTTCCCGGAAAGCTCCAGACTGACGGGGACACATCCACGTGACAAGAGAAATTGCGGTGATCACCGCTATGTGGGGAAAGCATGAGGAACTTCGGGGACAGGAAGAATACCAGACAGTCCCCAGGATGGCGGGGAGGCGGGGGGGCTTCCTGGAGGAGGTGATTATTAACCTGAGCCTAGGATAGCGAGTAGGCAGTGAAAGAAGAGATTCAGAAGGAGGAACAGAGAATAGGACTCAACGGTGGCTTGGAGGCATGACCAGTGGGCCAGTCTGGTGGCCCGTCGCCTAGAAGATCCAGAATGGGAGGTTGGGGTGGCGAGGGACGGAGCCTGCCACGCTTTCCAAGCCGTGCCGACGGTTCGGGGTTTTGTCCCCAAGGACATGTACAGCCATGGGGCTTGGTGGGTAGCAGCCCCATCAGTTGCCCACTGTACTTCCAAGCCCAGCCCAAGCAAGGAGCCAGCGTGAGGGGCCAGGAGGCCCAGCCATTCCCGGACTCCCTCCCTCCACAGGGAAGGCCATCCTGGACCACTCGGTGGCTGAGGACCGAGCAGCCCAAAGCCCTGAGCTGGGGGGTTGTCCTCAGGGTAAGGGGTGGCCGGGCCAGGCTCGACCTGGACATCTGTGTGGCCCTGCCTGGCCCCGCTTGCTGCTGACCACCCTGACTTTCTATGCCTGCAGTGAAGGTGACTGGTGGGAGGCCCGGTCTCTCAGCTCCGGACAGACCGGTTACATCCCCAGCAACTACGTGGCCCCTGAGGACTCCATCCAGGCTGAGGAGTGAGTGGGGACGGGGAGGCTGCCCTCCAGCTGCCAGGGCTACCTCTTGGACAAGTGCTTACTCTGCTTTGAGCCTGCCTCCTTAGCAGTAAAGGTGCAGGTCATTGTGAGACTAAGAGGTAATACTAGTGAGTCACGCTGGCCTGGCCCCGTGCAGCAGTGGGTAAGCCCTGTGCACAGGGAGCTGGGTCCCACATAACTGACGGTTCAAATCCCAGCTCTATAGCTTGAAAACCATGCTGGGTGTGTGTGCAGGGGTGCCCCGAATCCTGCTGGGACGGAGGCCCTGGAAAAGACACGTGGCGTGCCCACAACCCAGGGCCTCTCGGGGCTCTGCGTGGCCTCCTGCAGACAGCAGAGCCCGCCATCGCGGGTGCAGTGCTCCAGGCACCAAGGTGCTCTCTGTGCATTAGTGAGGCGACATGCTCGCCCACACGGGCTGAGACCAGAGGGAACACACACCCTGCCACGCTCCCGTGGCCAGTACGTGACTCCCCGCCTGCTCACCAGGCACCATCCATGCTGCCTCTGCGTGATGACAGGTACCAGGGTGCACATGCGGTGAAATGCCAGAGGAGCAGGTGGAAGTTACCATCCACAGAGGAAGCCACTGTGCACTTGGGACCTACCCTTATTCACTCACTTATGAAGTGTATGTGTTCGTCTCTCCCCGAGGGAGATGGCAACCCCACCCCGCACTCAGAGAGGGCTCCAGAGCGAACCCAGAGCTGCCCGGGGGCGCCACCTGGCGGAGCCCTGCAGCGGCCCTCCACAGCATGCCACTTATATGCTGCAGAGGAGGAACCTGAGCCGGGGACAGCTCGCAGCAGTCTCCTCCATGTACCGAACTGGGGTGCGGGGAGGCGAGCACGGTGGGCCCCGGGCAGTGGGAGGCCCCCGGGCTGACTCGGCGCCTGGAGGACCTGAGTGGCGGGGCGGCACTGGCAGGGCGAGCTCAGGTCCTGGACCTGGGGTCAGATGAGGGCAGTGCAGAACACCAGGTGGGGCACTGGGTCAGGAGCCAGAGGGAGGAGCACCACCAGGTGGCCTGAGAGCGAGAGACTGGTGGAAATCCAGGCCTCGTCAGAGCAGAGGTGGTCCCCGAGCTGCAGGGCATCGAGAAGGGGCAGCAAGTGGGAGATGGCCCACTTCCGACAGGGGAGCGCCCTTGCAGAGGGGCCACTGTGGACAGAAGGTAGGCCAGGTCGAAGGGCAGGGAGTTTCAGAGCTGAGAGTGCCAGGCGGCCAGTGGGTGTGGCAGTGGGTGGCCCTGGGGGGGGGCAGATGACAGAGCCCACCCACACCGAGGTGGGAGTGAGGGGCCCCAAGTGTGCAAGGAAGGACAGGCAAGGACAGGCGGGTGCAGCGCGGGCAGC
>NW_006159950.1:55654-57950 GCF_000334495.1 Tupaia belangeri chinensis
CGCTGTGTGCCGGGCTCGCTGCTCTGCCGGGTAAGGGGGTCACAGCGGGGGCAGAACTCGAGTGGGGTGAGTTCTGCCTGGGGAGGGTGGAGAGGGTGATAGTGTCAGGGTGGGTTGGGAAGCAGCGCTTGGTTAGAGCAGTCGCGGTGAAGCCAGGCCCAAAGCAGACGGCCTGGGTTCTCATTCAGGCAGCACCACCGGGGGGCCTGTGGCTTGGCAAGCTGCTTAACCACCAGGGGCTCAGCCTGCCTGTCTGCCGAGGGGGTCGAAGGCAGCCCCCGGCCCCCGGCCTCGTCACGAGCGTGGAGCGTGCATGTCAGGGTCCTCCCGGAGCGGAGCCCAGCAGGTGCCCTTGCCAGGCGCCCACTGTTCAGGAGCAGGCGCTGTCCTCGGTGTGGGCAGGCTGGGCTTTGGACACCCTGTGGCTGTCCGGCCCACGCAGCCCGCCCGCCAGCAGCCACCGCTCCCGTTGTGGGCATGCCTGCTCCTCCGTGGTATCATCACTGGGGACAGAGAGCGTGCCCAGTGGGGCATGGCCGCACTGCCATCCTTTTTCCTTCGTTCTCCCAGTCGTGACTTGGGGCACACGTGTACAGTACCCAGCGTGCTCTTCACGCCTCTGGGGCCAGGATTTGAACCGCAGCGGGCCACGTGAGATCCAGCCAAACCACTGAGCTCCAGAGCTGGCCCAGAGCCCTGCGTGTCCCGGCAGGCAACGGTTTTAGTTCCTGAGAGCCGGCATGGAGAGCGTGGGCACGCTGCGGCTGGGCACCTCCTGTGTGCTGGCAGTTCAACCCGGCCGCACCTGACACCGAGGGCTGCCGTCTCCGCTCGCGAGGTGCCTGCTGGGGGCTGGACGAGCCTGACCTGCCTGCCCTTCCCGACAGGTGGTACTTCGGGAAGATCGGAAGGAAGGATGCAGAGAGACAGCTGCTCTCACCGGGCAACCCCCAGGGTGCCTTTCTCATTCGGGAGAGTGAGACCACTAAAGGTGGGGGTGTGCGGCGTGGCGGGGTGGGGGGCCCAGACAGCTAAGGCTGGGCCAGGGCCTGAGGGGCCAGCCCCTTTGGCCTCACAGGGGGAGAGAGCCACAGACCCAAAGTGACACCCCCACAGGGGCCTACTCCCTGTCCATCCGTGACTGGGACCAGGCCAGAGGCGACCACGTGAAGCATTACAAGATCCGCAAGCTGGACACGGGCGGCTACTACATCACCACGCGGGCGCAGTTCCCCTCGGTGCGGGAGCTGGTGCAGCACTACGTCGGTGAGGACGGCCCGGCCACGGACGTGAAGGGCAGGGCCTCTCCGGGGACCCCGAGTGGAACCGCCGGGCAGGGACCGTGTGGCTCTCCCTCATGCCCGGTCTCCGGAAGTCCCCGAACAGCTCTGCTGCCCCGAGGGTGGGCAGGAGCTGCCATCATGGGCCTGAGCAGGGGTGGTAGAGGCTGCTCTACAGTTGGCTGAGACCCTGGCTGCTGGGTGGAGCCCAGGCCAGTAAGGGTCTCCTGGCCGATGGTGGCCATGGTCAGGCAGGGGTGCTGCTGGAGCAGGGAGAGGCAGACTGGCCCTGCCTGCCAACACTGGCAGGGCCCACGCTCCTGGGTCAGACCAGGACCAGGTCCATGGAAGGTCTCCCCTGATTGGCTATGTCTGGAACCCCCCCACTTCCACCTATCAGAGTCCCACCTTATCCTTCAGGGCTCAACTGGGGGCCACCTCCTAGCCCTCCCTCTGGGGACCACCTCCTGGGCACCAGCATGTCCCCGCTCTGCCGGCAGGCTGCCTCATGTCCCAGCCTGGGCTCTGGCTCCCGGTCACAGATCCTGGGGCGGGATGTGGTGTTGGGGCCGCCTGTGACACCGCTGCCCCCCAGAGGTGAATGACGGGTTGTGCCACCTGCTCACCGCGGCCTGCACCACCACGAGGCCGCAGACACTGGGCCTGGCCAAGGACGCCTGGGAGATCAGCCGCAGCTCCATCGCGCTGGAGCGCCGTCTGGGCACGGGCTGCTTTGGGGAAGTGTGGCTGGGTAAGCAGGGCTGGGGGTGGGGGTGAGGGGCAGCTGAAGGCCTGGGGAGGTCCTGATGAGCCCCCGCTGGGCAGGCACGTGGAACGGCAGCACCAAAGTGGCGGTGAAGACGCTGAAGCCGGGCACCATGTCCCCCGAGGCCTTCCTGGAGGAGGCGCAGGTCATGAAACAGCTGCGGCACGACAAGCTGGTGCAGCTGTACGCGGTGGTATCGGAGGAGCCCATCTACATCGTGACGGAGTTCATGTGCCACGGTGGGGGCGGC
>NW_006159950.1:58345-62265 GCF_000334495.1 Tupaia belangeri chinensis
GGGTTCCCCCAGGCGTGGCCCTCGCTGGAGCGTGAGGAGAGTGTGGAGTGCGGCAGGGGCGTGGGAGCCTCCGAGGGGGAGGGCCTGGGGGAGCCGCTGGAGAAAGGGTGGGGAAGCGCTGGTGTCTGGGAGCAGGGCCTGGGGCGGTGGGTTGGGGCATAGGACTGGCCCTGCAGAGTTGCTGGGTTCCTGGTGGGCGCAGGGCAGGGGCAGGGCGGCCCCTGGTGTGTGTGGGCCGCCGAGTGGGCGGGGCCTGAGGTGGCTGCGCCAGGTGGACGGGGTCCTGGCGGGAACCCCAGTGTGCGCATGCGCATGTGGCGGCCGGGAGCTGGGTGGGTCTCTCCGACCTTCTGGCCTCACCTTCCCAGGTAGCTTGTTGGAGTTCCTCAAGGACCAGGCGGGCCAGGACTTGGGCCTGCCCCAGCTGGTGGACATGGCAGCCCAGGTGAGCTGGGGCGGCAGCTTTGTCGCCCAGACCTCTTGGCTGTGAACCCCTCCAGTTGCTGAGCACACCTGAGGTGGGCGGGCCCTGGATCCCAGTGTCCCCCGTGAGGGCACAGCCTCTCTGAGCCCAGGAGCCTAGGACCTTTCAAAAGGTTCCTGACGCCTCGCAGGCCCTGGCGTTGCAAGTCTGTGTCCTCCATCCCTGCCTCTCACCCGCCAGGTGGCCGAGGGCATGGCCTACATGGAACGCATGAACTACATCCACCGCGACCTGCGGGCAGCCAACATCCTGGTGGGCGAGCGACTGGCATGCAAGGTGGCGGACTTCGGGCTGGCACGTCTCATCGAGGACGACGAGTACAACCCCCGGCAAGGTGCCACCCACGTGCCAGCACCCAAGCGCCCATGCACCGAGGGCTGCTGCGGGCACATGCGGGATCCTCCACACCTAGACGGCAGGAGCACCCTGTCCTGCAGAAGAGGCACTCATGGGGTCAAATCCCAGCCCAGCCACTTCCCAGCCACGTGGCCTCGGGGAAGCCCTGCCCCGACCGTGCTGGTCTGTAAAGTGAGAAATCGCGTGGTGTGCTCAGGCACTCCATGACTGCTGCTGGAGGCTGGTGACCCGTGTGGCCTTCAGCCTCTGCCTGAGCACGGTGGTATCTGCAGGGCTGGCAGGGTAGACAGCTAGTGCACAGCAGTCCCTGGCAGCAGGGAGGGCTCCCAGCGCAAGCTAGTCAAGGTCAGGTTTTGTGCTTGGCCTCTGGCACTGTACTGCGCACAGTGGGAGCTACTGACGCCAGGCCCTTTCAGCTGTGCCCAGGGGACCCCCAGATCCTCAACTCCGAAGTGCCCGTTCTCTGAACCCCACTGTTCTGGGGACCCCTCACAGCCCTCCCCTTCTCCACCCCACCAGGGGCCAAGTTCCCCATCAAGTGGACAGCCCCCGAGGCTGCTCTCTGGGGCCGGTTCACCGTCAAGTCGGACGTGTGGTCCTTCGGTGTCCTGCTCACGGAGCTGGTCAGCAGGGGCCGGGTGCCCTACCCAGGTGCGCGGGGGCAGCATGGGTGGTGCAGGCCGGGCTCCCTCCTGGTTGTCCCTGGGGACCTGCCCAGCTGACGGCACTCTCCCCAGGCATGAACAACCGGGAGGTGCTGGAGCAGGTGGAGCTTGGCTACCACATGCCCTGCCCCCCGGGCTGCCCAGCGTCCCTGTACGAGGCCATGGAGCAGACCTGGCGCCTGGAGCCCGAGGAGCGGCCGACCTTCGAGTACCTGCAGTCCTTTCTGGAGGACTACTTCACGTCCACAGAGCCACAGTACCAGCCCGGGGACCAGCCGTAGCTCTCCGGCCCACCCGCTGCTCAGGGTACCTGCAGCATTGCCTGGCCCCAGGGCCCTAGTCCCAGTGCTCCCAGGCTTAGAGCCCTGGGAGCCTGGCCGTTGTCAGAGGAGGCAGCTGCTCACCCACTCTGGCCCTCGCTCTCCTTCCCACTAGACCCCTCGTGCCCAGCCTCGTCCTCCCTCTCTGAAAACGTTCGGGCCTCGTTGAGTCATTTATGAAGCCGGCGCGCCCTCCCTCACACTGCTCTCTTCTCTTCCGGCCATCCCGCTCCGGCCCTGCCCTGAGAACTGACTTCCGCCTCTTGGGTCTCTAGTGTCTGCGAGTCACAGAGCAGAGCGTCCTGGCTGGACACTTTCCAGCTGGGTGGAGGCTGAGGCCCCCTTTAGGGAGAGCGTTACTGGGGGCTCACATCCCCGAACAGCGTTTGCGGTTTTGACTCAGTAAATAAGGATGAGCCCGGAGCCACGAGTGTTTCCTGAGCCTCCTCCCTGGCGGGCGGTGTCGTTGGGAGACAGCTGGTCAGGCGTGGCCGTCAGAAGGAGCGGAGGGTGAGAGGGCACTTATGCCCATCAAGCCCAGGACACCGAAGGCGTGGTGTTTCAGGACCCTGGCAGTCCCTCGGTTTATCTCTGCCTGAGTTTAGGAAGAGCTGAGCTGGATACGGAAGATGGGCCACCGGAGACAGAGGGGGATGACCTTCTGGGGTCTGGTGGTTGGGGGAGCTGGGCGCTCAGTGGAGTCCCAGCCCTGGAGGCTCGGGTCCCACAGGCCCCTGCGTGTGTACACGTGCATCCCAGAGGCCCAGCTAGGGGAGCCGGAGAGGGACTGCGGCGCGGCCACAGCCCGCTGCAGTGCCCTCTCCTGCTCCCTGTCTCTGGTGAGCACACGCACCTTCTAGCAAGAGACAAACGTCTCTTACCAATGTGGCTTCTAGTGTGTGCACAGGGCCTGCCGATTCTCTGCCTGGTTCCAGCAGGCACGATGGGTGACTTTGGCCTGGACCAGGGCGGCGGGACACAGCTGCCAGACTCCCTGGCGGGGGACTGAGGCCTGCCCAGCTCGCTATCTCAGAAGGGGTTCTGCCCCGGGAGGCGGCTTCGCTTGTGGCAATGACATGGACTCCTGCTGGCAGCTTAGGCTGGAACCAGGGAGGCTGACTCTGGGTGACAAACCGCGGTCCCTTGAGAAATTCCCACAGCTGCTGCATCTCCGTGTGGAACTGAAGGAAAGGAACAGGACCCCACCTCTCCCGCTGGAAGTGCTGGCCCCTGGGCACGAAGGGGATGGACAGGGGATGGAAGTTGGTGGCACTGTGGCAGTTGGCCGTGGCTGCTAAGCACCAACTCTGTGATGGGTCGTTTGCCAAGTGAGACCCTGGGACACAGGTAGCTCGGGCGCTGCCCTGCCCTGGGGAGACCGCAGGCAGGCAGAGGAGACGTGGCAGTGACAGCCCCTTTACTGTCCGCTGAGATGAGCACTCATGTGAACCTTCCCATCTAAGGCAGCCCTGAGCCCCACGTGAAGCTGAGACAGTGGGGGCTCAGGGGTCATGTGAGATACCAAGGTCACACAGCTGTCTGTGACTGTCAGGAGTTGAGCCACAGCCCATGGTCTTTGGCTTTAGGAAGTGAGAGTAGCTGTCTCACATCGCGGTGCACCTGTGTGCCTAGTTACTATAGAAAGATTCCCTCGAAGTCCTCCAAGTTGAGTGGCCTAAAGGAGAGGGACGAGGAGGCTGTTGAAGACCAAGTTCTGTGAGAGCCGTGTCGGGGTACAGATGGAGAGAGCCAAGGGGCTGCCCAAGAGGCCGTGGCAGGAGTGGGTGTCTTCATTTGCTAACAAGCTCAGGAGGCAGGCTCCCTGAGGGCTGTAGTCTGTGACCGACCAAACTCACAAAAGCCTGATGTAGGGAACCAGCAGTTAGCGTAATGGCTATGTCGCTGGACTCCCACGTAGTCGACTGCGGTTCGCATCCCGGACCCGGTGGCTTAAAACTCACGCTGGGTGCGTGCGTGCCCAAGATCCCGAGAGGAGAATGGGAGGAGAAGGGATTGCGGCGTGACCATCCCCCCGGGGGGTGATTTCTCACTTTCTGTCTCTCTGTCTCTCTCTGTCTGGCGAGAGCATGCGCC
>NW_006159950.1:62334-63330 GCF_000334495.1 Tupaia belangeri chinensis
ATGTCAAGCCCGGGGGTCGGTGTGTCTCCCTGCCGTGGAGCGGGCGACGAGTGAATGGCTCTGAAGTTGGAGCGTGTGGTGCGAACCCTGCCTCCACCACTCACGGGCTCTGTGGTTCTGCGTGGGTCATCAATCTCGCCAAACCTCGACTTGCTCATCTGAGGAATCATGACAGCATGCTCAATACACATGCGCTGTGTCTAGGGGTCCTGCGGGTGGCACAGAGCCCTGGACTGAGAGGGCTGTGGGAACTTCATTTTGCTCCGTGACACGGAGGCGTGGTCTGCAGGACACTCGTGGCAGAGTGTGCTGTAAGCCAGCCTCTGGCTCCAGAACTGGGGCTCTTGGTCGCCATGGTGCTTCTGGGACCAGACTGAGTGCCCTAGGGACTCTGCAGGGCAGCGAGACGACTGGCCAGCAGAGTCCACTGTCCTCACAGCTCATCCGCAGGGCCTCCTCCGCAGCCTGGAACCCGCGTCTCCGGGTGCCCTGTGTCCCTCCAGGGCAGCTGAGGACCCTCTCTCACAGCCCTGTCTGGGCACCTCCTCCCTCCAGGCAGAGCGCAATTGATGGCTCCCAGTCACACCTCGCCCCGCCTCCCCCCCTCAGATCACAGGGTCACCTTGGTTACGGCTTGCACCATTCACAACTCTTCAGGCGTTTCCAAACCATCTCTCGCCTCATTCACTCCCCCACCTGGCTCTCCTCTGTGGGGTGGCGAGGCGATGCCTGGGTTTTACGGGCCTAAGGCTCGGAGGGCAAGCTCATCTCCAAGTCCCGGGGGAGGAGCCCTGGCACGCTGGCACGCCTTGTCTGCTTTGCCCCACTACCAAGGCAGAGGCAGCACAGAAATGCCACCTCCCCACAAAGTGGGGACAGACTCCGAGGGGCCACAGCACGCGCCCAGGTCATGCAACTTGGCAGCAGAGGCAGGGTTTGAACGCATGCCTCACACCTCTCACGCTGCCAGTTCCCTGGCTTCACGCCGCAAACACA
>NW_006159950.1:64975-67683 GCF_000334495.1 Tupaia belangeri chinensis
AGCCTCCCAATCTAAGGCAGCCCTGAGCCCCACGTGAAGCTGAGACAGTGGGGGCTCAGGGGTCATGTGAGATACCAAGGTCACACAGCTGTCTGTGACTGTCAGGAGTTGAGCCACAGCCCATGGTCTTTGGCTTTAGGAAGTGAGAGTAGCTGTCTCACATCGCGGTGCACCTGTGTGCCTAGTTACTATAGAAAGATTCCCTCGAAGTCCTCCAAGTTGAGTGGCCTAAAGGAGAGGGACGAGGAGGCTGTTGAAGACCAAGTTCTGTGAGAGCCGTGTCGGGGTACAGATGGAGAGAGCCAAGGGGCTGCCCAAGAGGCCGTGGCAGGAGTGGGTGTCTTCATTTGCTAACAAGCTCAGGAGGCAGGCTCCCTGAGGGCTGTAGTCTGTGACCGACCAAACTCACAAAAGCCTGATGTAGGGAACCAGCAGTTAGCGTAATGGCTATGTCGCTGGACTCCCACGTAGTCGACTGCGGTTCGCATCCCGGACCCGGTGGCTTAAAACTCACGCTGGGTGCGTGCGTGCCCAAGATCCCGAGAGGAGAATGGGAGGAGAAGGGATTGCGGCGTGACTATCCCCCCGGGGGGGGTCTCAAAAAAAAAAAAAAAAAAAAAGCCTGATGTCTAAGCCAGAGGTCAGTGTGTCTACCTGCCGTGGAGCGGGCGACGAGTGAATGGCTCTGAAGTTGGAGCGTGTGGTGCGAACCCTGCCTCCACCACTCACGGGCTCTGTGGTTCTGCGTGGGTCATCAATCTCGCCAAACCTCGACTTGCTCATCTGAGGAATCATGACAGCATGCTCAATACACATGCGCTGTGTCTAGGGGTCCTGCGGGTGTCACAGAGCCCTGGACTGAGAGGGCTGTGGGAACTTCATTTTGCTCCGTGACACGGAGGCGTGGTCTGCAGGACACTCGTGGCAGAGTGTGCTGTAAGCCAGCCTCTGGCTCCAGAACTGGGGCTCTTGGTCGCCATGGTGCTTCTGGGACCAGACTGAGTGCCCTAGGGACTCTGCAGGGCAGCGAGACGACTGGCCAGCAGAGTCCACTGTCCTCACAGCTCATCCGCAGGGCCTCCTCCGCAGCCTGGAACCCGCGTCTCCGGGTGCCCTGTGTCCCTCCAGGGCAGCTGAGGACCCTCTCTCACAGCCCTGTCTGGGCACCTCCTCCCTCCAGGCAGAGCGCAATTGATGGCTCCCAGTCACACCTCGCCCCGCCTCCCCCCCTCAGATCACAGGGTCACCTTGGTTACGGCTTGCACCATTCACAACTCTTCAGGCGTTTCCAAACCATCTCTCGCCTCATTCACTCCCCCACCTGGCTCTCCTCTGTGGGGTGGCGAGGCGATGCCTGGGTTTTACGGGCCTAAGGCTCGGAGGGCAAGCTCATCTCCAAGTCCCGGGGGAGGAGCCCTGGCACGCTGGCACGCCTTGTCTGCTTTGCCCCACTACCAAGGCAGAGGCAGCACAGAAATGCCACCTCCCCACAAAGTGGGGACAGACTCCGAGGGGCCACAGCACGCGCCCAGGTCATGCAACTTGGCAGCAGAGGCAGGGTTTGAACGCATGCCTCACACCTCTCACGCTGCCAGTTCCCTGGCTTCACGCCGCAACCACAGCGTGAGCAAGTGTGACCCCGCCCGTCGCCCCCCCCCTGCAGGCAGGGCCCAGGGCAGCCCCAGGCAGGCCGAGCGCTGTGCTGGTGGACAAAGCCGTTTACTAATCCCACACACGCGTGTCTCTCTCTCTCTCTCTCTCACACACACACACACACACACACACACACACATACACACAATCTCTCTCTCTCTACTTAACTAGCTAGTTTTTCCATATCACTTTGACTACAGTCAAAAAGGTATAAAGGACAGACTAGTAAACCAAATACAGTCCTAAGCAAAATGACAAGCACTTTCATAATAAATGTAACTAGTATTTATGTAGAATGTTCTACATTTCAATCATTTCTTTAAATTGGATAGATGATAGATAGATGATGGCTAGACAGATTGATTCCAGAGTTCACTGAGCTCTAAAACAACAGGTTATATATTATTTCTTCCCACAAAAATGTTTAGGTCATAATTTGCATGTTTTATTACATGTTTACATGGCTATAGAAATGAAAACAAAAGATGAATGGATAGCAGAGATCTGGTGTTAGACAGATAATGCATAGAAATGTGTTAAAATTCAATTAAGAGCTTCAGTTTTACAAGTGACTTACACACGACTTATATAATGTAGCACTATTTTCCTTTTTAACATTTTGCCAGAAGGCGCATGTGCTTCCCAGGGAGGAAAGAGAAGGGGAGAGAGAGAAAGCAAGAAAGCAACTCTACAGGGCATGGTCACGCAGTAATCCCTTCTCCATTTCTCCCTCCTTACAGGATTTTATGCATGCACACACATGCATCCAGCATGTTTTCAAACAGCTGGGTCTGAGACTAAAACCTCAAGACCAGTCATGTGGGATCCAGCAGCTTTAACTGAAAGGTACAGTCTGGCCCCACTATTTTTCAGTTTAATTAGTATTTTAACAATCTTTCCCCCCCTTTTTTTTTTAAAGAGATTTTTGCTATAGGGCGCATGCGCTCGCCAGACAGAGAGACAGAGAGATAGAAAGCGAGAAATCACTCCCCGGGGGGATGGCCACGCCGCAATCCCTTCTCCTCCATTCTCCTCTCGGGATCTTGGGCACCCGC
>NW_006159950.1:67973-71569 GCF_000334495.1 Tupaia belangeri chinensis
GCGGTCTATGTTGCAAGTCTTGTACCTAGGAGCTTGCTCTCTCTCTGTCTCTCTCTCTCTCTCTCTCCCACACACACACACACACACACACACACACACACACACACGTGCTGGTGTCTCCCTGAGGCCGGTTCTGTCCTGGAGGCAGAATGGGAAACAATGCACAGGGCAGGGCCAACCTGGGACCACCCAGTTCTCTGCTGGAGGAGGCAGCCAGGGGCTGCAGGAGCTCAGTGCCAGACCCAGCTGGGCGAGTGCGGTCACATGTAGGGGTCTCGGTGGTGCAGACGAGGCAGGGAAGAAGGTCGGATGGTCAGAGGCCAGAAGGAGGGGCAACCAAGAGATATAGCCCTGAAGGCAGGAACCCTGGGAGAGCTCAGGGCCACAGAGTTGTTCTTCCCGAACCCCACGGCTGCAGCAGTGGAGTGGTCAGTCCACTCCAGCCATATGCACACACACACACACACACACACACACACGGGCACGCGCACACACAGCTGACGGTCCTGCAGTGGTGTTCACACTCCCTCTAGTGGCCACTATGGCAAGTATATCCAAAACTGCAGAAAACTTCTTGGGATGGGAGGACCAGGTCCCACAGGGTGGGGGACAGCAATGCTCCTCCTCTCAAAACTCAGCTGTTATGGGGGAAAGACATGGGCTGAAAATGGCAATGCCGGGCGTGCAGGAGAACAGGGGAGGGTCCTAACTCTCGAGTAGAGGGGAGCCTGGAAGGCTTCTCAGAGGCATTGCTCCCAGAGACACAGCAAGTGTAAGAGCTTGCTTGGTAAAGAAGCAGTTGGGAGGGGAGCGAGCACAGAGGCAGGTCAGGGCTGTGTGGGGAGCCCCATTGAGTAGGTGTGACCAGAGTGCAGACTTTACAGGATGGCGGCTAGAGACGGGGACGGCTAGGGACGTGCTGGCGCACCTCTGGCGCGGTCCGGAGCCTCGGCTGGCGGAAAGCCTTGGTGCTCTGAGCAGGGAGTAACCAGGTCAGGGTCTCTTCCGGAGGGACTCTGGTGACCCAAGTGGAGGGGGCAGGGGAGAGAGAGGCAGGGGAGGAACACCCTTCTTGGGCCCAAAGAACCACACTCAGAGACAGAGAAGGCCCACAGACGCAGCAACCCCTACAGGTGTGCCAGTGCGGCCTCAGGGCGTGTGCCCAGGCAGAAACGCACTGACGCACGCAGGAAGAAGACCCAGGACACAAGGTCCGCCCCAGACGCCAGAGCCGCACGCCCTGGTGGACAGACGCACAAGCGTGCAGCGCAGACGCCCGCAGGTCCCTCCCTACCTCTGGCAGGAACAAAGCGGACCTTTGCCCTCTGGCCTCTGGCCTTTCCTCCCACACCCCCAGCCCCAGAGGGAGGAGCTGTTTGAAGTCTGGGCTGCAGCTGGGGTTTCCTGTTGCCTGGAGGAATGTGGGAGGGCTTGCACGGGGGAGGGGAGAAGGGCTGGCTCAGAGGAGGGCTAATGGGGGCCCCGCCCCCCCACCTCTGAGATGGGGCTTCCTGCGGCTGGGGGCTCCTGGGCCCCAGCTCTGAGCTGACCCAGCCAGAGGAGGGGAGAGCTGGGGCCCTGATGCTCGGGACTAGGCCTCCAGCCCTGCAGCCCACAGCCCAGGCCTGCCTGTGCCCTGCCTGGCCTCCGTCTCCCCTCTCCCCAGCAGTGGGGCCAGCCCCGATCTCCCGGGTCCAGGAGGGCTGAGCCCTTCCCAGGCCAGGCTCCTTCATCCTGCCCTCCCATGCGCCTGGGGCCTGGCTCCAGGCCGCCATGACCTCGTGGTTGTCATGACTACTGCACGACTCAGTGCTCCCTGCCCGCCCTGCCAGTCTCCACAGCACCTTCCAGCCTCGTGCTCAGTCCACCCCCCACAGCTCTGGCTCTACGTTAACACAAGGGACAACACGGCTCAGATGGGCGATGGGCACGGACTACGGCTGTCCAGCTCCCATCCCGTTGCCTGGCCCCGCAACTTCTGGCCTCTCACTTCCTTACCGCACAGAGTGGGAGCCCCCTGAGCTGCCCCAGAGACAGCGCAGCCTCCCGAACCGCAGCCCCTCGGAGCTCGGGCCAACGCAGAGCCTCCTCCGGAAGCAGGCGCGAGATGTGACACCAGGTGGCAGCAGCTGCCCACAGATTTGGGGCGACCACCGTGCAACAAGGTTTGGGGAGGCTCCACAGGAAGACCAGCCCCCAAATGATGGTCAGCACCTGGGGGCCACAAGGAGAGGGGAGTGGGGAGCGGCAGCTGAAGCTGACTGGGGTGGGAGGGCGAGGGCGTGCTGGGAACCCTGACCACTTCGGTCTTCCATTCCCCTCGCGCTGGCCCTCTGACCCTTAGCACTTAGGGTTCCCAGCTCCCCTTCCCCACAGCCCACTCCCAGAAGCCAGTCCCCTCCGAAAATGCTGAGTGGGGTCACGGGACCTGCGTGGAGTCCGATGAGTAAGAGGGTACAGGGGAGGTGTGAAAAAGGGGGCACCTCAGCCTCTCCCACCCATCCCAACGTCAGCCTGTCCCTGGGGCCAGCCAAGGCAAGAGGCCAAAGCCTCCCCTGGGTGACAGCTGCAGACTCAGGTTCCAGAGTTGTAATCTGACTGTCCCCATCCCTCTTACCGTAGGTGACCTTACGTAGTTCCTGTTCTGTGAGTGGACCTTTGACGCAAGGGCAAGCTGCCCTCAGGAGGGGGCACCTCCATGCCCCAGGGCGGTGTGCCTGGAGTGTCCCCCTGGCCAGCCAGTACTGTTGCAACTGCCCAAGGGGCCCCTAGAGAGTGCCCCTAGACCCCTCCTTTACCTTCTGGGGCTCCAGGCTGCCCTAGGGAGGGCTTGGAGGAACGTGTGGGGAAGAGGGGCAGTAGGAAGCTAAAGCTGGCCAGCCGTCCACACTGGCCACCAGCCCGCAGCACAAGCGGAATTAGAACCAGGCGGCCGAGGACAAGGGCACCTCAGTGTTTCAGACAGGGCCAGCAGTCCCACGGGCACGGTGGGACATGGCAGGCCAGTTCTCTGTAAGCACTGCACACCTCGGTTCACAGGAGGGGAGCCACAGCAGAGTCGGGGAGGGTCATAGATGGGATTAAGGTCATGGGCTTTGGAGGCAGCCAGACCTTGGTTCGAGTCCAACTGGGCTCCACCACTTCCTTTTAAAATTTTTAATTTTTTTTTTGAGAGTTTTTTACTTTAGGGTGTGGGCACTGAACAGAGAGAGAGACAGAGACAGAGACAGTGAGAGGGAAAGTGAGAAATGGCCCCCCAGGGGGAGGGGTGTGTGTGGCCACTGCAGCACGCAGGCACATACTCCCAGCCTGAGTTTGAAGCCACCAGGTCCAGGACTCGAACTGTGGTCAGACACGTGGCAGTCCAGCGACAGAACCGCTACGCCATCTGCTGGCCCGTCCCCCACTGGGGGACGGGTCTGGCAAGCCCTCTCTGAAACGGAGGTCACAGTGACTGCAGGACTCCCATGGCCACCAGACTCTGGGCAGCAGCGCACGTTCCCGTTGTCGTCTGCGGGGCAGGCAGGGGCGGCCGGCGCCGGGGCTGGAGAACAGACGTGAGGCGGGGAGGAGGCGGCGGCCGGGGCCGGGGGCCG
>NW_006159950.1:72507-75981 GCF_000334495.1 Tupaia belangeri chinensis
TTTCCTGGCCGCCCCGCGGCTCCCCTGGCTCGGGGGCGAGGTGCGTGCCCAGCGCTGCCGCGCGCCCCCTCCTCCTTCCCCCTCCCTCCGCCTTGGATTTAAAACTGCAATTCGCTCTCCAGCTTGCCGAGAATGTGTGGGGGGGCGGAGGGGGACCGTGGGAGCGAGAACAAGGCTGGATTTTAGGATCCGCGCTGGGAAAAGGGGAGACTGCGGAGGGAGGAGCCCCTCCCCTCCAACCCCCAAATCCCAAGGTTCCGCTGGCGCTCTGGGAGTTGAGGGGCGGGGACCTAACGACCCGGAGGGGGCGTGCGGTGGAGGAGGGATTTGGGGGCGGCCAGAGCCGGAGGGGTTGGGCCGCGTGCCCGGTTACCTGGCGAACAAAGTCGGCTCACTTTTGCATAAATAAATAAATAATCGCCTATCAATGCGTTTCCTCTGGGGCTCTGATTGAAACGGGCCCCTCTCCCCCAGGGGGTGGGGTGCTGAGTGACAGCTGTCAGCCCCTGGGCTGGAGCCGGGGTGCAGTGCTGTCTGCCTGCTGACCCAGAGTGCCTTCTCCTGCTGGGTCTGGGTCCCCGGTGGAGCCCGAGGGGCAGGGGGCTGGCTCTCGGCTGGGAAATAGCCTTGTTTCCTGTTGTACAGGAAAAGGGGCTGCAACCCAGAGTTTGGGGGCCGGGGTTGAGGACTGCAGCACCCTGACCCCCAGCCTCCTGCCCTGTGGAGGGGCCAGCCCCAGAGGAAGGATGTGGGCCTTGCTGGCCGGAGGCGGGTGCTGGGGCTGTCCCTGAGGCAGCGGGCACGGAGAGGGAGGGGGAGAGGAGCGGGGGCGGGAATGCTCTACCGCAGACCCTGGGGGCCAGGGCCAGATGTGGAGGCTGGGGAGTCTCCCCCTCCCTCCCAGCTGGGGGCCCTGGGGCCGGGTGGGGAGGGGCTGAGCCGGGTGCCCTGGGTTCTGCACCAGGGCCTGACTGGCAGGGCCAGCTGAGTCGGGCCCAGGCGGCACCCTGGGAGGCAGGGCTGGCTGCACCAGCAGGGACCCTGGGGGCCTGTGCCTGTCTGGCCCGGCTGGCGTTTCCCGCCGACCAGTCGGTGTCAGGCGGGACCTGGCCCAGCTCCCTGGGCAGAGTTCCGACTGTGAGGACGAGCTCTGCCTCCGGGTCAGGGTGGCCACACTTCTTCCGTGGCTGCTGTTGCTCCTGGCAGGGTGAGGGCCTGTGCTCTGACCCAGGAGGAGCCCTGCTGGGCGTTGAGGGTGTCTCTATTGTTGGCTTGCTCCCGTTTGGGGGTCCTGGTGTATGGCTGTGAGCCCAGGCTGTTCGTCCCTCCCCCGTCCCCACCCCCTGCTCGATGGGACGGGCAGGCAGGGCAGGGCAGGTCGTGGCTGTGAGCTGCAGACCCCGGCCCGGCCCGGCCCGGCCCGGCCCGGCGTGGCGTGTGTGTGACCCTCGCCCTGTCCTGCCTGAGCAGATCTCTGTTGTTTCACAGTAAAGCAGACTCAGAGGGGAGAGCAAGTTGGGGCCATCTTTTTTCCTGCTGTGTCAGTATGGGGTGACCCGGGGACTGGTGAGCTCGTTGGCCCAAGAGCCCACCCTTCAGAGCTTGCAAAGAGCATTGAGGGCCAGAGCTCTGGGGGCCAGAGGGCACGAATCCCTCTTCACCTGGCACGGGGCAGGTGCCCAGGTGGGTGGGCCTGGCCCCCTTCCCAGGGTCCCTGTGCCCTAGGGTGCACGCTGGCCTCTGGAGTGGGTCATGCCTCGGGTGTGCTTGCAGCCCTCAGGGACTTCCCCTGGTGGGCTTCTCCCCCGCCTGGTCTCCCAGCCCACGTGTGGATATTTATTTTCTGTAGTAAAATCCATTTTTAATGCCGTTACTTTTGAAATAATATAGAGAGAAACAAATGCGATGTGTTTAAGTTGCCCTCTGTGAGTGTTTAATGTGATCTATGGCCGAGGCGGTGATGGAAGGAGCTGTGGGCTTGCAGAAATTCGGTGTCATAAAGAAAAAGCTCGCTGTTGGTTACGGTTACTGGGCTGGGGGGTCTGGACCCGGTCGCAGGCAGGCAGTCCAGCACCCCAGGGCTCTGAGTGGACAGGTCCGCTTCTCCGTGGGGTTGTTCTGGGGTTACTCTGCCTTCTCGCCAGCCCTTCCTGGGGCCGGGGCACTGGGGGCTTTGTTCCCCCACTGCACGTGCCTAGAACTTGGCTGGGAGCTCTGGACCCCCTGCCGAGCTACGTGCACCATGGGCAGGTTGGCCTGGGTTCGGAGGGAAGGGACGGGGTCTCTGCCTGAGTGCCCACTGTGCGGGGGCTGGAGGGCAGGCTGTCCCTGGCAGCAGCCAGGGCGAGGGGGGAGCTCTGAGCTGGCAGAGCCCCCGGGCCAGGCTTGTCTCCAATCAGCCTGCAGCGCTGACTCGGAACCACGCCCTCCTCTCTGCCTGGTTGGTCCCTGCTGGGCAGGGGCTTCCTGAGCCAAACCTGATCCTCATTTCTCTCCTCTGTCGCCGGCCCTACCCCAGGTCAACTTCATCGTAGTTGTTTTGTTCGTTCGTTCATGGATATTAAGCTGTGCCCCTCATGCCAGCTACCCAAGACTGGGGTGCCGTGCCTGGGTGCCAGACGCCCGGCCCTCCATTCGGTCCTGTTGGGGTGAGGGCCAACAGACTCACTGTTATGTATTATGGGATGGGCCAGCTCTGTCTCTGGGTCCCCTGGGTTCTCCTGGGACGGAGCAGGGAGGAGAAAGCCAGGCGGGGTGGAGCTGGGGACTTGAGGAGGGAGCAGGGTAACTCTGTTGCCAGTGCTAGCAGATGGACCCCCCAGGGAGAGAGCTGGGGAGGGGAGGAGGGAGACCCAGACAGCCACAGCTGAAGAGGGGAAGATGGAGCCGGAGCCAGCGAGGAGAGGAGCAGGCAGGCGGGCGAGGAGAGCTGGGCGCCGGCACAGCACGCGGGCCTCTCGCCCAATCAGATGCTGGGGCGGTTTTTGGAGGAGAGACAAGCAGATGTCTCTGGGAGGGGGAGGACAGGTGGGAGAAGGGAGAAGGGAAGAGCCCCCAGAGGGGGGATTCCACAGCTCCTGGCCTCCCCCAAGGCCTGGGGACACCCTGCTGAGCCTTTCTGAGGATGGTGGGCGGGGTCTGGGGTCTGCTGCTGTAGGAGCCCACAGGTTGTGCCCAGTTAGGAGAGCTGGGGACGTTAGGGTCCCAGCATCACCAGGAGTGTCATCGTTCAGACAGGAGGAAACGGCCTAGAAGGGGGGCCACTGACTTGGGGTCACAGTCTGGGACCCAGACCCCTCGCACTTCACCATAGCCAGAAAGGTGGAACAGCCTCAGGGGCCTCTGAGAGTGGGGGGCTGCCGCCTGGCGAGAGAAGCAGCGGGCACCCTGTGGCCAGAGCCCCCCCAGGGGAGGGGGAGGCGCCGGCTGCTGGGGGGGGGGGGGGGGGGGAAGGGTGGGGCAGGCGTTCCAGAG
>NW_006159950.1:76073-85741 GCF_000334495.1 Tupaia belangeri chinensis
AAATAGTGAGTCAGGCTTCCAAGAGCCGAGTTGAGAGAGCCAGAGGCAGAGCTGAAGCCAGAGCGGGAGGGAGAGGGCAGGGGCCGGGGAGCACAGCCCAGCTGGGCAGGAGGGCCCGAGGAAGGGAGGGCAGCCCCAGCCAGGAGGCCCGTGCTCGTGCTTGGGGTGCAGGCCCGGGGTGTCTGCCCCTTCCTCTTGGGCCTCAGTTTCCTCCCCTTGGAGGGATGTGGACAGCAAGGTCTGGAAAGGGGCAGTGAGGCCCTGTTCATGTCTGGCTTTGTGCTGAGCCCTGTGGACTGGCCCAGGCCAGGTGCAGGGTTGGAGCCCCAGCTCGCTGCTGAGAGGTCACATCCTCGCTCTCGCTGGGGTGCAGGGTGAGTGTCGCACTGACTGTGTGCGAGCTCTGGCTGGCAGTGGCAGGTGGGCAGTGGAGACTCAGGATGGCCAGTGCCTGGACCACCAGGGGCCCCTCCGGCCTGGAACCAGCCCCTAGTGTGCCAAGGAGAGGCTGGAATGACCGCGTCTCTGTGGTAGCTGAGAGGTGGCAGTGGCCTTGCCCCTGTGCCCGGAGACTGCGCAGGGAGGAGCCCCGCCCAGTACCACCTCCACGTGCTGGGGTGAGGAACATGGGCCCTGGCCTTGGGGGCAGTGGTAAGGTGAGGCCCTGCTGCAGAGAGGCCCTTCCTTCTTCCGCTGTGCTCTGGGGTCCTTGCCTGGGAGCCCAGGGGAGGGGCTGCATCTGCAGCTGGCTGGCCCCGAACTCCCAATGCAGGCCAGCTGCTACAGAAGCTTCCAGAAGCTGCAGCTCTGTGCCTCTCCCACTCTCTGAGCCAGGAGCGGTGACCTGGGGGAGGGGCTGGGGAGCGAGTGGGCACCCTTAGAAGGACCGGCACAGCCAGACCGGTGAGGGACAGATGGACAGACTCCCACACATAGACAGATGGGGAAGAGACGGACAGACAGAGAGGAGGAGTCCAAAATGCAAGGGCTGGAGGGACAGAGGGACAGAGAGACAGGCGGCGACAAGAAGGAGGAGGGGACGTGGACGGAGGGGAGGGAGGCAGAAAAGGGCTGCCAGAGCCGGGGCCACCGGCCGCAGACATGGCAGGGCCTGCTCACTGAGGCTCCAGAAGGCGTTTTCCCCACTTTGCTCCCCAAAGCCCCGGGCCACTGGGTCCACCCCAACCCAGTTTCCAGCTGCTGAAGAGCTGGGGGCCCCCTGGAGCCCTGGCTCTGTCTTTGTGGGGGCATTGCTGCCCCTCTGGCCTCACCCCAGTGCAGACACTCGGATCTCCTGCCTCAGGAAATACCCCCACCCCCTCACTTGGGGTGCCTCTTTGCACAGAGGTACCCACACACACCTGTCCACAGGCCCCGCCTCCTCATGGTGTGACTGCCACCCACCTCTGGGAGGGCTCCTCGCATAGAGGTCCCCCTTTGCTCAGACGCACTTTTCTTTTATAAGGTTTTTACCATAGAGCATGTACACCGGCAGGGGCGAGGGGGGGAGAAATCACACCGAGGGGTGCCACACCGTGCTCCTGTCTCCATTTTCCTTCTGGGATTTTGAGCATGCACACATATGGACCTGGCATGACTTTCAAGCCACTGGGTCCAGGACTTGAACTGTGGTTGGCCATGTGGTATCCAGTGCCATAATCACCACATCACCTGTTGGTCCTCAAACCGTGGTGGATTACATGAGAGTCCAGCGACAGCCATGATACCACCTGCTGGTCCCGCTCTTGCCCGTTCTGCACCTCAGTGCACCTGGTAACCATGTGCCTGTGCTTCCTTACCCACGCAGGCAGGGACACGGGCCCTGTCATGGGGTCTCAGGACATGTCACATGCACACACAGTCACGCCCAAGCAGAGGAGGCACCCCCACCTCTGACCCAGCTGGCAGATGGGGAGGTGCAGAGCTGGGCCTGGACCAGGGATCGACCTGGTAGGTGGGTGACCGGAAAGGGCTGAGAGTCGGTGACGGCGTGTGCACCAGCGGTGCAGACATGAGGGTGGAGCGTGCCCGCCGTGGTGTGCGGGACGGACGAGCACGTGTGAGACGGGAGACGAATGTGCCAGGCCTTGGGGTGTGCATTGTGTGGTGTGTGCATGTTGGCATCGCACCAGGTCTGGATGTGCGGGTGCATGTGTAGGGTGTGTGTGAGGTGGGTGTGCAGGAAGGTGCCCAGCTGTCCGAGGGCAGGGAGGGTGCAGCTACAGGTGTGGGCCAAGCTCAGTGCCGGACAGGGACCTTCGCGTAGCCTGGGGGAAGGGCTCCGGGCCCCTGTCTGCATGGCCTGCCCACTCCCTGAGGACACACCCACCCACCTCTTCCTCCTCCTGGCAGTGGTCCCAAGGGAGCCTGAGGCCCCATCGCTGCCATGCAGCTGGTCCACTGCCCAGCTGGGCCATTTCAAACACCTTGAGGCTCTCTGGGCAGCTTTGTGGGGCTCTGAAGGCACATGGTGGGCCAGGACCTGAAGAGGCAGCTCTGCTGGGGTTCTACTCCTAGGGCTGGACATGGCTGGGACACATGGACACCTGGCCTCTGCCCTCATGCCCGGGAGGGTCGCCTGGCACCCCGCAGCCTCTCTGGGAACAGGAGCCCAGCTGCATCCCCCAGCACCTTAGGTCTGCAGCTGCGCACACGCACACACTCAGCTCCAACACGTGTACACACAGCCCCAGCATGCTCCGACACGCAGCCTCCACGCCATCCTGAAGCTGGCGCGATGCGCGATGCCCGACGCCGAGAGCCGGCCCCACAGCCCTCCTCCAGGGTAGGGCCCAGGCCTGCCTGAGGCACCGCCCCTAGGGCACGGTCTCCCCCAGCAGTCCCACCCTTCCCCGGTATGAATCAAAGCTGCAGTTTTGGGGCCCCCAGTTCACCCCGGCACAACCGGCTTCCGTGTTCGTCAGCAGGCCCGTCCCTCTTCCAGCCCCGCACCCGGCCACACACAGCCAGGACTTTCCCCGCAACATACAGACCCCCCAGAGAGCTCCTCCTGCTACCTGCCATTCCCTGCCAGAGCCAGGGGCCCTGAGCAGTGACAGGCCACAGCCACTCTGAACACACATGGCCCCTACGACACGTACACACACGCTGCCAGAACACACATGCACACAACCCCCGTAACACATGGCCCCACAACACATGCACACATACGGTCCTCCTGACACGCACACACACGCCCCAGAACATGCATGCCCATGACCCCCACAACTTGCGTGAACCCCACAACACATGCACGGCCCCCGCAGCACACATAGCTCCTCACAACACACACAGACACACAGTCCCCCACAGCCCATGCATGTACACACATGGCCCCCACAACACCCGCACACACACAGCCCCCTACAACACACGCACATGGTGCCCCACCACACACACACACACACACACACACACACACACAGAGCCCCCATAACACACACATGCACATGGTTCCCCTAGAACACATACCCTACAAAACACTCGGCCCTCCTGCAACACACGCACCCCAAGAACACTTGGGCCCACAGTACTCACCCCACACACAAGCGTCACATATCCCCAGCCGGGACAGCCCCGGGGCCATGCGTCTGCCTCACATGTGGCTTCCATCGTGGGGCGTCTACAGCAGCTCTGGGTACCTTCCCCAGCGCCAGCATGCACGCAGCCCCCCACAGATCCAGTGCCCTGTCCCCTGCCCTCCTGGCTGGCAGCATCTGGGCCCCCGCCCAGGCCTTCCCTGTGCTCAGGGCCCAGGACAGCCCGTGCCCTGCAGAGTGACCTGCGGACATAGGCCAGCTGGCCCCAGCACCCCATGTGCGGCCCACTGTCTGCTGTCCGGCACCCCCTCCCTAGCAGCCCTGGGCGCACACACATGGCTCCTGGGTGCTGCCCAGGCCTCCCTGCTTCCCAGAGCTGCCTTTGGGCAGGCAGGCAGCCCCTGCCCCCCAGGCCTCCTGCTCCTGACAGTGAGGCTGGGCCTGATGCAGAGCTGCCTACCCAGACCTGTGCTCTGGGCACCTTGGGGCTGGGCAGACCTGTGGCACCCGGTCACCCTGTTCTCGGACCCAAGAACTGAGTGCATGACTGTGGGAGTGCGGCACTGTCTCAGTGCTTACCCGAGTGTCCCCACACCCCACCCCTTGGCTCACCGGGCACAGACAGTGGGCCTGCGGCTTCGGGGAGGTGGGGTGTGGCTCCACACTATGCCCACTTGGCTCGGGGTCTCTGGGCCTCGGTCGTAGCCACGAAGGTTACTTCGAGGATGATCCTCCGTGGGGCCATCTGCTTCTCTCCTGGTCACAGGTGCCCAGGATCTGAGGGCAGAGGGGTGATGAGAGCTGGTGACCCTGCCTGCGCCCAGCCAGGGTTCTGTACGCCTCTGGGTGTCGCTTGCAGGCCCTGGCTTCGTTTCTGAACAGGCCCCTCATGCCTCTCCTCTGGCTGAGAACACCTGTGGAGGGTCTCAGGCCCACAGGACCCGCAGTGCTGCGAGGGGGGTATCCACAATGTTGCCTGCGCCCTCCCCCTGCAAGTGTTGGGGTGCAGGCTGTACTGGGGCCTTTATAATTCAGTGGGCTGCCCCAGCCTTCGGGTCTGTGAGAGCAGGGGTGGGCAGCCAGGTCCTGGCAAGACCCACCAGCAGTGTTTGTGCGCCGTCAACCTGGGGCTCCTGGCTCCACCTGGCCTGGGCTGGAACCCTGGTCCGTGGGCCCAGCCCCGAAGGTTCTCACTCACATGAGCCACACCCCCAGGACAGTCCATGCCCACCTGCCTGGTGGCGGTGGTGGCAGTGGACGCTAGACAGTTCACTGCAGGGGAGAAGGGAGTGAGGTCAGGAGAGGGTCTCTAGTGCCCTGTGGAGCCGCAGTCAGCAGAAGTGACCCCAGCAGCCTGCCTGGAGGAGCTCCCTGCCCTGCTTGCCCTGTAGGGAGCCAGGGACCCCAGGGGCCTTCCTGGAGGAGGTACCGAGCAGCCGTAGCTCTGAGTTCTGGGCTTATAGATAATGGCGCTCAGAGGTGGGGCAGCTCGGCCCCCTGTCCCCTAGGTCACCTAGGCCGTCCTTTGCAAAGCCCCCTTCTTTCCAGCCCATTGCTCTTGTGCTTTGTGGACTCAGCTCAGAGGCCCAGCCTCTCTGGGCTGGACTGGGGCAGAGGACTGTGGAGGACCCAGAACTCTGCTCCCCGCACCCCCCAGCCATAAGGGCTCCGCCAGGCTAGTGCAGGGGAGGCAGACGCGCTGCAGGGCTGCCGTCTCCCTCCATTCTGCAGACGGAGCATCGAGTCCAGAGGCCAGGGCTGGTCACAACCACGGCTGGTGACCCCCCTCTGCCCTGTCCCTGTCACTCAGGCTCTTCACAGCCGCAGCTGAGCTAAGAGCAGGGCCTGGGGGGAGGGCGGGGGTGTTTGGGAAAGTGGCTGCGGCTGAGGGGTTGCCATGGCGATGCTGCAGGATGCCAAGCTGAAGTGGGGGTCCCACAGGGTCTCTGGGGCCCCCAGCTCCACACCCTGTGTCTTCCCATCTCATCCCCTACCCAGATGTCTGTCAGGTGGCTCCAGTGACAGGCCAGTGGGTGATGGGTACAGGTGACGGGCTGGGTTGTGACGGTGCAGTGCAGGCAGGTGATGGGCTGGGGGGTGACAGGCAGGGGTGCTGTCCCCAGCTTGGTGCAGTGCTGAGGTACCACGCACGCCCGGCTCACCTGCAGCCATGGCCTCCTACCCTCTCAAGTGCCAGCTACTCATCTGCCTGGTGCTGGGCCTTTCCACCGCAGCTGGGGCCACAGGGCACCCCACTGTGCAAGCCGGGTGAGGGAGCGGAGGGACCCGGGAGCTGCACCGGGAGCAGCCGGTGTAGGCTGCCTGTGAGTCCGGTCCGCCCTGAGCTCAGGTGCACACCGCCAGGGGAGGCTGCCCCGCAGGCCGGCCTTGCTACTGCGGAAAGCGGGGACAGGGTCCTCCCTCTTCAGCTCTGTGCTGGGGAGGGGACAGGGGCTTTGTGGTCTGTTGCAGCCTCACCCCATCGTCCCAGGTGGTGGGGGCACCCCTCTGCTGGACAGAGGGCAGGGCTCAGTGCCGAGGGGCCTATTCTAGGGGCCTCTGGGGTGCTGGAGCCTGAAGAAGGCTGCAGTGCCCGGGTCATGCTGGGGGTCGTGGGCCCCGGGACCCCAGTTCTCCTGGCCCCTTGGAAGGTGGGGCTGGGGTGGTCTGGGCTGGTGCCACCTCCTCTGGGCCCCAAGGTCCAGCCTCTACCCTGGAAGTCATAGGGTCTATCGGCCCCCGAGAGTCCTCAGGGCTGGGTTCCTAGGCTCAGAGGAGCCCCTGACTTCGGAACCTGCCATGGTGGAGACTTCCTGGTGACAGCTGGGGCTGGGTTGGGGCCTTGACACTGACCTAGAGCTGCCCTGGACGGAGCGACGGGAGGGGGGAATTTAAGGGAGAAGAATTAGGCTCATAAATCTTGAGCCTCCTGTTTCTCGACCTTAATCTACCAAACCTGCTGTCCAGCCGCTTGGCCACGGTGGGGGCTGGGGGAGCCCCCGCTGTCCCTGTTCTCTCCAGCTGACGTTCACACCCCCCCGAAGTGGCACCCTCAAGCTGGAGAGGACTTGCAGGCCCTGGTGAGCAGGGTCAGGGGCGCGGCCAGGCTCAGTTTCACCTCTCGGTCCCCAGCCTCGGGTTTGAAGCACCCCGTTTCCTCAGCCCCGTTGGAGGCGTAGCCACGGCAGGACACCTTGCTCGTCCGAGAGCCCCCGTCTGAGCAGAGGGGCCTGGCAGTGCCCTTGGAGACACGGCCCAGGGGGAGACCTGGAGGCTGGGCTGGTGTGGCGAGGGCACAGCTGGGTGACTGCCCTGGGGAGATGCTGAGCCAGGACCTGGGCTAGGAGCCTGGAGGACGGGTGGTGGTTTGCTGGGAGCCATCTTAGGTCGGCTGGCGGGGGCCAGGAAGGGTCTAGCTTTCCCACAGGGCTGGAGTTCGGGGCCTCCCAGCTCCCCAGGGAGTCTGCTGGTGCCTGGCCCTGGGGACCCAGGCATCCTGGCGGTGAGGGCGGGTCTCCAGCAGGCGCCCTGCCAAACCCCTGCAGTCTGCTCCCGGGAATCTGGTTGCCGAGAGATGGAAAATCCCGGCCTGCACTCGTCCCCTCGGGGAGGGCAGGCCCCGAGATTCCTTCCTGTGCCCCTCCTGGTTGGGGCAGGGCCCTCTGCGGCACTGGGCGGGGCTGGGGCCCAGGGCGGCCTCATGGCCTGGTCACGTGTCCCAGAGTCCTGCCCAGCCTGAGTGGGCACAGAGAGGGTGGGCTGGGAGAGGCTGTGCCTGGCCCCGGCCCCCGGGTCCCAAGGGCGGAGGGTGAGGACTTGGTTCTGCCCTCGGACAGGAAGACGGATGATCCCATTATGGGAGTGTGATTTTATTCCACGTGTCATGGAGTCTGAGATGAACTTGCTCACCAGTCTGTGACAGACTGCTCACACGTGAGCCCAGGCACACGTAGCTTTGCACACAGGCGGGCGTCCCCACTGCAGCACGGGCAGGAGGACCTCGCCACGCTGCGGCCACACGCTCCAGACAGGGCTGCGCACCTGGAGACACAGGCCCGCCTCCGCACGCCCGAAGGCAGGCGCCGCGAAGCCACGCGGCCAGGACAGAGTTGCCCTGACGGCCTGCACAGGGGAAGCAGGGGCTGCAGCACACAAGTGCCTCTGGGTCCCGGAGCCCCACTCCGAGGGGACGGGGACGGACAGGGACACGGACCTTCCCCTGCTCGGAGCCCCACCTATGGCCCAGCCATGCGGACCCAAGCAGCCCTGCTGCCCTCCCGTCTCCTCCTATCCCCACGGCCATGCTCAGCACCCCCGCCTGCTTCTCAGTGCCTCCGTCAGCACACTCGGGACACGCTGGCGGCGTGCACGTGTGCACACTCACACCCGCACAGTCCTGTCTCCTCGCACAGGAGCATTCCGAGTGCCAACGCGTCCCCTCACGCGTGCAGCATGCTTGCTTCCACAGCCCCACTCTCCACCTTGCACCCCATCCCGTGTCTTCCAGGAGGCCCTGCCATCACGCACAGGTTCGCGGGGAGCGTTGGGGTTTGGTGACCAGGGGGCAGTCGGCAGTGGCCTAAACAGAAGAGGGCACAGGAGCCTTGCCTGGGGCACAGCTGGGGCAGGCCTCGGAGGACGGACAGTGGAGGTGCGATGTCGGAGGGGGTGAGGGGCATCTGAGGAGTGCCAGGCTCACGGCAGGGGTGGGCAGGGGTGGGCAGGGGTGGGGTCCTGCGCCTCGGAGAGCTCCCAGTCACCCTGACACACAGGCAGCACTTCCAGGGTGCCGGGGCCAGTAACCCAGGACCAAATTAGGGCATGGAGGCTCGGCTTGGGGGCTAGGCCACGTCGCGGGGATGCAGGCTGGGAGGTTCTCAGAGCATGTCTGGGAACCTCGTTGTCCAAGACTGGCTGCAATTGAAGGAGCCCCCACGGAGGGGTCTGCTCTCCCCTCCACTCCTGTCTTTCTCATTCATGAGAAAAGGAACCTTTGAGAAAACCAAAAGTGAAAATCCGGGGCCAACAGGTGGCATGGTGGTTGGGGTGCTAGACTCCCACGTGGCCGCCTGCGGTTCACGCTCTGGACCAGCAGCTTGAGGATCACATCGGGCATGTGTGCGTGCGTGCCCAAAATCCTGAGAGGAGAATGGAGAAGGGATTGTGGCATGGCCATCCCCCCCAGAAGGTGATTTTTCACTTTCCCTCTCTGTGTTTCTCTGGTGAACACATACACCCTATGGCAAAACACTAAAAAGAAGAAAGTTAGAACCCTGTGTTTTGGGAGTGACACACAGCATGCCCACCAGGGGGTCAACCTCAGGCCTCCACTGAGGCCCCAGTAACTCCTGTCCCTCTCGGGAGCCTGTCTGTGAGATGAGGGTCATGTCTCAGGGCTTGGTCTGTCCAACTGTGTGGCATTTTTTGACTTGGGATTCCAGGTTCCCAGCAAACAGATTCGGAGCACCCACAGTGGGTGGCCTGGGTCCAGCCAGGGTCTGGCTCTAAGCCCCAGAGGGACCCAGTGAGAGGGTGTCAGGACCCTTCCTGCCCATTGGCTGGGCACAGGGCTTGGGGTCCCCGGGGGCTCAGGAGCGGGGTGGGGGCAGCCCTCAGGGTTGGGCACAAGACAGGCACTGGTGACCCCGGGGCCCTGGCAGCACCTCACCTGCAAAGTGGGGCTGGTAGGGAATTAATTTCCTGTGCTAGTTTAATTTTTGCTGTATTTAATTTGCTGTTTATTTTAGTTAATTAACGGCAGGTCCTCGCTTATTGGAACATGCAGCCATGAGCTTTTTTTCTGGGAGGGGTGCAGGGCCGGGGGCTTCTGGGCTAGCTCTGGAGAGCGAGGGTCTGGAGCCCGGCTCTCTTCCCCACTCCTCGGTCTGCTCAGGGGAGAGGCCTGAGTGAGGCCCAGACTGTCCCCCAGAAACAGTGTGGTATGGGGCTGTGATTCCAAGGAGGGGTTTTAAGGCTGGGCTTAGGGGCTGCTGGGAGACTTCGGAAGGAGTGGTCAGTTGGTTGATTATTTATTTAGAGACTTTTGCCCTAGGGCACATGTACTACCTAGAGAGACAGAGACATGAGAGGGGAAGAGAGAAATCACCCCCCAGGGGGAGGGCGGTGCCG
>NW_006159950.1:85789-92051 GCF_000334495.1 Tupaia belangeri chinensis
GCCACAGACTCTGGGTGTGTTTTTAAAGCCACTGGGTCTGGGACATGAACCGCAGTTGGCCGTGTGCGAGTCCAGCGAAGTAACGGCCACACCATGTGCTGGCCCCCGTGGTTAGTTTTTTTTTTTTTTTTTTTTGAGAGTTTTTTGCTATAGGGCGTGTACATTCACCAGACAGAGAGAGACAGACAGAAAGTGAGAAATCACCCCCGAGGGGGCATGGCCACGCCGCAACCCCTTCTCCATTCTCCTCTCCGGATCTTGGGCATGCACGCACACGCACCTGGTATGAGTTTAAGCCACTGGGGCTGGGACTTGAACCGTGGTCGACTACATGGGTGTCCAGCGACACAGCCATTACTCCAACTGCTGGTCCCCCAAGTGGTCAGTCTTAACAGCGGCCCTCCCCCCTCAGTGTGCAGCCAGCGACTGTTCACGTGGTCAGGCCTGCAGGGCCCCAGCACGTCCGAGTCCCTGGCACACGTCTGCAGATCGGGCTGGGGAGGATCATCCCCTGTGCATAGGAGGAAGCCGAGGGACTTGCCCAAGGTCACCCAGCAAGGAGGAGCTGAGCCTGGGTCCATCCGGGCTGGGAGACAGGAGTTGGCTTAGGGATTAGTTTGGGACTTGGCCAGAGCACTGAGGGAGGCCAGAAAGTGGGGTCCTGGGCCTGGAGGCCTGGGGAGGGGTGTGTCCCGAAGGTGTGAGGTCACCACCTCTCCATGTCCCCATGAGTCCTGCTCTGGTTGAGACTGGACCCTGCACAGGGACTGCATGGCCCTGCCTCATTCGGGTGGTGTCAGGCAGGCTGCCACACTCGTCACGTTCCAAATGGCCACCAGCCCTGGCAGTCCGGCCTTCGTGCGGACATGGCACTCAGAGTCCACGTTCCGGGCCACCTGCCGTCTGCCCTTGCCTCGACCCCCCAGTGGGAGACGGGGCACTGGGTTCCTGGGGAACACTTCAGGGCCTCCAGTCCAGCCTCCTGGCCAGCCTCGCCTGATAGGACGGCTGGGCTGCAGGGGTGCAGGCAGGAGGCCGGAGCCCTAGGAGGAGGCCGGAGCCCTAGGAGGAGGCCGGCCTCAGGTGGTGGGCTTGGCTGTCGCGGGGTGCCCGTGCTTCTGGCTGTAAGGCCGGGGCTCAGCGTGACGAGGCCCTTCCGAGGCTTTGCCTGCCTGCCTGTCTCTGTGGAAGCGGGCAGAGTCCTGCGTGCCCAGGGCGCCCTGGTGCTGTGGGTCCGGGCGGTCGGCTGCGCCCCAGAGCTTCCTGTGACAGCGGCGGAGTCGACAGTGTGGTGGACGTGCTCGGCAGGTGAGCAGGCCAGGGAGGACGTGGCCCAGCCCTGCCGGGGACGAGGTCAGGCCTGAGCCCGCGTCCTCATCTGTGGGGAATGGCGATGGCTCTGGAGAAGGAAGGGGACTTGGCGGACACCGGAGTCCAAGTGGGTCAGACCGGGGTGGGGCCAGCCAGCCTGGGGCACAGGGAGAGGCCTGGCCATGAGTCCGATGCAGTGTGAGGCCTAGCCACCACAAGTCTCCGTCCCCCCTGGCCTTGACCTTACATGGGAACGTGCCACGGTGGCCCCACTGGCATGGCGAGGTTAAAGGAGCCACCGAGCACTATGCGTACTGGGCAGCCCCCAGGCGGCTCATGGCCGCACCTCCATTGTCGGCTCTGGAGGGAGAGGCGCGAGGGGGGTGATAGAGTGCCCCAGAAACCATAGCAGCCTACCGTGTGCCAGGCGTGCGTGGTCCCCGTTTCGCAGACAGGGCTGGAGCAATAAAGCTTTAGCGCGGGTTAAGAGGCCAGCAGGTGCTCTAGCGGTTAAGGCTCTGGACTTCCGTATGGTTGACTGCAGTTCAAGTCCTGGACCTGGTGACTTGAAACTCTGGCAGGGTTCATGTGAGTGTGAGGCCTAGCCACCACAAGTCTCCGTCCCCCCTGGCCTTGACCTTACATGGGAACGTGCCACGGTGGCCCCACTGGCATGGCGAGGTTAAAGGAGCCACCGAGCACTATGCGTACTGGGCAGCCCCCAGGCGGCTCATGGCCGCACCTCCATTGTCGGCTCTGGAGGGAGAGGCGCGAGGGGGGTGATAGAGTGCCCCAGAAACCATAGCAGCCTACCGTGTGCCAGGCGTGCGTGGTCCCCGTTTCGCAGACAGGGCTGGAGCAATAAAGCTTTAGCGCGGGTTAAGAGGCCAGCAGGTGCTCTAGCGGTTAAGGCTCTGGACTTCCGTATGGTTGACTGCAGTTCAAGTCCTGGACCTGGTGACTTGAAACTCTGGCAGGGTTCATGTGTGTGCATGCCCAAAATCCTGAGAGGAAATGAGCGAGGAGGGGTTGTGGCGTGGCCACCCCCATAGGGTGATCTCTCGCTCTCTCTCTCAGGTGAGCGCATAAGTCTATAGCAAATGAGTGGGTGATGGAAGACGGAGCAGAGCCTGTGGGCAGGAAGGGCATCTGCAGGGCCTGGGCCGAGAAGGAGCAGCCTGGGCTGAAGCAGAGGGGAGGAGGACTGGGAGAGGTCGGCACAGACAGGGTTCAGTTCGTAGGCCTGCCAGTGTAGACACACCTGCCCACACAGCAGAAGGGGCTGTGATCCCTCTGCCCTGCGAGGGCCGCCAAGGGCTTGCACAGCGCCTGGCCAGAGTGAGTGCTCCTTCCCACCCCGTCCCTCGCCATGCCTCAGCAACTGTGGGTGCTCGCCAGGACACACGGCACTGAGTAGCCCATGGGGCCCTGCCCACAGGAGCTTCCGCCCAGAGGGTAACGGGCTGGGACAGGCTGGGCTGGGAGCAGGCAGCGTCCTCAGCCCAGAACTGAGGCCTCACTCCCCAGCCTGGCTGCTGGGACCCAGCGAAGGTTCAGGGCTGTCCAGACCCGAGTGGGTGCAGGGTGGCATCAGACAGAGGGGCGCCAAGGCCAGCCATGAAGCTCTGCTCAGCTGAAGATCCAGCCCGTCGTCAGCAGGAGGCGGCGCTGCAGGGTCCCCAGCAGAAATGGCACCAGAGTGGGGACAGCTGGAGTGGGCCCTCAGGGAGCGTGAAAGTGTGCACAGCAGAGGCAGGAGCAGGGCCTGGGAGGCTGGCGGCCGTCCTGGGGCCCAGTCGTGGTCTGCAGGGATTCTGAGCCCAGGACCTGTGGCCCCCCGCCCTTGTACCATTTGGGTTAAGGATCCATTTTGAGAAGACGATGAGGGCCTTTTCCAGAAAAAACGCAGAGCGAACTGTAGTTAATTGCGTGAGGCTGGCAGGCCCGCCAGGTCCTCCTGGAGCCCCGCCAGGTGATGGGCAGTGAAGTGATGGGACAGCAGTTGTGCATGCTTGTGGGGCTGGCCGGGAGGGCCCGCGTGACCCGAGAGAGCCACGCAGCCGCCCTGTGAAGCGGGTGCCGTCGCGTTCCCCATTTTAGAGGAAGACACACGAGGCCTTGGGAGGCCCCGTGTCCAGTGTACTCGGAGCTAGGAGGCGGGTGGCAGGGATGGGAGGGGTCTCCGAGAAGCCCTGGACCCAGCAGAACCCAGGGGAGGGGAGGGTAGAAGCTGTGGCTTCTAGAGGCTTCCAGGAGGCTTAGTATCTGCAGGCACGACCCCTGCCACAGGGCTGCCCTGGAGCCTGCTGGGGAAGGTGGCTGCTGCCACTGTCACCACACCGTGTCCACCATGGTGGAGACAGACTCGCCCCAACTCTGCTGTGCTCTCCAGGGAGGCTCAGAGGTGGCGTCTTCCATCCCAGGAGTCCTGGGCTCTGTGAGACCGGAGTAGAGACCGATGCTGAGCTCTGGTTCAGGCCTGGCCCCGGGGGTGTCGGGAAGCACTGCGGGCAATCTCCATGCACTGGGCCTTCCTCCAGAACAGGTCTGCGTGGAGGTCAGCGTCGGAGTGCCAGGCCTTGCAGCCCGGTGGCCTCTGGGAGTGCAGCTCTGCCTCTCCCGGAAGGCAGTCAGTGCGGGGCTGGTCCTTGCCCAGGGGCTGTGGTTTCCAGCCCCCATCCAGAACCTCCTTCCTCTAGAGGGCTGTGGGCCGAGCAGGCAAGTGGAGGGGTCAGGCTGGAATCTGGGTCCCTGGCAGGCCAGCAGGGAGAGTATGTGAGCCATGCCCTTGCTGGGATCTGGGTGCAGGGAGCTTGTGAGAGGAAACGGCCAGGTCGGGTCGAAGCAGAGGGAGCAGAACTTTTAGCTGGGCCTAGGTTCACAGAAAACTGAGGTAGAGTGGGGCAGGTGGTGAGGTAAGACCTGGACTTACCCGGACCAGCAGGTGGCATAATGGTTATTACATCACGGACTCCCAGGTAGTCAACTGTGGTTGGAGTCCCGCACCTGGCGACGTAAAACTCAGGCCAGGCACATGTGCGTGCATGCCCAACATCTGGAGAGGAGACTGGAGGAAAAGGGATTGTGGTGTGGCCATCCTCCCTGGGGGTGATTTCTCACTTTCTGTCTCTCTTTCTCTGTCGCTGTGGTGAGCATATGCACCCTACAGCAAAAAGCAAACATCTCTCTTAACACACACACACACAGACCTGGGCTTTGAAGGCTGAGGTCTGAGGGGGAGGCCAGTGAACCGAGACCCACAAGGACCAGACGGGCACAGCCGTGGTCCTGCCAGAGTGCCAGTCCCACCGTCTAGTACTTCAGCAGAAGTGAAGGAGGTCCCATGTGTCACTTAAAGTGCCCTAACGGCCACATCGAACAAAGCGAAAAGAAAGAAGTGAAGTTAACTTTAATAATGTTTCTTATCTGATTCATTATATCAAAATATGATCATTTCGGGAACCAGCAGTTAGCGTAATGGCTATGTTGCTGGACTCCCATGTAGGCGACCGCGCTTCGCGTTTCGCGTCCTGGAACCGGTGGCTTAAAACTCACGCCGGGCATGTGTGCGTGCGTGCCCAAGATCCCGAGAGGAGAATGGAGGAGAAGGGATTGCGGCGTGGCCATCCCCCCTGGGAGGTGATTTGTCGCTTTCTGTCTCTCTGTCTGTCTGGCGAGTGCACGTGCCCTATAGCGAAAAAAAACCGTCTCCAAAAAAAAAAGATCATCTCAACAAACTCATTCTACAAGTTGCTAGTGGTATATCTCAGCTCTGAGACTCGGAGTCTGGTGGTGTCCCACACCGTGGCACTCTGGCCACCACCTCGGACAGCCCAGGGTTAGACCAGGCTTCTCTTTGGGACCAAGGTCCGAGAAGCCATGAGCCTGAATGATCTGGAATAACTTGGGGTGGACATGCCTGAGCTCGGCCTTCTTGGACTTGGCCTGAGTGGAGACAGCTCTGCTGGTGGGCATGGGGCACTGGGCTGAGGGGCAGAGGGCTCCCCAAGGGCTGCTGCCGGCCTCAGGTAGACTGCCAGGCTCTGACCCCACTGCCACCCCTTCACCAGTGTCACCTCTGAACCCGGAGTCGGCTGGCCTGGCAGGTGAGGTGGTCTGTGGCAGCCAGACCCTGAGTGGGAGCAGCCCACCCTTCAAGCCAGCTGCTGCCTCCCTGGAGCCTGGTAGAAACAGGCCCCAGACAGAAATAGCGGCCAGGTTTCCGGGTGGAGTGGGGCCTGCCAGCCTGTGTGCTCCTTGCTGAGGTTGGGGAACAGGAAGCAGCCCCAGGCCCCCTGTTCCACCCTCCCTTCCCCCCAGGTGTCCCTACTCCCGAGGCAGGGCTGAGTCTCAGGCTTGGCTGGCTGGACCTTGGGGGAGGCAGGACCAGGCTTGGGAGCAGAGCCTGGGGTCTGAGGCCCGTGGCACAACCCCTGGCCGCTTAGCCCTGTCCGGACTCCCCCTGCTGCTGGGCCGAGCATGCAGGGGCTGCATGGACTCCCTGTGGGCGCCCGCCACCGCCCTTTTGGCTGACTGGCGCTTGGAGCCTCAGTTTCCTCCGAAAACAATCCAGTGGGCCTGGTAGCTCTAGGCGCGGCGCGTGAACATGGTGAACCGCAGCAGAGCCCGTGTGGGTGGGTCACTAGACATTCCAGCTGGGCCTCCTCCTCCTGAGAAGGGGCGGTGTCCTCCCTCGTGGGACCTAAGAAGCCAGCGAGTGGCCGTGCCCAAAGCGCGGCCGGCTGGCGGTCTGCACCCTGGGGCAGGTGTGGGGGCTTCCCGACCCGTGCAGGACCCGTGCAGGCGGAGGCCTCTTCCGCGGGGTGGCAGGCCCCGGGGGCGGGGGTGAGGCCAGGTGCGCGGGACCGGCGTGCGCCCCGCACCGCAGCGTGTCCTGAGAGCCGAACGGGCGCGCGCTCAGCCGGGCCCGAGCCCGCTCAGCCGGGCCGGA
>NW_006159950.1:92297-98852 GCF_000334495.1 Tupaia belangeri chinensis
CACCCCCCCCCGCCAGCTGCAGGTGCAGGTTCCCCTCCCCCAGCCGGCCGCCGCCCCTCCGGGCGAGCGCAGGGAGCGGAGCCCCCGGGAGGATGCGGACGCCCGCAGCTTGCGGTCCCAGGTCCTGGCCTAGGCCTGGTCGGAGGCCGCGTTCTCCGAGCTGAGATGCGGGTCGTGAGTGCCCGCCCAGCTCGCCCGACCCGTGGGCCGGCAGCAGAGTCGCTGCCCTTTGCCCGATGCTCTCCCACACCTGGAGGGACCCGCTCCCTGCTGGTGGCCCCTGCCCAATCCTGGTTCTCTCTGCTCCCGATGGAAACGCAGCCCCCTGCGCCCCTGCGCGGCCCTTCCTTCACCACAGCTCCATGACAGCCGCCCTGTGCCTTGAGGGTTTGAGCGCGACGTCGCTGTCACTGCAGGGGGGCAGGAAGTAGGGGTCCCTGGGGGACAGCCACCACATAGGTCAGGGCAGTGGGGCAGCCACTGGAGCGGGGCTGCTTGGTGAGGGAGGGTGCAGAGGGCCTTAACGCTTCTGGGGCAGACCCGCCTACACCGAGTGGTGCGCCGACTCGAAGGGCCTTTGGAAGTCCTCCCTGCCCGCCGGCTCTTGGAACAGATCAGGAAACTGAGGCCGGAGAGGGGGCTGCCGGAGAGCGTGTGCCTGGCCCGGATCTTCCCTCTGGTGCACACCGCTGATGCCACCCCCTGCCAAGGCCTGCCCAGCTGGGTTCCTGCCTCCTGGTGCTGGGAGACCCTGGGCACTGGGGGGCTGAGGCTGCGGTTGCCGGCCGGGCGCCCCAAGCGCTGCTCCACCTCTGTGAGCCTCTGACCACTGTTTTGCAACGTGGGTTAAAACCACTGCCTGGCAGAGCTCTCCACGCCTGGCCCCAGAGCTTCCTGCCGGCCTAAGTGAAAGGCCGCACCTGGAAGCCAGTGGGCGCTTGCAGCCTGGCCAGGTGCTGAGCGCTCTGTCTGGACGGGCAGCTGGGCCGGCGCGGGTGTCCACCTTGTCGTCCAGGCGAATTCCTACATGGCAGATTCCAGGCCGCCTGTGCTCCTGTGTCCAAGTGCCCTGCCCACGGCTCCCCTGCCTCCTCCCTTGCCTCAGGGAAGCCTTCCTGCCCCTGCCCCTCACCCACCCTCGCCTTGGCCCCCTGCCCTGCCCCCTGCGCCAGAGGAGCCTGGGTCAGGGACTCCCTGAGGCTCCTCCTGCCAAGGTTCTGGCCTGTTGACTGAGGTGTCCTAGGAGACGTGCACACATCGACCGAGGCAGCTGGGCCCTCCTGCTCAGGGACCCGCCCCTGCGGGGACACGCCCTCTGGCTGGGCGGAGGGGCCTGTCACGCCTGTGAGTGGCTGCTGGCTCCCAGGGTCCCCGTGGTCTGCAGAGGCCCTTGCTAGGCGGGCTTTCACGGAGAGCCGCGTCAGTGAGCAGTCAGCCTAGGGCCAGGGGCGCTGCCTGTGGGAGGGCGGGCCTTTGGGGGTGTGCGCCACAGGGAGGGAGAGACGCGCACCAGAGAACCGGGTGGCTGCGGACGCTTCCCCGGAGTCTGGCAGCTGGCCTTTCACCGTCCCAGCCATGGTGGTGTTACGGTCTCTGAGCTGTGCTCCATTGTGGGCCGGTCACTCCGGGAGCCAGTGGGTTTGTGCAGGCTGCCGGTAGGCCCTGGTCCGCTGTCCCGCTGTCCTCCCAGAGGCCCCAGGAGGCTGGAGGAGGCGCTGGGTCTTAGCCAGCCCCTCGCAGTGTAGGCAGCCCAGGCTGATGGCTCAGGCTCACCGTCGGTAATTTTACCACGGTGCCTAAGTCTGGAACTGGCGTGAATTGACCTTTTAACCCCTTCCGCACCGGGATTAGACTCCTTTCCTGTGCTGTCCCCTCCAGACCCAGTTCCCAGCTCCACCCCGCCGGGCCTGGGGGCCGGGGCCAGGCTGGCGCGGGGTCTGGCAGGAGCTGTGGCCCAGGTGGGAGTGATAAATATTGAAGAGGAGGGATCTCGGTGCGGGCTGGAGCAGCTGCCTGGTTCGAGTGTCACACTATCTCTCCCCAGGTTTACTGACCCATTTCCATTCACGCGGCTGCGGTTTCCTAGCAACGCCAACAGTCCCCCCAGAACAGGCGGCGTGTGTGTCTGCCGCGGGGTCTGGCAGGAGCTGTGGCCCAGGTGGGAGTGATAAATATTGAAGAGGAGGGATCTCGGTGCGGGCTGGAGCAGCTGCCTGGTTCGAGTGTCACACTATCTCTCCCCAGGTTTACTGACCCATTTCCATTCACGCGGCTGCGGTTTCCTAGCAACGCCAACAGTCCCCCCAGAACAGGCGGGGTGTGTGTCTGCCATTAGCGACTGCCGCAACTGTGTCAAGGTTACCCCGCTCCCTGCAAACCCACCCGGCGGGCTTGTTTCTGCCAGCGCCTGGCACACACATTCCAGAGCCTGGGGGAGGGCCGTGGCAGGTCTTGGGAAGCCTGCAGACCCCTGGCTTTCACCTGCAGCTCTGGGCCCAGCCTTGCCTCGTGCCCACCCCAGGGCAGGCTTGTGTCTTTCCCAGCAAACCAGGGGCTCCTGAGGGTGGGTCTTGACACTTCTCAGCCTCTTCTGCCCTTGGCCCCAGCTCTCGCCAGCACCAGCTCAGTCTCCAGATGCTGTGGGGGGCAGGGCATCGTTTCTCTCGTTTTTTTTAATGGATTATTTTATTTAATTTTTTTCATCATTACCATTTTTCAGCTTGATCACAGAGAGACAGACTAAGGGAGGGAAGGTGAGAAAGCAAGTCGCCAGGTCTGGGACTCGAACCACAGGCAGCCATGTGGGAATCCAGCAACATAACCATTACACCATCTCTTGGTCCCTCTTTTTTTTAATGAATTATTTAATTTTTTATCATTATCATTTTTCAGTTTGACCAGAGAAAGAGAGGGACAGGGAGAGAGGAAAAGTGAGAAAGCAAGCTGCCAGACCTGGGACTTGAACCGTGGTTGGGCATGGGGAGTCTAGTGACCTAACCGCCATGCCACCTACTGGCCCCAGCATTGTTTTTTCTTTTTTAAAGAATTATTAATTTTATTTATTCATTCATTTATCTTAATTTGACCAGCACAGAGAGAGAGAGGAAGAGAAAGTGAGAAAGCAAGCCACCAGGTCCAGGACTTGAACCACAGTCGACCTTGTGGGAGTGTCTAGCACCTTAACTACCATGCCACCTGCTGGTCCCCAAGCATTGTTTTTCTTAAGGGGTTTTCGCCAGCAGGTGCTCACTGCCCTACCCTCTATGTGGTAGTTCTTGGCCTACCTGGTAGTCCTCCGGGACTGGGTGGAGTGGAGTTGCCTTCTTCCTTTTCTCTCCAAAGCCAGGCTGCGAAGGGTTAAAACAGCCCTGCTGCCTCCCCCCATCCTGGTATGTGAGCTCCCCCAATCTGGAGGATGTGAGGTGGGAGTCTTGTCACCTACATCCTCTTGTGTGGTCAGCTCAGACCCGACCAGTCACATTCCTCCCCAGGAGGGCAGAAGCTGGGGGCTGGGTGTGGGGATTGGAAGGGGACCCAGAGGGAAGGCCTGGACTCGGGAAGCCTGAGTCTGCCTCCCCTTCCTGCCAGCCTGCTCCAGACCTCCCGCAGCTCAGGTGCAGACCTGGTTCTGATGCGCCCACATGACAGAGATCCGACGTGCAGAGGACACAGGGACAGCTGCGTCGCCTCTGTGGGACTCCCCGGGGTAGGGGAGGGCCGCTGGGTAGAGGCTGGAGGTCTAGGGTGAGAGAGTCCCGAGCAGCACCAGGGATCCTGGTTCTCTGCGGGCCCTGGCCAGCTGCTCCTGGGCACGGTCTCCCCACTCTCCCCATTGGGGGCAGGCTGGGAGTCGGGAAAGCCTCCTGTCCTGCTGGCTGGGGGCTTTGGGTAAGGGAGGAGGCTGGGGGCTATGGTCTGGACGTGCAAGGGAAGCTGCCGTCTCAAGGGGAGTTTGCAACATGATCCCAGGGCGAAAATAGCCCGGTCGCTTTCAGCTGCTGGGCTGAGGTATCTCACCCCGGGGCGGTGGCCTGGCCGGGAGGGGCTTGCGGGAAGCTGAGAAGCCAGACCCAGGCCCAGGCCCAGGCCGGGGCTCGGGAAGGTTGCCCTGGGTGGGCTTCTTGAGACCCAGAGCACACACTGGGGGGGCCGGGGGGGAGTGTGGGAGTGAGCAGGAGGAAGGACTGGATGGGGCACTCTTTGGGTCCTGGCCTGGATGAGGTGAAAGGTCAGCCCCGAGGAGTCCAGGCACAGCTGGGGGAAGAGTAACTGGATCCTTCTTCCCACTGGGCAGGGGTCACAGCACGCCCCCAGGAAAGGTGCTTTGACATCCCCAGGAAGGAACTGTGTCCCTGGCCTGGAGGGCCCAGGCCGTGGGGTCAGGGACAGCTGCAGGCCAGGCCCCACCTGGGAAGGTCAGGGCAGGGGAGGTGAGCCTGCTGGAAGGTTCCGGCTCCCTCCCTGTGCCGCCTTCACAGCGCCTGGGGGCGGGTGGTGGTGCTGCTGGCCCAGGAAGCCTGGAGGTAGGAGACTTCCGGTGGCCCAGTGCGACCGTGGGACGCAGCCTGTGCTGGACGTGGGGTTGAGGTGGTCTGGGGTGGAGAGTGACACCTTGACCCTGAGGTGGCTCTGCCGGGGGCGAGCTCTGGGAGGGGTAGAGCCAGGCTGGTCAAGAGGTCTCTGCTGAACTGGAGGCCCATGTCCCACCCAGACGGGACACAGTGCTCCCTGTGGGCACCTGGGGTGGCCGGCCCTGACAAGGGACTGGCGGCCAGGACAGGCTCGAGCGTGCCAGGCACACACGTGTAGTGCGCCAGGGGAGGGTGGCTTTGGGAATGTGGCTGGGTTAGAACCCCCAGCTCTGCGCTGGAGGCTGTGGGGCTTCAGGGTGCCTTAGGGTGGAGTGGGCCTCTGGGGCTGACAGCTGTCCCCAGGCACCCCCCAGCCTGGCCAGGCAGCGCGGGTGGGGCTGTTGTGATGTCTGGGAAGGCGCTGTGGGCCAGGCCCCTGTCCCTGTGTCCAGTGCCCCACCCGAGGGGGCAGCAAGGCCCGCGTAGGCCAGGGCCGGGGGTGGGGTGGGGTGCTGCGTGACTGCCCGCCACGTCAGTGCAGCAGGGCGGCCGGGGAGCAGCAGCACACATCACTGCTCAGGCCCCAGCCCCTCCTGGATTCCACACCTTTTTGCTCACCTGCTCACCTTGCTAAGTCTGTCTCCCAGGACGACCCTCGACCCTCGTCCATCTGAGCCCCATACCCTTTGGGGGCCTTTGGTTCAGACGTGGCAGGGACAGCAGCCGGGCCCCCAGGACCTCTGGCTTCGTAGGTGTCTCGGCTGACACCTCGAGGGATCCCTGCCGAATTACGCTTGGCGAACTGGGGCCAGGTATTAACCACAGGCTCAGGGTCATGAGGGGCGAGGAGCACCCTGCGTGCACGGCGGCGGGGGGGGGGGGGGGGGGGGGGAGTCCCTCTGGGCAGGACTGCAGACTGGCCTGGCCCAGGAGAGGCACCAGGCAGCGCCTGGGGTGGACGGGAAGGCGGGCAGGGCAGCAGACGGCCGCGGAGGGAGGGGAGCTCATGGCCGGAAAGCTGGCTCCATCTGTGCTCTGCCTGGGTGCAGGCAGAGCTGTGGTGGCATCTCTGTCCCTGCAGAGGCCCCTGGGAGCAGGCCTCGTGCCTGTCCCCTGCGGTCTGCACCCTGTGCCAGCACTCCAACTTCAGGGCAGAGGAGGAGGATGGGTCTTTTGGGGTCGGAGGAACGAGCGTGGGTCAGTGGTTCTGGGGACGGAAGGGCCCGCTTGCAGGCCGAGCCCCGGGTGCAGGGTGGGTGTGCGGGCAGGCGTCCTGCATCCTGCCGAGCCAGCACCCCCACGCGTGGCGCCCCGGCTGGGCCAGGCAGCCGAGGCACCCCAGCGGCACAGAAGCAGTTAAGGCAGCCTCCGTTCCTTCAGACAATTAGTGACATCTCGCTTGACAACGCCACACTGAGCTGATGCAGACCTCGGCCCCCCGCCCCCCCACGCGCTTCAGCTGTTTATTCTTGGGCTTTAACAATTGGGATTCTGACTTGGAGGAGCGGGCGCCCCGCGCTGCCCTCTGACCCGCCGTCGCCTTGGCAACTGGAGCCGTAGGCCTGGGCTCTGTTAGGATTACAGATCCTGAATTCGCAGCCCTGCTCCGACGGCAGGCCCCGGTGGAGCCCACGGCAGCCTGCCCGCCCCGCGCCTAGGGCTCTGGAACTTTCTTCCCATGGAGGCTGGAGGGCAGGGGCGAGGCTCCTTCAGCTCCCCCTCCCCCACAGGCCCGCCATGCCCAGGGCTCCCAGTGCAGGCTGTGCCCCACCGTGCCCGGCACCATGGCACCGCCGCCACCCCACCCCCCCGGCTGAAGCTGGAGCTGCCTCTGCGCGCCTCGTGCCCAGGCCTACATGCCTCCCCTGGCCCCCCCTCTGCAGTGGCGCCGTACCCCCAGTGGCTCCCTTCTTCCTGCCCCAGGCCGTGTAGGCCTCGCTCCGCTCCCTCGGAGTCTGCGGGGGGGGCCTGGGCAGGCGGGTGC
>NW_006159950.1:106052-111761 GCF_000334495.1 Tupaia belangeri chinensis
CAGCCGCCAGGCTCCTTCAGCTCCCCCGCCCCCACAGGCCTGCCATGCCCAGGGCTCCCAGTGCAGGCTGTGCCCCTCCGTGCCCGGCACCATGGCAACGGGCCCCCTCCCTCGCCAGCAGCCAACTGCCCCAGCCGAAACTGGAGCTGCCTCTGCGCGCCTCGTGCCCAGGCCTACATGCCTCCCCTGGCCCCCCCTCTGCAGTGGCGCCGTACCCCCAGTGGCTCCCTTCTTCCTGCCCCAGGCCGTGTAGGCCTCGCTCCGCTCCCTCGGAGTCTGCGGTGGGCGCCTGGACAGGCGGCTGGACCAGCCAAGAGGCCTGGCTGCAGCGGACAGCCTCAGCTCCCTTCCTCCCGCCCGGCCTTTGTCTGCATCCCCCCGCCGTCTCTCTTTGTCCTCCTCTGTCTCTCTTGTCCTGCGTCTCTGCCTTCCTTCCCCAGAGCGCTCGCCTCTCCCCGTCTCTGTCTCTCACCCCTCCCTCCATTTCTGCGGAAGCCTCGATGGGAGCCTTGGCCCTGATGGCTCCTTCTGGGCTCTGACTCGCTCCCTCAGGCTGGGCCTTCCCGGTCTCCCTTCCCTGCCCTGCCCCGCCCTGCCCTCTCCGTGGTCCCTTCCCTCACTGCCCCTGGCACGGGCAGGGTGCAGCCATGCAGTGAGCCCGCTGCAGGTGTGTGGACGGTCTGATCGGAGAACCTACAGAGGCCGGGGCGCCGGGCAGCAGGGTGCTGGAGAGGGTCCTGCCAGGGTGGCGGAGGGTAGGCCCTGTCCGTCCACTCCGCCCTCCGGCCCAGGGCCAAGCTGGCAGGAAGCCGGCTGGAAGGCCCTGGACAGGAGCGGGTCTCGGCCTCCCCTGCTACGATGACGCTGGCACAGGCTTGGCCTCAGTCTCCCCCAGCGGCACAGGCCCTGCCCTGGGCTCCGTGTCTGGCGCCCTTTCAGACTCAGCTCAGGAATCCGCCAGGAGGAACAGGAGGCCGCTGTGCGCTCTGCGCCCTGCCCGCCGCCCCCAGGGGGCTCCAGCGGTCTCAGCGTGCTGGCAACGGCTGCGCCTCCGAGCCTCACCCTGAAACCGCTCTCGTTTCCCACGTTGGCCATTCCAGGGCCCTATGGTCTGGCCGTGGCTCACTTAGGGGCCGGCGGGGGAGCCAGGGGGCCTGGGGGAGGCGGCTGCACGCAAAGCATGCTGGCCCCCTCGGCGGGTGGGTGGGGAACAAAGCTGGCACCGAGGCCTCAGCTAAAATTAGCCGCTTCGCTGTGCGGGAGCGAGCACGCCTGCCAGCCGCCCAGATCGCCGCTGCCTGGGCAGGCCATCTGTCGCCACGTTTCGCTCGGGTCCCCGGGCCCCCGGCTCCAGCCGCCCCCAGAGGCTCGAGGCTGTCCAGGGCCTTGGACTCTGCTGTGGCCATGCTGTGTGACCCCAGGCTGGGTCTGTCCCTCTCTGGGCTCCTGTACCATGAGGGGCCCTGGATACTGGCACCTCAGATCCCAGTCCTTCCAAGCACCAGGTCCTGGTCAGAGGTCGGATGTGGGCTGCCCCCCCAGGTCAGGGGCTGAAGGTGGGCCAAGGGTCTATGGTGAGCATGGGGGTCAGTAGGACAGGCCCCGTCAGATTCCTCAGGCCTGGCTGGTAGGGTCCTGCACCCAGCACCACAGTCGCCTGCTACACTGCCTCCAGCTCCAGCCTTCTTAGACAGCCTGGGTGGGAAGCCTGGAGGTGGTGGCCAGGTCGGGCTGACGTGGCCGTACTGGTCTGCTCTGTGGCTTAGGCGAGTCACTGGCCCCTGGGTCTGGCCCTCCCTCCCAGGGAGAAGCAGCTCCTGCGTCTTGAGTTCCCGCCGACTTCGCCTCGCTGGTCCTTATTGTCCCCGCTCACAGACAGACAGAGTCCAGAACCTCGAGGCGCCTCCCAAAGAGGGACAGGCTTGAGCCTCCATGCCCTCCTCCCCTGGCTCTGGGCACCTGCTGGTCTCCAGCTCCAGCCTCTCTGCCCCTCGGGCTGTGGCAGAGCCCGTGGCCAGCAGGCTGGCTAACCCTGGGGAGCCACGCCTGCGCTGGGCGAGGGAAGAGGGGCTTGTCTGGCTGCCAGGGGGTCACCGTCCACTGCTCCATCCCTCTGCAAGCGCCTTCGCTCCCTGCGCCCTCACTCCCACCTGCCGCTCCTTCCCCAGGAGGGGGGTCCTGCAGCTGGGTTACCAGGCTGGAGCCCGGGAGGCACAGGGACCAAGGTCACAGGGGACCTGTGTGCCCCACCTCCTTGGGCTGGTGGCGTGGGGTGACATCTGTGCCCTGTGAGCTGTGACACCTCCATGGGCAGAAGACAGCAGCGCCCAGGCTGGCCACGCAGTGGGGCGGGCTGCGGATGCGCACCTGCCTAGTGTTGTCTGGGGGTGACAGGGAGGTGACTCAGCCAGGAACTCTCCCCTGGCCAGAAGAGGGGTCACACTGATGGCTGTGGGGCCTGGGTGTATGTCTGCTGGACCAGGCGTGTGGCCTTGCCCTGGTGGGGGGTGTCCTGGGCATCTCTGGTGTTTTTAGGCAAGCGACAGGTTATGGTCTGGACCCATGCCTACAGGAGGGTTGTCACCCCGGGTACCTGGCTCTGGCCAGTGCGGTGCGCGCGGGCTGCCCAGCTGGGTGCGCTGCCTCACCGAGGCCTCTTGCGTGCTGGGCAGGGGGCAGGACCCTCGTGGGGGGCTTCAGGGACTGCTTGCCCCGCCCTGAAAGGCGCCATAGGGCTTGGGATTGCGGGAGCCAGGGGGTCACAGAGCTCAGGTAGCCGATGCGGTGTGCCGCAGACGGTCCTGGGTTTCTGAGCCGCGAGTCAGCACAGCGAGCGTTATCCGTGTCAGGACAGGCGGCTGCCGGCCCACTCCCCATCTTGTCAGGCCCTCGTCCTCAGGGTCCTCTGCACCCCCACCCCCACTCCTTAGGCCCTGTCCAGGTTGCCACCCACCTCCCCACCCCGTGGCACCTTCTCCGTCCCTGCCCACTGCCCGGCTAGCCCCTCGTCACTCATCTTGGGGCCGTGTTTTGCCTGTCAGTCTGTCTCTCCCTCTCTGTCTTCCTCCCTCTCCTGTGTGGTCTCGCTAGTGTCTGCAAGGAGAACCAGTCTCCCAGCCAACACCCCAGCCAGCAGGCCAGAGCGGCTAATGGCAAACATGTGACCAGGCCTTGCCGGGAGCCTCGGCCCACCGCCCCACTGCCCTCCGCCCCGCCTCTCCGGTCTGCGGGTCCCGTTGGGTGCAAGTCTTCCAGAGTGACATGGGGCGGGGGAGCTGGCATTTATCAGTTGGGGAGCATCAGGCTGCAGAGGGGCTGGGGCAGCTCTGGCCTTGGCAGACCCCACGCACACTGTCCCAGTGCCACCAGCACGTGTGGGGGAACATGGGGCCAGCGGCACTGAACTGAGCTCAGGGCCTGGACGGGGGCACCGCCCTCCTGGCCTGGGGGCACTGCAGAGGTGGGCTGGGCTGGGCAGCCGGCTGGGGGGCTGCCTCTGCCCAGCCACAGGGAGGGGGCCAGCACAGGGCGGCTCCAGCAGGTTGGACTTCTCTGCCTGCAGATAAATTGTCCCTAATCCAGGCTCAGAGCTGTCTGGCTCCTACAGAGAGGGAGAGCAGGAGAAAGCGCACTGGGTATGGGGGAGGGAGGAGGGAAGCAGCACACGCGCACACACACAGGCACACGCAGCTTCACGGCCTCCACACGCGTGTGTGCACTCAGGTGCATGCGAGCTGAGGCACCTCGGGCTGCCAGGTGTGCGGCGGCGTGCAGACCCCACCTTGACCTGCCGCACAACCCGCTGACAACACTGAGGACATGAGTGCAGGGCGACCGTGGTGAGACGGGCCCACGGGCCGGAGCAGGGCAGGGAGGAGGGAGGCAGAGCTGACCCACCGTGACGGCGATGCTCCGTGCAGCCCCCAAGATCGGGAGCTGGGGGGCTGCAGGGTCGGCCGCGCCTTCAGCCCTGCCAGACACACCGAGGGGCCACAGGGCAGACGAGCCAACCAGGCCCCAAGCCCTCATGGTGTGTAGACACAGGTTTGGCTGAACACAAAGCCAGGCAGGGAGTAAATACGCATGGTGCACATGCCACACGGGCACAGGTACACACACGCTGATCACACCAACCCTGCTGAGCATACGTGTGGTCTTGCACACACGCGCTTCTGAGTACACAGAAACACAGAGAAGCATCCAGGTTGGCGAGGGAGACCCAGGAGTGCGCATGTGGTGTTGGGCCGGCAGGCGCCAGCCACAAGCTCCCGGGCTCCCGCTGTGAGCAGCCCATGGGCCTGGCTCCACCCATTCTGAGCTCCAGGACAGTTCAGGGGGCATGGCTGTGAAAGGGACAGATATGACCAGTTGCTGATGGGATGAGTCAGCAGGCTGCCTGGGCACCCTGTGGAAACCCACATCTACTTGTGAGCATCCATGGTGTCCCCCAAGGACCGCCCCATCCAGATGGGACGGGGAAGTCAGCAGCCTGCCCAGGGTGCACAGAGAGCTGGGCCTAGTCCACGGCCAGGTCCCTTCCACCAGGGCGTGTGCAGGCCAGCCAGCCCAGCTCCCAGTGTCCATCTCAGGGCGGCACTCCCCTGCAGACAGCCTCCTGACTTAGTCCCTGCCTGCCCTGGTGCTCAGACCCCGGGCGCTGTGTTTGGTCCCACAGATGGGAGCTCGCCTGACTGTCCACTCATCGGCCTGGACAGAGCCCGCCCAGCTGAGCATGCACAGAGGGCCCTGGCTGCGGCCTGGCGCGGAGACCACCCTGGAGATGCTGGTGGGGACAGGGCTTCCCTGCTGAAACGGCAGTCCGCACGGCTGTGCAGGTGAGCACAGGAAGCCAGGCCTGGGCCCCCAGGAGGTGGGGGTCAGAGTAACTTGCTTCCTGGTTCTAGCAGGGACCCCCTGCCAGCTTTCTCAAGCCCCCGTTATCCAGAAAGGGGAAACTGAGGCTCACGGATATGCAGTGAGCTCCCCGGAGTCCTGCCTCCTAGCCGGAGGACTCTTCCCTGCTCCTTCATGACCTGAGAGCTGGGAGGAGGAAGGGCTGTGGCACTGGCCAGGCCTGGGCAGAGGTGCAGACCAGAGTACCTGATGTCTGCCGCTGAGCTCCGGGACACCTCTCTGCTGGCGTCCGTGGAAGTGGAGCAGGGAGGCCAAGGTGAGGTGCTGGGAGGGCCTGGGGAGCCCAGGTGTGTGAAGCACCCGCAGGGAGAGGGACGGGGACAGGGCGCCTGGGCATGGGCCACCCAGGCCTGGGAGCTGCAGGGGCAACTTGCTGAAGTGACACAGGGACCCCACCCAGCTTCAAAGGAGCATTCCTGGGACCTGAGGTATGGGGGTGGGGCCTCTTGGGATGAAGAGGGGGAGGTAGGGCCCCGGCGGGAGAGGGCAGGTACGTGTGTGCCCAGCTGTGAGCTGGAAGGCCAGTCTGTGTGGTGGGTGTAGACAGGCTGGCGTGGGAATACTGGGGTGCTGTGGGGGGGGGGTGTTAGCGCCCTCAGAGGTGTATGTAGGCAGGCCTGGGTATCCGGGCCACCCAGTGCCTGCACCCCGGGAGTCAAGGTCAGGGTTCCGGGTGTAGCAGGGTTGCCGGGCGCTGGCTTCACGCATGCCAGTGGTGGCAGGGCCAGCCCGGTGGTGCCCAGCCTTGTGGCCAGGCTGCTGAGGTCACTTCCTTTCCAGGAGGAGGGGTTCAGC
>NW_006159950.1:112354-114427 GCF_000334495.1 Tupaia belangeri chinensis
TTCCTTTCCAGGAGTAGGTGGTCAGCAGACTGAGGCGGGAAGGGGCGGGCCCAGGCCCTGGGGAGGGAAGGAGGTGGGGAGCCCAGCAGGCCTGGGGGGGCAGGGGGAGGGGAGGCCTCCGGAGGCAGAAGGGAAGGCAGGGAAGACGCCCAGACCCAAGCTTCTGGAAGGGCCAAGGGCAGCAGGGCTGGGGTGGCACAGGGCGGGAAGCAGTCCCTGAGTGACCTCGGAGGGAGGAAGGGAGGGCCCAGGGCCCTGCAGGGTGACCCTCCTCCAGCTAGAGCTGGTGGTGACGCCCTCGCACCTGGCACCCAGGGCCGGGGCTGGCGGGGTACTCTGGGGCAGACCTGCTGGCCAGGTGCCCCAAGGCAGGAGGGGTAGGCTGGGCTGCACAAGGGACCTCTGTGGTGGGTGGGGGCACCGCCTGGGGGTTGGTAGTTCTGGGGGCTGGGGCGGGAAGGCCCGCTCCCCTCAGGGCGTCAGCGGCTCCACAGGGACACCTAGTGGAGAGGGAGGGTGGTGCGTGTGCAGGGCGGCAGGAGGTGAGGAGTGGGGAGAACGTCAAGTCCCAGCTGAGGTGCTTGGGAGCAGTTTGATCAGGAAGTGCCCTAGGCCTGGCCCCCGTCCAGGCGAGCACTGCCCCCCAGGGTGGTGCCCTCTCCGCGGTCGCTTCCCCGTGCCCGTTAGTGACAAGGAGGCACATTGCTGCCTCGCTGATTTCGGGCCAGAACAGGGTGGGAAGGTTGGGTCTGCTGGGGTGGGTCTGAAGTATAGGGGTCGCAGAGGGCAGGGCGGAGGTGGGAAGAGCTCGGGCGGAGGCCTGGGGTGCAGTGTTCTCACCTAGCCTGTCCCTGGGCCTCAGACCGCAGGACAGAAGTGGGGGACACCGGAGGAAAGGGTGAGGCAGCGGCCCACCCCTCGCTGGGTTGGGTCAGGGCCATTTGCTCACTATGCAGCGGGTCGGCAGCCACCCCGGGTGCAAGCTCAGATTCCAGCCAGGCAGTCAGGGCAGAGGGCCCTCCTGGGCTGTCCACAGCCCTGGCAAGGTGGCACCCTCGAGGGCGCCAGGAGAATGGTGTGCCCCTGGTGGGGTGGCCGCGTGGGGGCAGTGAGCAATGCAGCCACAGGGAGGGTCTTCTCTTCTGCCAAGGTCACACCCTCTGGTCCCAAGTGGGAGGTCTCCAGAGCAGGGACGGAGGGACAGCGGCTCCTGCGGGGACCTCAGGAGGGCATGGGGTGGTCTGGCGGTTCCCGTGGCTGGGCTCCCCTCCTTGGTGAGGGTGGCACCCACAGGCCCAGTGCTTCGTTGGGGCACAGAGGAAGTCTGGCCAGGAGTGCTGGGAGAGCCCATTCACTGCCCTGTGTACCCCGTGTGAACTGGAAGGGAGGGGCTGTGGGCCCAGTACCTGTGGGCAGCACAGGGCAGTGGACGGGCTGCCCCCAGACGCAGAGGCCCTTGTGGTCTCCTCTCTGCTCAGGCTCCGTCCCCAGCTGTAATACAGGAGCGGGCCAGGTGACAGGAGTGTGTGTCCACTGGAAGTTGGATAAAAATGCGGGTTCCCGGCTGTCCCCTGGGTCTGTGCGTCCGACTCACAGGGCAAGGCTGAGTGTCTGCAGTGTCATGCAGCCCGGCCAAGCGGGGACCTTTGGGAAGTGGTGGCTTCATGGCTTCAGGCTGTCACCTGGCCCATCCTCTTCTCTAACTCGGGACAGTAGGCGGGCGTCCTTAGCTATTAGCAGCAGTCAGGTCATGGGGAAGGGGCTGGTTGGGAGACTGCAAATTGGTCCCACTAAGGGGATGAAGGAGTGTCCCTTCCCGTCTTGTCCCCAGGCAGCTTTCCTCCCTGTCCTTCGGACCGTCCTCGCTGCTTTGCAGCCCTTGTCCCACCAGGGATGGGTGGTCGCGATGACCTGGGCGTCCCCCGTCCTGTGCAGGGCAGGCACCTGCGAACAGAGTGACGTAGTGACGTTGCCCCCTCTGGCCTCCACTTCTCCATCTGCAAAGTGGGGTCCTTACCCAGCCCCCACCTCCCCAGAATGCAGTGAAGTAACGCCCGGACAGCCTCCCTCCCT
>NW_006159950.1:114877-115670 GCF_000334495.1 Tupaia belangeri chinensis
GAATGCAGTGGAGTACCGGCTGCACAGCCTCCAGCCAGCGCGCGGCCGGGTGCGGCTGCTCGCTGACCCTGAGCGCGGGGCTCCTTCCCCAGGTGCTGTGCGCGCCCGAGGCCTGGGCGCAGGCCTGAGCTGCTCCACCTCACCCCCAGCTGACGGCCAGTGACTGGCAGAGCCCCAGGCAGGGGCCCCTCCCCAGGTCAGCCGGGGTGCCCTGGAGGGGGCTCGGGTGGCACCTGGAAGAGGCTGCCCACCAGACCATTTGGGTACTCACTGTCTCCTGCTGTCTTCTGCAGACATTGCAGTGTGACAGCCCAGGCGGCCGAGCCGAGGTGAGTGGCCGGGGTTCCCCTGGAGTTCTGGGGAGGGACAAGAGGGAAGCCAGGCCCTGGGGACTTGGGCCTTCTGCTCAGGTTTGGCCTGGCATGGCACCTTGCCTGCCAATGACCCCCCTCTCCAAGGGAGGGCCTGCCCTACCGAGCCCATGGACTGGGTCTTAGGTGGCCAGTGAGCTGTGGCTGCATGGACCAGTTCACCACGAGGGCCCACCTGGGCAAGGCTGGGGTTGGCGTGGCCACCAGAGCTGGGGGGCCCAGAGCCAGCCCGAGGCTGTGGGGAGCTGTCACTGAAGGGCCTGCCCTGCCGGCAGGTCCTGGTCCCGGCTTCTCGCACCCTCATGTCAGCCCCAGCCCCGGCCCCACCCGGCGGCCCGCGCAGGACAAGGTCAGGATGCGTGTGAAGCCCCAGGGCCTGGTGGTGACTTCCTGTGCCGTGCGCAGTTCTCCAGACTATCTTC
>NW_006159950.1:115925-117220 GCF_000334495.1 Tupaia belangeri chinensis
ACAGTGGTGTGCACCTGGACTGCGGCGCGCCCCGGCTCAGCCGCCCGCCGGCCCCGCCACCCGGCGACCTGCAGTACAGCTTCTTCTCTTCACCCACCCTGGCCAACAGCATCCGCAGCCCGCGGGCGCGCCCGCTGGCCAAGTCTGAGCGGCCCGGCCACCCCCTGTACGAGCCTGAGCCTGAGCCCAGGGATAGCCCCCAGTCTGGCCGAGGCCACAGCCCCGGAGCCACTGCCACGGCCACCGGTCTGCCCCCGGAGCCTGAGCCCGACGGCCCCGATTACTCAGAGCTGGCCGAGGCCGACATCCTCAGCGAGCTGGCCTCCCTCACCTGCCCTGAGGCCCAGCTGCCCCTCGAGCCCCCATCGCCTGAGCCAGAGCCTCAGCTCCTGGGCCCCCAGCCCCGCTTCCTGGACCCGCAGACGCTAGAGCCCCTCGGGGAGGGTCTGGAGCTTCCGCCCCTGCAGCCTCTGGCCGACCCTCTGGGGCTGCCGGGCCTAGCACTGCAGGCCCTAGACACTCTGCCCGACGCCCTGGAGTCCCAGCTGCTCGACCCCCAGGCCCTTGACCCTCTGCCCAAGCTGCTCGATGTCCCGGGTCGCCGTCCCGAACCCCAGCAGCCCCTGGGGCACTGCCCACTGACCGAGACTCTGCGCCTGGACTTATGCTCGCCCCATGGCCCCCCTGGGCCTGAGGGTCATCCCAAGTATGCCCTGCGGCGCACTGACCGGCCGAAGATCCTGTGTCGCCGTCGGAAAGCTGGACGGGGGCGCAAGGCAGATGCTGGACCTGAGGGCCGCCTGCTGCCCCTGCCTGCCTGTGGGGCTGGCGGCTGCCCTGGCCGAGCCCCCACCGCCTCCGCCACCACCCCCTCCTGCCCTGCCAGGCCCAGGGCCAGCTCCAGAGCTGGAACCCGAACCACCTCAGACCCCTGGGCTCCCCACCCGCAAAGGCAAGTGCCGGGGCGTGCGGCGCATGGTGGTGAAGATGGCCAAGATCCCCGTGTCCCTGGGGCGGCGGAACAAGACCACGTACAAGGTGTCGTCCCTGAGCAGCAGCCTGAGCGTGGAGGGCAAGGAGCTGGGCCTGCGCGTGTCCGCCGAGCCCACCCCTCTGCTGAAGATGAAGAACAACGGGCGCAACGTGGTGGTGGTCTTCCCGCCCGGCGAGATGCCCATCATCCTGAAGCGGAAGCGCGGCCGCCCCCCCAAGAACCTGCTGCTCGGGTCCGGCAAGCCCAAGGAGCCCGTGGTGGTGGCAGGCGAGGCTGCCGCCCGGGGGCGGCGCCCCCCGCC
>NW_006159950.1:117770-126936 GCF_000334495.1 Tupaia belangeri chinensis
GGCGGGCCGGAACTGCAGTTTCCAGGGGCCCGAGGCCCGTGCCTTCGCCTCCGCAGGGCTGGAGAGTGGGGCGTCGGCCCGGGGCGGCTATTACAGCCCCGGCGCCCCTGCGGGCCAGGCCGAGCTCAGCCAGGAGCGCCAGAACCTCTTCACCGGCTACTTCCGCTCCCTGCTGGACTCCGACGACTCCTCCGACCTGCTGGACTTCGCCCTGTCGGCCTCCCGCCCCGAGTCCCGCAAGGCCTCGGGCACCTACGCGGGGCCTCCCAGCAGCACCTTGTCTGTCCAGCGGGGCCTGGCCTCTTTCCCCAGCCGGGCGGCCAAGGCCAGCCCCGTGGCGGTGGGCAGCAATGGGGCCAGCACGGCCCCCTCGTTCCAGCCGGTCCTGCCCGCTCGCCAGGCCTTCCCAGCAGGCCGAGCAGCAGGCTACGGCATCACGCCGGCCACCGCAGACTGCCGGGCGGAGCCCTTCCCGAAGCTGGCGCCCCCGCCGTCCGCCGTGGCCCGCTCGCCTACCGCCCACCCGCCTGCCACCACCTACCCCCCACAGTATGGCGGCTACGGGGCAGGCCAGGGCGTGTTCTCTGCGGCCAAGCCCTTCCCGGGCCAGGACTGCACCAGCAGCAAGGACTGCAGCTTTGCCTACGGCAGCGGCAGCAGCCTGCCCGCCTCGCCCAGCAGCGCCCACAGCGCAGGGTACGCGCCGCCCCCCGGGGGACCCTGCCTGCCGCCTGGCAAGGCCTCCTTCTTCAGCAGCTCTGAGGGGACCCCCTTCTCCGGGTCTGCCCCCACGCCCCTGCGCTGTGACAGCCGGGCCAGCACTGTCTCGCCGGGCAGCTACCTGGTGCCCAAGGGTGCCGCAGCCTCCTCTTCCTCCTCCTCCTTCCAGCCTTCTCCCGAGAACTGTCGGCAGTTTGCAGGGGCGTCGCAGTGGCCTTTCCGGCAGGGCTATGGGGGCCTGGACTGGGCCTCAGAGGCCTTCAGCCAGCTCTACAGCCCCGGCTTCGACTGCCACGTCAGCGAGCCCAACGTGATCCTGGACATCTCCAACTACACGCCGCAGAAGGTCAAGCAGCAAACGGCCGTGGCCGAGACCTTCTCCGAGTCGTCCTCTGACAGCACCCAGTTCAACCAGCCCGCGGGCGGCTTCCGGCGTGCCAACAGTGAGGCCTCGAGTAGCGAGGGCCAGTCCAGCTTGTCCAGCCTGGAGAAGCTGATGATGGACTGGAACGAGGCGTCATCTGCCCCCGGCTACAACTGGAACCAGAGCGTCCTCTTCCAGAGCAGCGCTAAGCCGGGCCGAGGGCGGCGGAAGAAGGTGGACCTGTTCGAGGCCTCGCACCTGGGCTTCCCGACTTCGGCCTCAACCACCGCTTCAGGCTACCCGTCCAAACGCAGCACCGGGCCCCGGCAGCCGCGAGGTGGACGTGGCGGCGGAGCGTGCGCGGGCAAGAAGGAGCGCGGTGGTGCCTCGGCCAAGGCCAAGTTCATCCCCAAGCCGCAGCCAGTGAACCCTCTGTTCCAGGACGGCCCGGACCTCGGCCTGGACTACTGCAGCGGGGACAGCAGCATGTCACCCCTGCCGTCGCAGCCACGCGCCTTCGGCGTGGGGGAGCGGGACCCCTGTGACTTCATGGGGCCCTACTCCATGAACCCGTCCACACCCTCAGACGGCACCTTTGGCCAAGGCTTCCACTGCGACTCGCCCAGCCTGGGGGCTCCTGAGCTTGACAGCAAGCACTTCCCGCCGCTGGCCCACCCACCCACGGTCTTCGATGCTGGCCTGCAGAAAGCCTACTCGCCCACCTGCTCGCCCACCCTGGGCTTCAAGGAGGAGCTGCGGCCCCCGCCCACGAAGCTGGCGGCCTGCGAGCCCCTGCGGCACGGGCTCCAGGGGGCTGGCCTGAGCCACGCGGCCGCAGCCCAGGCCCACTTGAGCTGCCGGGACTTGCCGCTGGGCCAGCCCCACTATGACTCCCCAAGCTGCAAGGGCGCCCCGTACTGGTACCCCCCAGGCTCAGCTGCCCGCAGCCCACCCTATGAAGGGAAGGTGAGCGCGGGGCTGCTGGCCGACTTCCTGGGCAGGACGGAGGCCTCATGCCTCAGTGCCCCACACCTGGCCAGCCCGCCAGCCACACCCAAGGCTGACAAGGAGCCACTGGAGATGGCCCCCCCGGCGCCCCCGCCCCCCCTGCCGGTTACGGCTGCCCGCTCCTCAGTGACTTGACCCTGTCCCCCGTGCCGAGGGACTCTCTGCTGCCCCTGCAGGACGCTGCCTACAGGTACCCGGGCTTCATGCCGCAGGCCCATCCCGGCCTGGGCGGGGGGCCCAAGAGCAGCTTCCTGGGACCCATGGCGGAGCCGCACCCCGAGGACACGTTCACCGTCACCTCCCTGTAGTGCCAACTGAAGTGCCGGCTGGACCGCGAGGTTTTGTCCCCGGGTGAGTGTGGAGTGGGTGCAGGGCAGAGGCGGGCTGGGCAGGGGTGGAGCAGGTGCTCCAGCAGGATGAAGGACGGCAGCCCGCGGCAGGACTGGGGCGGGCGGGGTGAGGGTGGGCGGCCTTGGGCAGAAGGTGGGTGTAGGTGGGCCATTCGGGGTACTGGGCTTCTTGTCTGGGCTGTCAGGTTTGTCCCTAGTTCAGGTGGCCTCGAGTGCCGGCCTCCCTCCAGAGCTTCACGACCACGACCCGTCCCCTCACAGGTGACGTTTGTGTCACCCTGTGAGCCAGGTAGAGGTAGCAAGCTGGCCCACCGTCCACCCAGGGCCTGTCCAGGGAGCTGGCTCGGCTGGGCACCGCCCACCCCGGGTCAGTTCCGGAGCGCAGTCTGGCCCTGGCCAGCGTCTGTGTCCGGACACCTTGGTCACTCGCTCTGCTAGAGGTTTCCACGTGGCCCTGCGACCTCTTGGCCTGTCCCCAGGGTGCCCCAAATGCCAGCTCTCAGCACCTTTGGCCTGAGGTCAGTGCTGCATGGGCAGGGGGGAACGGGGCTGGGTCGTTGCTGTCCCCAAGACCCTGTGCCGGCGGGTCAACCCGGGCAAGGCGTCTGTCCCCTAGTCCATGTGACTGAGCACCCAGTGGGGCCAGGCCATTGGGCATGCCTGTGGTTCGGTGCCGTGGGCTGGGGGTTGCAGTCCCACATGGCCAACAGCCGTTAGAGTCCTGGTCCCGGCAGCTTGAAAAACATGCCAGGCACACACACGTGTGTTTGTGTGTGCGTGTGCACGCGTGCATGTGTGCTCAAAATCCCGAGAGGAGAAGGGATTTCAGTGTGGCCATCCCACCCGGGGGCTGGGGTGATTTCTCATTCTCCCTCTGCCCCTCCCCCTGTGAGTACACGTGCCTTGTGGCAGAAATCTAAGTTGAACAAAACACAGGAAGTGCCTCCCCCTGCAAAAGGGAGCAGGGTTAAGGGATGGTTTTTGTGAGGATGACCCACCCAGAAACAGCCACGTCTGGGCCTGCTTCTGGACATCAGATCTGTCACTAGATTGACCCAGATGCATGTGGCCGCGGTGGGCTGAGGGCGGGCCAGCCCTCGCCCTTCACCCCTGCTGTCCCAAAGCCGCCTGGAGTCAGGGAGCAGAGGCTTCTGGACAGCCTCGTCCTTGCCCTGGGGAGGCCGTTCATGCTGGGGCAGCTGGTCCTGAATCGTGCTAGTGGGAGCCCCTCAGCCTCTGCTAGCCCCGTGCCCGAGGGCCACCTGGCCGGCCACCAGCTCGTCACAGGCTGCACAAGCTCTGCCCCTCTGGGCCTGTCTCCCCACCTGCTCGATGTCCCTGCGGGCTCCCGCCCCTCCCGTGGCATAGACCAGAGACCGGGCGCTCTTCTCTGGCAGCAGCATCTCCTTCCTGACAAAGCCAGGCCAGGGTTGAAATGGCCTCCACTCCTCATGCAGAGCTCTCGGTCTGAGACCAGGGAAGCTGCCTAGGGTTTAGAGTGTCAGACTTGATCCTTCTCACCGGAGGAGAGATGTCTCACAGATAATCCAGAAACGTGAATAATCCCAAAACCCTCGCTCCCAGCTCGGTAGGAAGATGGATGGGGTGAGGGGCTGGGAGCTGCGGCAGGCTGATCCTCACACCCAGGCTCCTGGCTCCATAGACCCCTGCACAGCGCCCAGAGTGCCAGGCTCGGCCCTGCCGGGGGCACACAGGGAGGGCCAGCCCTGGGGGCTCGGCTTAGAGGGGTTTGGTTCCGAGGCAGTCGGGGAGGAAGCATTTGGTGATTCGAGCCTCCGGAGGGGCTGGCCAGAGAAGGGGAGCGGCCACGGTAGGTCCGCGCAGTCCCAGGCCCGCAGGCTGCAGAGCTGACTCCTGGAAGACGGAGGGCCAGGTAGCTGGGTGGGTGGGAAAAGCATTCTGGCAGAGGGGCAGCGAGGCAGAAATCCTCAGAGCAGGAGGGACTTGTCTCAAGGAGGCAGGAGCCAGACAGCAAGGCGAAGTATGGACAGGCCGGCGGGGCCAGCTCATGGTTTGAACTTTCTGCAGGACGAATGGGGCGCTGCCAAGGGGTCCTCAGCCCGGGCACAAGGAGCCCCGGGTGGGCCAGTGTGGAGCAGAGACCAGATGCCTTGATGGGGCATGTATGACAGGGCATGGGGGGCAGCAGGCGGCCAGGGGCTCAGCAGGACGCCTGTGGGGGTACAGGGGAGGAAGAGAGACTCTCAGAGGCCGCTGCATGGCGGCACGCAGGACAGCGACTGAAACCACCGAAATGCGACCCGAGCCGGCCTTGGGCTGCTCTGTGCCTGGCCTGTGCCGGTGCTGGGGGACAAGACGCGCCCAGCACCCCCGGGGAGTGGGAACGTGGGGTGAGCTCAGCAACACATGGCTGAGCTGACGTCCGTGGCAGCCTGAGCAGCGAGTGGGCCTCGGCCAGCCACCTCATCCCGTTGGTGCCCTCCTATGACACTCCCTCCCTGACCCTCCACGTCCACAGGGAGGTTGGTGTGCTCCAGACAGGGCCCGTGGTGGACGGTGGGGCCGGGCGGCCACGCAGTTGCACTGGTCTGCAAGACGAGGGCTCTGGCCGCCGAAGCGGAGTTTAAATTTGTTTATTCATTTTCTTTGTGAAAGGGAGAGAGAGGAGAGCCCCTACCAGGATCTCAGCATGGGTGACCCACAGTGCACAGCTGGCCTGGGGTCATGGGGGTTCTGGAACTTTGACTGGAGCCTCCCAAGTCTCACAGGGCGTCATTCTCCTGCTGCCTGGCCTGGACCTGAAGGTTCTGCAGGAGGAGCTCAGCCCGGCCTCGTCTCAGGATGGCGAGACGTGGATGCAGGGGGACAGTGGGCTAAGGCTGTGGCCAGCGGAGGAGAGGGGCTTGGGCCCATGGAGATGTCTGCTCTGGTCTCCTCAGCGGAGGCAGAGCCAGGCAGGCTGAGTCAAGCTGTGGGCTGAGCCCTGCTAGACCCTGGGACAGCGAGCAAGGAGGGCCCTCGGGTGTTACGGGACGAGTTCTCCCCTCCCGTCGCCCTCTCAGACCTGGACCTGAGGCCAAGAGATGTCAGGCCTTCCAAGGCCGGGCCTGTCACCCAGGCCTGTCACCCAGGCCCAGCAGGCACACTCGGTGTCTGGGCTTTGTCTCCTCATGACTTGAGACCTCGAGAGGCCGCTTCACCTTACCTCTGACTCAGAGCAGGCGTCATGTCGGCCCAGCGGGGCTGCCTCCTCTCTGGCTTAAGCCCTTCTCCACTGTCTGAGGCCATCCCACCTCCGGGTTGGGTCTCGCCTGTGTGCAGCCGTGTTCAGGCCGGGCCGTCCTGCTCCAAGCCCTCGTCCCCTGGGCTCTCCCTTCTCCTCCCTCGCCACCCCCACACCCAGCAGGCTCTGAAGCTGGCAGATGCTGCTGTGTGGTCAGACAGGCTTCTGTGTAACCAGCTTGCATCTTACCAGTGGTGGCCTGGTGAGGCACGTCACCCTCTGCCTTGCCCTTGAGAATTAGGCGGAGTGGCATGTGGCTGCTGTATGGGCAGACCCTCGACAGCGCGGAACAGTCTGCCATGGGACCTATGGAGGGGGATCTGCGGTGACATCTTGTTTTCAGCTCGGAGACCAGGCCAGTCCTGGGCACCCCGGGGCGTGCTAGGTAACAGGCGCACCCCAAGGGACCTATTTTCCCAAAGCCTAGACCAAGGATGACTTGGGTCAGCCAAGAACCCTGTCCACTGTTCACCACGCAGCCCCGCCCCCGGGCCAGCAACCTGGAAAGGACTCCCGTGACCTGAGCTGCGTCGTGGCTTCCCCGGCAGGTTCGTGTCCTTGTCTGCGTAACCTCTGCTGCTGTGAGGCCGTTTGACACTTCTGGCCTCAGCCTCCCTGCCCACGGACTAATAGCGTGGCCTCCCCGCGTGGCGGTCAGCGGGCTCGAGGCCTTGGGCCCGATCCAGTCATAGTCTCAGCCCTGACGGCCCTCCTTGGGAGCTCTTGGGCTCCCCACCATGGTCTGGTCTCCCAGCTGTCAGTTCTGTCACTCAGACATCGCCTCCGCCAAGAAGCATTCCAGGATCCTTCCCAGGCTGGACTGACCGCTAGCCCTCCTTGTGCGTGACAGCCTTCTGGGCGTGCTCCCCATACCCTCACGCTGCCCCCTTTAAGCTGCTTACTCATCTCTGCACCACCCTGCGTCCACACCCCTGTCTCACCCAGGACTCTTCAGACCTTGTTTCCCCTTGAACCTGAGTCGGAGGAACCTCTTGCAGAGCAGAGCTGTGTGGGGAGATGAGCTCTGGGGAGTGAGTGTGGGTGAGCGTCACCCCAACGCCAGGAGGAACTGAAGGGACAGTGTGAGAACAAGCCAGCTCACACTCAGGACTAGCCAAGATGTTGCTGTCCGAGGGCAGGGTCCCCCGGCCACCACGGCCTGGCCTGCTGGAGACAGGATGGCACCTGTGGGCCCAGCCCTGTCCTTGCCCGTCCTCGGCCTCCTTCTAGGCCCACACTCCCAGCAGCTCTTGCCTCGGCCTCTGCAGCCAGGAGGGTGGAGGGGTGCATGGCCTCCTCCCAGGACGGGGCGGGCACACCTGGCCCTGAAAGGTGGGCGACCCAGGAGGGCCCACTGCCTCTGCCCCCAGTGACTGCTGGGAAGGCCTGAGGACTGTGTCGGCCAATAGTGGCCCTTCTTAGCGTTGACAAGAGGAACCCTACCCTGCCCACAGCCCACGGACATCTGGGGAACCCCCAGCCACCCACCTGATGGCATTTCTGCATCCCCGGGGTGGCCCGAGGCCCCAGGAGGCAGGCCCTGTTTCAGGAAACACAGGCCTACCTGGTGGAGGCGACCAGCCTTTGGGCAGCTGCGGCTCACCTCCGATACACGGCTCAGGCTTTCTCGCAGCGCCCAGAGCTTCACCGTGGACCACTTAGCCCTCATCTTAGGGACTTGAAGCCCAGGGAGGGGAGGGGCCCGGCTAGGTCGCACAGGCTTCCTGTCCTGCCTGTGGCCTCTGGTCACCTGGCACATGACAGGGAGCGGGTTCGACCTTGCCCTGGGTGGGTGGGTGTGCGCACACATCTGCTGGCCGTGAGAACGAATCCACATACATGTGCCAGGCCGGCAGCGCAGCCCCAGGTCCTTGACCCCAGCCTATGCTCCTGTGCTGGGCGCTGTGCTCTGCGGTGGAATGGCCCTGCTGGGCTCCCCGGCTCCACAGAGCCCCCAGGGCAGCCACCAGATTGGCTCTGCCCTGCCCCAGCTCCAGCCCCAGGCTGCCTGGCTGGCAGTCCTGCCTCTCTCTGCAGAGCTGAGCCCAGTGAGGTCAGGGCTGCTCACTCAGCCTCCTCCCTCCTGCCCGCCCCCACAGGACCCGTGGGCTCCACACTCCCTCCCCACCCCCAGATTCTGCAGAGTCTGGCCAAGTCCTGAGAGCTGGGGGCGGTGGGAGGAGGAAGGTGGGACAGGCGCTTAGCGGAAGGGAGAAGCCTCCTGCTGCCTGGCCGCAGGCTCCACAGAACGTTCTGGCAGGAGCCGCCTGCTGGGCTGAGATCACCATGGAGACCTGGCTTGGAGAGGGTCACCGGCAGTGGCTGGGTGGGGGCGGGGGCGGCAGGGTCTGTGCAGACTCCCAGCCTGCCCCGGGGCCTGCACTCAGCCGGCCAAGTGGCTTGGGCAGCCTCTCTGCCTCCCCCTCACCTGTCGTCCAGCGGTGGCCTGTGTGGCGGAGAGCCGCCCTCTGGCTGGACCTGCCGCATTCCCGTGTCCCCCTAACCGTGGAGAGGTGCATCCACCCGACAGCACCGCAGTCCAAGAACTCTCCTCCCTGCCCCCGTTAGAGTATGGCGCGCCCTGCCGCTCCTCCACAGCTGCCCCCAGGCCTGACCTGCCAGGATGGGGTGCTGCCCCCCTCGGAGCCCCGCCTCTCCCAACTTCCCTGTCCTCGGGGAGTTGGCAAGTCCTGCAGGACAGAAGTCGTCCCTGGGTCCCCGGGGCTGCCGGGCAGGCGGCAGCTGAGGCTGAGCGGAATGCACGTGTGGCCTGCTGCGAGGGGCTGCAGGAGGGGAGGGTTCCTGTACCACCTGGGTGCGCGGGGGTGCAGGGGGTGCTGGGGCTCGCTGGGGAGGCTCAGGAGGTGGGGGTGGTGCCCCGTGCCACCTCCTGATTCTGGTGGGAAGGGGCACACTGAGCGGGGGAAGCGGGGCCAGGCCTGTCCCGCACACCCGCCCACTCACCTCGACCTGTGACCCTGGCCATGCCCAGTTGAGGCGGGTTTGCTTAGGGAAGCCAGGCAACACTGGGGCTGCCCGGGAGAGGGGCACTTTCCCCTGGCCTGTAACCGCAGAGTGGGGACTTAGGGGCTGCAGGGGGCAGGACTTAAGCACATAGAGGCATCTTCATCCCTCACCTCCTTCCCGCCAGAGAGGATGGCGCTGGTGGGGGCTGGGAGAGGGCTGGCCGAGAAGAAAGGCAGGCGGCTGCTGCACCTGTGTGAGAGGCCTCTCCCAGCCTTGTCCTGCAGCGCGGGGAGGAAGCTGGGTGGAAGAGCCAGCAGCCCCCAGGAGCAGGCAACTGGAGTATGTGCCCCCCACCCGGTCTCACTTCATCTGCCTGAACCACTGAATCCACCTGCTCTGGCCTGAATCCGCACTCTCAGAGCCTCCTGGGGGGTGGGACGGTGCTGTTGGTGTCTCCCCTACTCAGAAGTGGGGGCCCCAGGCCCCGAGGGC
>NW_006159950.1:128402-128774 GCF_000334495.1 Tupaia belangeri chinensis
GGGGACCGGACCCCACATGCTGCAGCCCCACCTCTAGGATCTGCTGCCTTTGTACTTGGGTCTGCCTCTGTCCACTCAGCCTGGGGCTCCCCACCTCTGAGCACCCCGCCTTCCCCTAGTCTGGGCCCTGGTCTGTGCGACACTCCCGGGTCCTAGGACTCTGCCCCTTGGACCTCCCTTCTGCCTGGGCCCTGGACCTCTCCCAGCTCTGGGTCTCGTCAGCCCAGCCCTGTGTCCCTGTGTGCCCGGACCCCTTGTCCCACCCCAGGCCCCAGGCTTCTGCCCTATGGAGCCCCACAGCTCTGCCCTGGCTCAGGGACACCTACCTGAGCCAAAGCCCCACAGACTGCTGTCCTGCCAAAACTGGAGTGT
>NW_006159950.1:128805-139254 GCF_000334495.1 Tupaia belangeri chinensis
ACCCACATCCATGACGAAGAGCCCCAGGTCCCCGCACATGCCTTGCTATTCTGAACCCCATATGTCGGGCCTTTGTTTCCTTCTGGCTAAATAAAGAAAAACCCCAGTCTGGCACCTGCTTTGGGGAGGTCTGGACAGGTCCTACCTTGAGGGGCTCGGGCCTGGTGAGGCCCACTGCAGCCTCCCCTGTCTTCAGGGCAGTTCCCAAGACATCCAGGTTAGCTCTGTGAGTGGTTCTCAGGCCCCTGGTGGTGCTCAGCTCCCTGACCTACCAGCAAGCCCTGCCTCTGGGGCCAGAGGAGGCCTCTGTCTGGGACATACCCCACACACCCTACCTTCTGGGCTCCATCAGGGAGAAGAGGCGGAGAGCTGGGCATAGACCGCAGCTCGGCAGCCCCTCTGCTAACAGAGCTCGTCCACTGCCAGGCCCTCCCAGCCTTCCTGCGGGTTGGTTCAGGGAAGCACAGGACCCCAGCACAATGCAGGGAGGGAATGGAGCTCTGCAGAGCCCAGGTCTGTGCGCAGGAAGCCGGGGCTCTTGAAGGAGGGAGAGGGGCGAGAGGCCAGAGGAGGGTGAGGCAGGTGGTTCAGCTGCTGAGGCAGCAGAGAGACCTGGCTGCCCAGGAGGGGGGAACCCTGGCTCCTCAGGGTGTCGGCCCGCTGGCGGGGGCCACGAGAGGGCAGGACCAGGCTGGGGGAGTGAAAGGTGGGGACTGAGGGCACCCCTCCACCGGCACGCAGGGAGGACTTGGGGGTTTAGGGAGGGGATGGGGCAGCGCTGGGATCCCTAAGGTGGAGGGAAGCCTCAGGCTGAAGGCCAGGTGAGGGCACAGCCTTTGGGTTGGCAGTTTCTCCGTGCCTTTAGACCAGGGGCCCCTGACCCTGCCCACCCACCTGGCCAGGGGTCACCCACTTTCAGTCTCACCTCACCGGGCAGCCCTCCCACTGCCTCAGTGCCACACCTGGCCCCAGAGTGCACTAGGGCATCATGGCCCTGCACGTGTGGGTTTGCCACCGTTTAGTAAGCACTTCTCTCAGGCGTTTCTTCTTCAAAACCCTCCTGAGACAGGGCCGGCGGGTGGCGTGGTGTTGGGGCCACTGGACTCCCACATGGCCAACCATGGTTCGAGTCCAGGACCCGGTGGCTTGCTTTCTCACTTCCCACCCCCACCCCACCCCCAGTTGCTCTGGTCAGATTGAAAGAAATCGGTAAATAAATAGAGTGCAAGCTGTCCAGAGACCTTTGAAGTGGGGACAGAGGCTGGCTGGGTCACCAACACCCTGCTGTTAACAGGTTCCGAAATTTGGCTTATAGAATCTCCACATTATCTGGACCAGCAGGCAGTGTACTCGTTAAGATGGTGAACTCCCGTGTGATCGACTGTGGTTCGAGTCCCGGACCCGGAAGCTTGAAACTCATGCTGGGCACTTGTGTGTGCACGCTCAAGATCCTGAGAGGAGACTTGGAGGATAAGGGATTTTGGGGTGGCCATCTGCGGGGGGTGGGGAGGTGATTTTCTCACTTTCTGTCTCTCTGGCAAGCATACGTGCCCTATAGCAAAAAAAAAATATTGAAACAAACAAACAAAAAAGAGCACAGTTAGGCCATTCCGTAGTGAGAGGGTTGGATGACAGGAGAGGGAGCAGAGACTGACCCTGCTCAGCCGCTGTCCTGGGCATCGCACCGTGCCAGCCCATTGGGTTGTACTCACGGACTGGAAGCTTGAGAGCTGGGGGGCCTGCAAATCCCCTCTGAGGAGTCACCCACCGAGTGTCCTGCGAGGAGTGGGGGCCCATCCACCCTGTCCCTGCGTGAGCCGTCTCCTGCCGGTCCAGGGTTCTTGGCCCCACCTGTAAAGAATGGCTGGATGGGACCAGCAGTTGGCATAATGGCTATGTCGTTGAACTCCCTTGTAGTCGACTGTGGTTCAAGTCCCGGACCCCGTGGCTTAAACATGCTGGGTGCAGGTGCGTGCATGCCCGAGATCCTGAGAGGAGAAGGGATTGCGGAGTGGCCATCCCTTCGCCCCCCCGGGGCAATTTCTCACTTTTTGTCTCTCTGTCTCTGTCTGTCTGGAGAGCGTACACACCCTATAGCAAAAAAAAAAAAAACTCTCCCCAAAAAAAGAAAGAATGGCCGGACAGCCGGTGCCCAGGTCCCTGAGGGGGAAGGTTAGGGGGCAGGGGAGCGCCGCGGGCGGGAGTGGCCAGGGTAGAGCCTGGGCTGCAGGTCCTAGAGCCTGTGACTTCACGCCTGTTAGAAGCCATGCAGGGCCACAGGCCTCGGTGTCCTGAGTGCCGGAGACGCGTATGCGCACACTCACTTGAAGGATGCTTCCCGTGCATCTGGTGCGCCCAGGCAGCGGGACAGGTGGGCACATTGCCCTCGACGGTGTGGGCTACAGTGCCAGGGTGTGCCCCGCAGGTTGCTTCGGCTGAGCGCTGGCGGCAGGGCTGGCCCGCGCGGTGCTGTCTGGCTTTCTCGGTCCCGTAAGCCAATGGCCATGGAGCAAAGCTCAGGGCATGTTCTGAGTCTGAACAGGTGTGGCACGCGTGTAAGGGTGTGTGTGTGATCTGGGCTGTGAAAATGCAGGCATCAGGTCTGTGGAGGTAGCAGCAGCCCAGAACACCAGATGTGCACACGTGCACACCCCACACGCCAGCTGTGAGGGAGGCTGGTGCCACCCCAGGGTGGGAGAGCATTGCATGGCAGCTAGGCTGCAGATGCTGGGAGCGAGGCAGGCGGCCCAGAGCCACACCCTGACCCTGTTCTGCCTGGTTCCGAACTCTCCTGGTCTGTCAGGCTGAGGCTGATCACGTCTCTGGTCTCTGCCTCCCCAGCCTGCTGGGCTCTGTCCCCACCTCTGTGTTGGCCTCCCTCCATGTCCTTCCCGTCCTTGCCAGGTGGGGGGGCCGTGCCCAGGGAGCAGGTGCCGGGTTGCTTGGGCACAGGACCGAGGAGGCCAGGAGTCAGGGCCGCTGCCACAGCCACAGTGCAGGACGCACGACACTCGCGGGATGGACCAGCGTGCCGGTGAGATGGTTTCCGGGCCTTCATGGGGATGTCCAAGCAGCTGCAAGTTCAGTACACACCCACGCCCCAAACACGGGTGCCAGGCGCAGGGTCACATACACAGACACTGCTGCACCTCCCAGAGCGGAGGCACGCACACGCACACAGAGGCACACAGGACACGCCATCACAGACGCTGCTGCACCTCCCAGAGCAGAGGCACGCACACGCACACAGAGGCACACAGGACACGCCATCACAGACGCTGCTGCACCTCCCAGAGCAGAGGCACGCACACGCACACAGAGGCACACAGGACACGCCATCACAGACGCTGCTGCACCTCCCAGAGCAGAGGCACGCACACGCACACAGAGGCACACAGGACACGCCATCACAGACGCTGCTGCACCTCCCAGAGCAGAGGCACGCACACGCACACAGAGGCACACAGGACACGCCATCACAGACGCTGCTGCACCTCCCAGAGCAGAGGCACGCACACGCACACAGAGGCACACAGGACACGCCATCACAGACGCTGCTGCACCTCCCAGAGCAGAGGCACGCACACGCACACAGAGGCACACAGGACACGCCATCACAGACGCTGCTGCACCTCCCAGAGCAGAGGCACGCACACGCACACAGAGGCACACAGGACACGCCATCACAGACGCTGCTGCACCTCCCAGAGCAGAGGCACGCACACGCACACAGAGGCACACAGGACACGCCATCACAGACGCTGCTGCACCTCCCAGAGCAGAGGCACGCACACGCACACAGAGGCACACAGGACACGCCATCACAGACGCTGCTGCACCTCCCAGAGCAGAGGCACGCACACGCACACAGAGGCACACAGGACACGCCATCACAGACGCTGCTGCACCTCCCAGAGCAGAGGCACGCACACGCACACAGAGGCACACAGGACACGCCATCACAGACGCTGCTGCACCTCCCAGAGCAGAGGCACGCACACGCACACAGAGGCACACAGGACACGCCATCACAGACGCTGCTGCACCTCCCAGAGCAGAGGCACGCACACGCACACAGAGGCACACAGGACACGCCATCACAGACGCTGCTGCACCTCCCAGAGCAGAGGCACGCACACGCACACAGAGGCACACAGGACACGCCATCACAGACGCTGCTGCACCTCCCAGAGCAGAGGCACGCACACGCACACAGAGGCACACAGGACACGCCATCACAGACGCTGCTGCACCTCCCAGAGCAGAGGCACGCACACGCACACAGAGGCACACAGGACACGCCATCACAGACGCTGCTGCACCTCCCAGAGCAGAGGCACGCACACGCACACAGAGGCACACAGGACACGCCATCACAGACGCTGCTGCACCTCCCAGAGCAGAGGCACGCACACGCACACAGAGGCACACAGGACACGCCATCACAGACGCTGCTGCACCTCCCAGAGCAGAGGCACGCACACGCACACAGAGGCACACAGGACACGCCATCACAGACGCTGCTGCACCTCCCAGAGCAGAGGCACGCACACGCACACAGAGGCACACAGGACACGCCATCACAGATGCTGCTGCACCTCCCAGAGTGGAGGTACGCACACGCACACGGAGGCACACAGGACACGCCATCACAGACGCTGCTGCACCTCCCAGAGCAGAGGCACGCACACAGAGGACACGCCATCACAGACGCTGCTGCATCTCCCAGAGCGGAGGCATGCACATGCACACGGAGGCACACAGGACACGCCATCACAGACGCTGCTGCACACACACGCACACACCTCAGGCACACAGGCCCCTATGTCCCGCCAAACCGCCTGCAGCTGCTCATGTGCCGTGTAGCACAGCCAGGGCACCCTGCGTGCAGGCACGGGCAGAACGTTCTTAGTTCACGTCCCTCCTGGAGCTCGTTCAGGGGCCCTGGGACACGCCTGCAGGTGCCTGAGGCGTGCCTGTGGCCTCCTCCTGCCAGGGCCCGTCTCCCTGGCACGGCCCGGGCCCATGTGTGCTAAGAGCCTCTCGGCCCTGCGGGAAGCTGCACTGGGCCCGGCACCGGCACTGAAGCCTGGGTCTGGGCATGTGGCTCTCTGGGGAATGGGCCGTCCAGAGAGGGGGATGGTCCTGGCTTGGTGGTTACTGACCCAGTCAGGGCGCCCCTGTGTCATCACTCCAGGCCCCCCTAATTTGGCCAGGGAGGTCGGGCAGTGGGGATGTGCACTGAGGACTACAGCTGGGCCTTGGTCCTGGCTGCAGCCCCTGGGAGGTGGCCTGGAGGGCCCAGCGGGTGGGGAGCCAGCAGAGGGTTTGCAGGTAGAGGCAGTGGGAGGGGCTGCGGGGGAGGCAGGCAGTTGCCTAGCAACCCCACAGCTGTCTGTTGACCTAGAAGGAGCTGGCTGTCTTGACACAGCTGGTGTTTATGTGCAACCCAGGCTCTGGCATGGCGGGGAGCTGAGGCGGCCCTGCCCGGCTGTCGTGGGCTCCATGCTGTGGGCCTGTGGCCATCGGCTCCCACCTCCAGTCCAAAGGAGAAGGTGGGAGAGCCCCTCTGGGACTGGGGGAAAACTGGTATATGTACATGCACACACATGCACACACACGCACACTCAGCCTGAGACCATCAACTGGGGGGGCAGGTTCCAGCCACACAGAAATGCCAAGATTCACAGGGACAGAGGTCACATGGACCTGCAGGGCCAGACCAACACACAGACACATATGCACACAGACATGCACAGACACACACACAGAGACAGCAAGGCACACAGGGACCTGCAGAGCCAGCCCGAACTTGCAGAGCCAGCCCGATGCAGGCACACGGACACACAAAGACATATGCACATGGACATGCATCCACATGGAAAGACGTGCACACATGCACAAAGACATGCACAGATACATGCACACAGACAGGTGTGCACACATGCACATACACAGAGACATGTGCTCATAGACCACGCAGGCACACATACAGAGACACATGCATACAGATATGCACACACATGCACACAGACACATGAACACACGTGCACACAGACATGCATGCGCACACAGGCACACACAGATGTGTACACAGGCACACTAACACTGAGACATGCACACAGACAGATGCACAGAAGTGTGCACATGCACACACAGACAAACACTGGGATGCATACGCATAGACATGTACATGCACACATGCACACACAGACACTGAGACATGCACACGGACACACATGGAGACAGTGACCTAGTGGACTGTCAACACAGAAACCCGACGTCAGACACAGCGGGCAGACAGAGCTGTGAGCATCTGACTGTCACTCGCAAAGCCGACACACACAGCCATGTGACGCTGGCAGCTGTCACGTGCATGCAGTTCAGTCCTGTTGGCATTTGCTGTCTCACATGGTGGAAGGCAGTCGTGTACACACGCGCACAACTGCCCACAGTGCACAGGCAGGCAGTTACTTGTTCCCTGACACAGGCAGAGGTACACCCAGGACCTGTGCATGTGAGGAGGCATGCGTTCCTGAAGGACTGCAGGCCCTGACAGGTCTTGCCTGTGCCCACTCGCCTGCCCACAGTGTGCAAACACCTGCCAGCCCAGGGCGTGCCACAGGCACAGTGGAGATGGGCCCTGGCCACGAGCTCAGGAACAGGTGCTCTTCCCTGGGGTCCAAGGGCCCTAGTGGGTGGCTTGTGTGTGCACCAGCTTCCCCAGCTCCAGAGCCTCCTCACGCCCAGAGAAGCCAGCACCGGCTCCCCCCTGTGAGCCTCAGGCTAAAGGGCCCCACAGACAGCAGGCACACTCGCACACTTGCGTGTGGGGCACCATGGTGGGCTGGCTCTCCAGGGCTTTCTGGAAGACACACAGCCTGGAGTGGCTCCAGGTGGGGGTCCTGGGCTGCACGGACCTCCCTGGCACTGCACCGGGCCCTCAGCCACGGCTCCTCTCCCAGCCCCGGCCCAGCAGTGAGCAGGAGAGAGGTATTTTTAGCTTCTCTGCACTGGCATTCCGCAGCAGGCGACCTGGGTGACGCTGAGTGAGTGCTGAAGGCTGGGCAGGGCCGACAGCGCCTTCCCGCCCCCATCACACACACAGGCACGCACAACTGCTCACGGCACCAGCAGTGCGCACACCAGGGCACAGCCACACACCTAGACACACACCCTTGCACACTTGCCCATGTGCCTCTCATGCCAGATCCTTACACAGCTGGACACACGACACATGTCTGTTTACATGCATGTGTATGCCTGGGTGACTCAACAATAACGTTCCCACACCAACTGTGCACACACATGTGCGTCAGAAGACACATTCCTGGGGCCAGCCGCATGTGGGCACTCCTGCAGACAGGAGAGGGGTGCAGCGGGCCAAGTGGGTGAAGACTACCCTCTGCGCCACAGCGGCACACATGCCTGGGTCCAGGCCCCGTCCAGCCAGAGCCTGAGGCCACATGAGTGCCTGGAGTAGCAGCGGAGGCTGAGGGGAGGCTGCAGTCTGAGCCGGCACAGCGGTGCCCCTGGGGGTTGAGCAAAGCCTCCTCTAGCCACAGGTGGGGGTCCGGGGCTGCACGGACCTCCCTGGCACTGCACCGGGCCCTCAGCCACGGCTCCTCTCCCAGCCCCGGCCCAGCAGTGAGCAGGAGAGAGGTATTTTTAGCTTCTCTGCACTGGCATTCCGCAGCAGGCGACCTGGGTGACGCTGAGTGAGTGCTGAAGGCTGGGCAGGGCCGACAGCGCCTTCCCGCCCCCATCACACACACAGGCACGCACAACTGCTCACGGCACCAGCAGTGCGCACACCAGGGCACAGCCACACACCTAGACACACACCCTTGCACACTTGCCCATGTGCCTCTCATGCCAGATCCTTACACAGCTGGACACACGACACATGTCTGTTTACATGCATGTGTATGCCTGGGTGACTCAATAACGTTCCCACACCAACTGTGCACACACATGTGCGTCAGAAGACACATTCCTGGGGCCAGCCGCATGTGGGCACTCCTGCAGACAGGAGAGGGGTGCAGCGGGCCAAGTGGGTGAAGACTACCCTCTGCGCCACAGCGGCACACATGCCTGGGTCCAGGCCCCGTCCAGCCAGAGCCTGAGGCCACATGAGTGCCTGGAGTAGCAGCGGAGGCTGAGGGGAGGCTGCAGTCTGAGCCGGCACAGCGGTGCCCCTGGGGGTTGAGCAAAGCCTCCTCTAGCCACAGGAGCGCTCACGTGGGGGGAGTCTGGCAGCAGAAGGTAAAGCGTGGCTTCGGGCACAGGGAGAGTGGGGATGAAGGTCGAGCATAGTCCATGCAAAGGATCTTGAAATTCACGCTCGGCACTCTCCGTGACCTTTCGAAGACCCTGCAAATGGCCCCGTCCATCAGACTGCAGTACACGTGTGAACGGCGCCGACGGTCACGGACGTTACCACCCTCTGCACGCAGCCCGTGGTCGGGGCTCTCCGGAATGCCCACCCGGGTCTAGAACTGGGTAAGGGCAATTCGGAACTTCAACGACTCCCCCAGAGTGCTGTATGTGTAACTCTGAGCGATCAGATAAGCGTGTACACTGCTGCACGTGTGAGTCACACACTTCCCCTGGAAGCATCCATGCAGCTCGAACATGTGACACCCAGTTGCGTGCACAACCTGCCTGCCCGTGCACACAGTTTGGGGTCTGCCTGTCCAGACTGCTCTAGTCCCACGTTCCCAAGGTCCTCCCCACCTCCCCCAGAGAGTGTGCTCAGGTGTGCATGGGCCCAGGGCTCTCACAACTTCGTACACACCAGATGACCACGCCCCGAAGAGCTCCCTCCGTCAGCGCCTGCCCGGGCTCACCCCACTGTGCCCATGCACAGCCTACCCCTCGCAGCACACATACCATGTGTGTGCGCTCACACAGCACATGTGCCACCACACACCATGCATGTGTGCTCACACACCACGTGTCACCACATAGCACGCATGTGCACTCACATACCAAACGTGTCAGCACACAGCACATGTGTGCTCACGTACCACATGTGTCACCACAGAGCACGTGTGCACCCACATGCCATACGTGTTAGCACACAGCACATATGTGCACTCACATACCATGTGTCAGCACATGTGCACTCACAGCACGTGTCAGCACACATCACACACGTGTACTCACATGCCACATGTGTCAACACACATGTGCATTAACGCAGCATGTGTGTCGCTACACACCACACGTGTGTGCTCACATACTACATGTGTCAGCGCACATGTGCACTCACACTGCACGTGTCGCCACGCACCACAGTGCGTGCTCACATGGCACACGTGTCACACACGTATGTGCACACACGTGACACAAGTGTCACTACACACCACGTGTGTGCTCAGAATGCTGCCCCATGGGGTTGAGCCCAGGCCCTCAAGAAGCCTTGGACACCAAGAGGCAGGCTGAGCTCAGAAGGGCCCCGCAGCCCAGGCGGAGGTGGAGCCCCAGCCTGCCCTCGCTCTGTGTTCCCCCTGCTCGAGGCCCCCAGAAGGTGTCAGAACAGGCAGACCTGGCACGGGGGCCAGAACAAAAGGACGGTCCCTCCACACCTAAAGGCTGCTGGGGACGGCTAGGGCTGAGAACCGCCTGGCCTCAGACACAGCCGGAGCGAAGCCCTGGCTCCGGCCCTGAGCCAGCTGCGCCCCTGTGAGCCGCCCTGCCTTTGTGCACACGGAGAGTTGCAGTGGTGACCCGCAGTCACGGGCTCTCGAGGCGCTGAGCAGGGAGAGGGGTGGGTCCTGGGAAACCCCACCCGAGGCTGCCCGGTGCTGCCCCTTCCCAGTCCTGTGGTCTGCCTCGTAGCACCGTCAGCACCCCTGCCTGGGACACTGAGCACGTGGTCCTCAGAGGCTCGGCCCCTCCCTTTGCCCTCTGCATTTCTGGGTCCAGGCTTATGTCCTTGGGGGCTGCTGTCTGGGCTGGGTGCCCGTGAGCCAGCCTGTGTGTGCACTGTCTGTCTGTCCGTCTGCCAGCAGCCTTCAGGCGCCAGGAGGGAGGCGGCAGCGGGGTGGTGGGGGCAGGGAAGGAGCAGTGACAAGCCCCAGTGTCTGGCTCTCCTCCTGGAAACCCTGAGCGGCCCCTCCTGTCTCTCGCGCAAGCACGTCCCTTCTAAGAGCCCCTCGCTGCAGACACCCCCGTGGAACTGAGCCCAGACTGGCTGCCGGGAGGGCCGACACCTCTCAGACCTGCCCCGTTAAAGGGGCCCACGCAGGCCCACACCCCAGTCCCGCCTGCACTCCTGCACACGGCAGCCAGCCCGGAACACACAAAGGCACGGTCGCACACGGCGGCCACCTGCACACAGGAGGTGGCACGGGGAGGGCCCGAGCCCAGCTCGCAGACGCCAGACGCTGTGCGCCTGCCCCGCGTGGCTCGCCGCCGACTCGGAGCATGCCGCGTCCCGCACCT
>NW_006159950.1:139683-147676 GCF_000334495.1 Tupaia belangeri chinensis
CGCCGATTCGGAGCATGCAGCTTCCAGCACGTGGTGCTCACGGGGCCTCTGGGACGGTCGTGCACAGGGCCTTGTACAGAGAGCACGCGTGAGCCTGCAGCAGTGTCCCCTGCACACGCCGCGTCCTCCGTGTGCACCAGCGCTCCAGCTGTGACACGCACTCAGGCACAGGCACGGCCCTTTGCGCCTGCAGGGGCTCCTGGTCCCGGTGGCCCACATCAGCTCCTGTGCGCACACGTTGCTAGACACAGCATCTCCCTGGAACTCAGACCGAGGTACGCAGCCTCCCGCGTGCACACAGACACGGCCGGCACGGCATGGGCGCATGCACAGCCCTGCCATGGCAGAGGCAGACAGCTGGCTGCCCTACACGCTCTCACACGTGCACATACGTGTGTACACGTCTGCCAACAGACCCGGCTGTCACGCCCTCACTCCTAGGTGATCCAGCCCCCTGGCCACCCCACCCTCCTGCCTCCAACCCCCGGGCTGTCCTGCTGGAGGGGAGGCTGGGCAGGCGGAAGATGGCGGCCAGCCAAGCCCCATTCCCTCCCTCCATGGCCAGCTCGCTCCGGCAGCCCAGGCTGTACCGGGCAGGCGCTGGCGGGTTGGTCTCAGCTCATGCGCAGCAGCAGGGGCGAGAAGGCTGCCGGTGGCTGCCAGCATGACAGACGTCTGGCAGGAAGCTGGGGCCGTGTGCACCTACTCATGGGGGGCAGACCTGGGGGCTGCGTGAGCAAGGGGCAGCGGCTGGGCCCTCGCCCTGGGCTCTGGGCCATGACGGCTAAGACTCGGTGACCTGGGCAGCTCATCCCCTCTCTGGTCTTGTTCTGCCCCCTGAGCAGGCGGGCAGTGTGGACCAGGTGCATGCTGTGCCCAGAGCTGTCCAGGGAAGGAGGCAGGCTCCTGGCGGCCCGATGGCCCCTTCCCTCCTGAGTCTCAGCTGTCAACCAAGCAGCACTCCCACCACTGACACGGCTCACAGGTGAGGACTAGGTTCGGAAAGGTCAGGTGACCCGCGTGTTATCTGGCGTGCGAGGAGTGGAGCTGAGCCCAGGGCTCGATTCCGCCTCTACACTGCATGCTGCACCCCGTCTCCCAGCCACCCTTCCCGTTTGCCCCTCAGAGCACCCCCACCTCACCTCCCTGCCCTGGGCCCACCAAACCGCCTGGTCCTGCCCCAGGAGCGAAGCTGTGAAGGCCGCGGACCTCCCAGCAGCTTCCAGCTGCCCTGGGAGAGCAGCGCCACCTCCCAACTGCTGAGTACTCTGCCAGTTCGGGCAGGGCTGCCGTGGGGTCTGGGCTGCACTGGGCTTCGGCCTCTGGCTGTCACCGATGGACAAGATGATTTCGAAGAGCCCTCTCAGCTGGTGTCCTGCACCCCAGAGCCTGGCCCGCTGGGTAGCAGTCCCGCCTCTCAGGCCCACCAGAGGAGCCTGTGAGTGTCTGCAGCATGGGTGACCAGGCTGAGGGCCACACGGGCAGGAGGGGGCAGGGCCGGCGCTGCAGGCCCACGCCATGGGGTCCACAGGGGAGGGGGGTGAAGGCGGGCTGCCTGCCTCCTCCCTACTTTGTCCCAGCCTTCCCCCCATGCTTCCCCTGCCCCTGGGGTGACACTGGGGGAGACAGGCCTGCGGGAGAGGAAGGCTGGGGAGGGGCGTGGGGTGTGCGCTCAGGTTCGCAGGATGCGGCAGGCGTTGAGTGCATGCTCACAGCACACGCGTGTATGCACACAGGGTCGGTGGCCTTGGCCGCGTGTGCTCACACGCGCGTGCAAGTAGGTTCCCCGTCTTGCAGATGGGAAAACAAGCTGAGAGGCGGAGCGCTGAAGCCACCTGGCAGCCGGGCTGAGTCCCCAGCGAGCTGACGGCGTTTCTTAGGGGTGACTGGGAGAGATTCACGGTTCCCACCTGGGCCTGCCTCGGGCTGGCGGGCTGGGAGGAGGCCGTCAGGGCCGCGAGCTGCCCTCCATCTGCTGGCGTGGGACGGGACGTGGGACGCAGCCGCCCCTCCCGGCTCCTCACCATCCCCCTCTGGCCCTCTGTCCGCCTGGCGCCCGGCATGAGCTCAGCTTCCCAGCACCTTGTGGAGGAGGCACCAGTGGAGGCGGCTCTGCCCTCGCAGGCTGGCAGTGCCCGGAGAGGCGGGGCCGCACAGGGAGGGGCAGCCCGCCCCCAGACCTCCTGCCGGCCCCAGGCTGGGTGCCCCTGGGTGCCACGCAGGCCCAGGCTGCACTGGGCAATGAGGACCTCGGTGCTGGTCAGCCTGTCGTGTTGCCGCAGCCTTGATGAGCTGCCATTGACGAGTGGCCTGAGGTGGCTGTGTCTCCATGGAGACCAGACAGTCAGTGCGGCTGGGGTGAGGGCCGTGATTAGTGGGTGTCAGCATTGCCAGCCTGCTCTTCCCACCGCTCCTGGGCTCGAGCAGGCAGGCTCGGCCTGGCGGGAGGGTGCAGGGTCCCGCGGGCAGGGGCCTCTGACCCAGCCCTGCTGTGACGCTCTCCCCAGGGACTCTCCAGCCCCTTCACTAACCCCCCCAGTTCACCTCCCATGGCTGCAGAGGAGCTTCCCTGACACTGCGTCCTCCCCACCCCATGGCTCCCGTCCCCCAAGGCAGAGGGTCAGATTCCTCGCCAGGTGTCTGCGGCGTCCATTCACGCACGCCCTCGTCCACGTGCTCCTCCCACAAAGCTTTCCTGAGAGCCTGCTCTGCCCCGAGCCTGCCAGGTATGCGCGGTCCAGAGAACAGGCGAGGCCCTGCCTTCACGGGCTTCCGCTCCAGCGAGGAAGGCCGCAGTCCGCCCGGCAGGGCTGGGGTGAGGCAGAGGAGACGGCAGCCCCTCTGGGGCGGCTCTGCTGGAGAGGTGGCGTCCCCACCCTGATGCACACCCCCGGGCAGGCCACTCCCTCTCTGCTCCCTGCCCGGCTCTGGCTCTGGGTCAGCCTTGCTCAGAGCCTGGGACCGGAGTCACCCCAGGGCAGGCGCTTGCCACCCACACTTCTCGCCCTGTGCCGTCAGTGCCCAGCCATGTCGCCACCACTGCGGCCATCGTGTCCACTCGACCGTCCGCCTACCCCAACGGGCTACCCGTGCCTCCCACCATCAGACAGTGCGGAGGGCCCGGTGCTGGGTGCTCCCCGGCTGCGGCTGTAGCAGTGAGTGGGACACAGGCCTGCCTGACAGGCGGGCTGGGGGGTTGGCGGTGGACAGTGCGGGGTGACCTGGATGGGGTGTCCAGGGGTGCTTCCAGGGAGAGGGCCTGCCACACTGAGACCCTGGAGAGGGCAGGGGTCCCAGGCAGCGGACGGGGTGCTCTGAGCAGAGGATGGAGCCTGGGCAGGGAGAGAGGAAGTGAGGTCAGGTGCTCCGGAGGCCAAGGGAAGCCACGGGACTTGAACCCAGGGGCACGCTTGAACCCACTCTGTGGCCTCCGGACTCCTCCCTCTGGGTCACTCTTCACAGCGAGAACCATCTTTCCAAAACAGGCACAGCCCTCAACCCCCAGCTCTGTCTCCCTTCACAGTCCAAAGGGCAGCGAGGCCCTCAGGCCTTCCACCTCACTCCCTGGCTCTCCCCCCAGCTCTGCCCGCCACAGCCCAGCAGCGCCCACCTGGAATGCCCTCCCCTGCTTCCCCACCCCGAGCCCCTTGTCCCCCCTGCAGAGTGCCCCACACCCCACTGTCTCCCCACGCCCAGTTACGCCCCAGTCCTCAGTCGCAGGGAGGAGGCTGACAGGGCATGCCACGCTCAGGTTAGCATTTCCAGCCCCTCAGGAGGGAGTGTTACACCGCCCGCGGGCTCCCGTGCCACTGAGCTCAGACGGGGGTGGAAATCAGCTCCAGCAGGCAGTCCACGCTGAGGCTGGGCTCTGGGCTCGGACCTGGCCCTCCGCTGCCCAGCTCCTGTGCAGACTGCTGGCCCGTGCGGCCCTCTGCTGCCCAGCTGTGAGCCCCTGCCTCCTCACCGGGCAGCAGCACCTGTGGCAATGTCCGAGTCGGAGCCAGAGGTGGTCCCAGGCCTAGCACGGCTCCCACGCGAGCTGTGGCATGCACGCGTGTGTGCCTGTGTGCCTGCAGGATGTGTGAGCGGCTTGGCAAGGGTGCCCGGCAGGCCGCTCCTGGGGGACCAGCGATGCCACTGCTCTGAACCTCGGCACCTTCTGGCTGGTTGTGACAAGAAGTGGCAGCCATGCTACTGTCCCCACGTGCAGCTGTGGCAGTGCCAGGCTCGTGCAGGCTCAGGCACTTACCCTTAATCAGCACAGCCCGCGGGCTGGCCGAGGAACGGGGCCCTCCGGGGAGTGAGGAGTCCAGAGAGGCCAACCAGACATGCCTGCGGGGCCCAGCCCTCCTCTCAGACACACAGGACCCTGGGCCCCCCAGCTCAAGGCCAAAGCGTGGGTGGATCCCCACGTCCAAGCCAGGCTGCCAGGGCAGAGTCTGCCCCGAGGGTGGCCACAGGCGCTACTCACAGGGAGAGCGTGGCGGTGCAGGGGCAGGAGGGCAGGGAGGAGGGCTCCGCGCTCTGAGTGGTGACCAGCTGCCCGGATGGCAGGAAGCAGCCGCTTTGGAGAAAGAAACCCGGCTCCCTCGAGCTTTCCTAGGCTTTCCCACCACGAGGCTGGTGCTGCTCATCTGACGTCTCCTCAGGCAACCCTCCCACAGCCCTGTCGTGGTGCTGTCGCCCTTACACGCGAGGAAACTGAGGCACAGGGAGGTGAAGTGACTGGCCAAGGTCACACAGCTCTTCAGAGGCCCGGCTGGGACTTGAACCTGGCTGTTAAGCTCATCCCTGGGCTCTGCTGCCTCTTACCTTGCCTGCAGACGTGCCACCTCGTCTCAGTGGTCTGCCTGCCTGAGAATGGGCACCGTAGCAGCACCGGGGGCCCTGGCCACAGAGCCAGCCGAGGCAGAACTGGGGTCTAAGTGGACGGCGCTGGGGCTGGGGCTCGGCCCTGTGGCCCAGGCAGGGGCGGGGCTGGTCCGGTCCCTGAGCGCCCCTGGCCAGAGCCGGCAACTCTGCCCTCCTGCCGGCGTGGCCACAGCCAGGGCCTGGGAAGACAGAGCTTTGCGGGCCTGCAGAGGCCGCCCCTCCCCTCCACAGTGCAGCCCGAAGGCGGCTCCCAAGCCCGCCCAGCTGGTCCAGCTGCTGCTCTGTGGTCACCTGGACCCAATTTCCTTCTTCCTGCCTCCTCCCATCTCCGGGAAGCGCCGTGGTCACCCTGCCAATGTCCAGAGGCTTCTCCCCCAGGAAGCCAGCTCTGCCCCCACCCGTCTCCCCCAGAAGACTACGCCCCTCCTCTCAGCCCCTCACGCAGAGGCTCGCTCAGAGCAGCTGCCCGTTTTCCACTGGGGTCCTGGCTGAACGCTGGGCCCCCGCCAGACAGAGCTCCCTTGCCCAGAATGTCTTTCTGCCCCAGAGACAGTGCCTGGCAGAGAGGGCCAGGCCAGGAGCGGCCGTCGGGCAGGCGCGGCCTTGCGCTGCGGCCCAGAGCCAGCGTGGCGATGTTCATGCTTTGCTTCTGTGGTCACCCAACCCTTCCCTTGGTGGGCCCTGAGAGCCAGGAGGCCCACGGAGAGACGGGGCATGCCCAGGTCACCCACGGGCCAGGACTGCAACCCAGGCCCTCGTTCTCAGGCAGGGCCCCAGGGCGGCCCTGACAGGGCTCCTTTGGCCCTGGCGCCTTTTCTGGAAAGCCCCAGCAAGACGGTTGGTTCAAGTCCTTCCTTCATCCATGTAGACAGACAGGCCAGAAGGCATAGGGGCGCCCCAAGGTCACACCAGCTGGGCTGGAGGAGACAGAATTTGGGCTGAGTTCTTTAAGGAAGAATTAGGCCTCGCCAGTAAATTCATTCACATTTTTTTGTTTGTTTCTTTTTTTTTTTTTTTTTTTTGCCATAGGACATGTGCGCTGCCCGAGAGAGGAGAGAAAGTAAGAAGTCACCCCACAGGGGGATGGCCGTGCAGTAATCCCCGCTCGTCCGCTCTTCTCTGGGATTCTGGGCGTGCACACGTGTGCCCAGTGTGCTTTTGTCTGGGACTCAAACCATAGTCGGCCATGCAGACCTCGCCATCTGCTGGCCCCTGCAGGTTTTTGAGAGCCTGCTAACTTCAGGCCCTGTGCCGGGCCATAACTATAAGGGTCCAAACGACAAGAGCAGGTGGCCCAGCAGGTGGCGTAGTGGGGACGTGCTGGGACCTCCACAGGGCTGTGGTTCGAGTCCTGGGCCTGGTGACAACAGTCGTGCTGGGGGCATGTGTGCGCCCAGAATCCCGGGAGCAGAATGGAGAAGGGATGGTGGTGGGGCCGCCCCATGGGTGATCTCTTGCCTTCCCTAGAAGCAGGAAGCGTCCTGCGTCTCAATGCAGCCGCGCTCGTTGTGAACATGCATCGAGCCGTCCCTTCTGATGCGCACACCATCTGTGGCACGTATTTCAGGAAATAGGTGTTTTTTTTTTTTTTTTAACTTTTAGAAAACTTGCTATAGGACATGTGTGCTTGCTAGAGAAAGACGGGGAAAGTGAGAAAGCACCCCTCGGGGCAGTGGACGCACCTCAAGGCCTTGTCCTCTGTTCTCGCAGGGTTGAGGGCACACATGCACGCACACACACCCAGTGTGATTTCCAAGCCTCTAGGTCCAGGACTGCAACTGTGTGGTCAGCCATGTGGGACCCAGTGGCCTTCACCACCACCACACAGACTAGCCCTCAGGAAATTTTATTTATTGATTTATTGAGAGAGATTTTTGCAATAGGGCACATGCACTCACTGGAGAGACAGAGAGACAGAAAGTCAGAACTCGCCCCCCAGGAGGTGGCCACACTGCAATTCACAATCCCTTCTCCTACATTTTCCTCTCTAGATTTTGGGCATGCATGCACATGCACCCAGCATGAGGTTCGAGTCACTAGGTCTGGGACTCGAACCACAGATGACTACATGGGAGTCCAGTGACATAATAATCACACCATCTGCTAGTCTCAGAAAAAAATTTAAAAAAGACAGTCATAAGGGTCAGCAGATGGCATAGAGGTTAAAGCACTGGGTCCCACATGGCCGATTGCTCAGTTCAAGTCCCAGGTCCAGCAACTGGAAAATCATGCCAGGCACAGGTGTGTGCATGCCCAAAACCCTGAGAGGAGAATGGAGGAGAAAAGATGGTGGCGTGGTGATCCCCGGGCAATGATTTCTTACTTTCCCTCTCTCTCTCTGCATCTAAGTGCATGCTCCCTGTAGCAAAACTAAAAAATAAGAAATAAAATTTAAAAAGTCAGTTATAAACATTGAGCCCACAGACTTATAGTTCAGTGAATAGAGATGAGACTTTAGCCATGAATTACATGAATAATTGTTCAAATCTGGGCCCTCAGTGACACAGAGGTCAGGTGGCTCTGGAGCAGGGGAGCTGGTCAAGGCTGGGCACTGGGAAAACTCCTCAAAGGAGGCAAGTTATAAGCCAAACAGTAAAGAACAAGTAGAAATTAACAGGGTGGAGACGGCTCTGACCCCTACCTCACACCACACAGAAATTCACTCAGGATGAGTCACAGTGGCCGGGTGGAGAGGCACCGGATGGTGTGATGGTTGGGGCACTGGAATCCCATATGGCTGACCACGGTTTCAATCCCAGATATGGCAGCTTGCTTTCTCGGTTTCTCTCTCTCTGTTGCTCTCTGGTCAAATTAAATAATAATAATAAATGAAATGAAACAAATAATTCTTTTTTAAAGAATTATTTATTTATTGGGAACCAGCAGTTAGCGTAATGGCTATGTCGCTGGACTCCCACGTAGTCGACCGTGGTTCGCGTCCCGGACCCGGTGGCTTAAAACTCACACCGGGCACGTGTGCGTGCGTGCCCAAGATCCCGAGAGGAGAATGGAGGAGAAGGGATTGCGGCGTGACCATCCCCCCGGGGGGGTGATTTCTCGCTTTCTGTCTCTCTGTCTCTCTCTGTCTGTCTGGCGAGCGCACGCGCCCTATAGTGAAAAA
>NW_006159950.1:147748-163663 GCF_000334495.1 Tupaia belangeri chinensis
TCCACACACCCCACCCCCTGCCAGTCCAGAAACAAATAATTCTTTTTTTTTTTAGAATTATTTATTTAAACATTCATTCATTTTGTTTATTTATTTATTTATTTTTATTTATTTATTTATTTATTTATTTTTTGGAGAGGTTTTGCTATTGGGTGTGTGCACTTGCCAGAAAGACAGAGAGAGACAGAGAGACAGAAAGCAAGAAATAACGCCCCAGGGGGGATGGCCACGCCACAATCCCTTCTCCTCCATTCTCCTCTTGGGGTCTTGGGCATGTATGCACACACGCCCGGCGTGAGTTTAAGCTGCCGGGTCCGGGACTCGAACTGTGGTCGACTACGTGGAGTCCAGCGACATAGCTGTTACGCTAACTGCTGGTCACATCATTCATTTTAATTTGACCAGAGAGAGACAGAAAGAGAGAGGAAGCGAGAAAGTAAGCCACCAGATTCAGGACTTGAACCGTGGTCGGCCGTGGGAATGTCCAGCATCTTAACCACCACGCCACCTGCTGGTTCCCCTGAAATAAATAATTCTTTTTTCTTTTTTTTTTTTAGAATTATTTGTGGGACCAGCAGTTGGCGTAATGGCTATGTCGCTGGACTCCCACGTAGTCGACTGCAGCTCGAGTCCCAGACCTGGTGACTTAAACTCGCACCGGGCGTGTGTGTGTGCGTGCCCAAGATCCTGAGAGGAGAATGGAGAAGGGATTGAGGCGTGGCCATCCCCCCTGGGGGGTGATTTCTCGCTTTCTGTCTCTCTGTCTCTGTCTTTCTGGAGAGTGCACATGCCCTATAGCAAAAACCTCTCCAAAAAAAAGAAAAAGGATCAGGAACCTGACTGCAGGTCAGCACTTGAAACTTCCAGAAAGTACGTGGGGCTATCATCACGGCCTCAGGGGATGGCCGAGGAGCTGTTCAGCAACAAAAGCACTAATAGGGCCAGTGGGTGGCGCTGGATCCCATATGGCCAACTCCACTGTAGGAGTCCCAGGCACGTGTGCGTGTGCCCAGAATCCATAGAGGAGAATGGAGGAGGAGGGTCACCTCTGTGGGTGATTTCTTTTCCTCTCTCTTCTCTGTCTCTCCAGGGTGAGTGCACGTGCCCTGAGACAAAATCTAAAAAAGAAAATATACTAACCATAAAACATTTCCTGGAAGGACCAGCAGTTGGCATAATGGCTATGTCGCTGGACTCCCACATAGTCGACTGCGGCTCGAGTCCCGGACCTGGTGGCTTAAACTCGCACTGGGCATGTGTGTGTGCGTGCCCAAGATCCCGAGAGGAGAATGGAGGAGAAGGGATTGGGGCGTGGCCATCCCCCCTGAGGGGTGATTTCTCACTTTCTCTGTCTCTCTCTGTCTTTCTGCAGATTGCATGCACCCTATAGTAAAAACCTCTCAAAAACAAACAAACAAAAAAACACGTTTCTGGGGGCTAGGGAAAAGCATTCAGGAGGGAGAAAGCAGAATGAAGGCCCAGGGAGGCCAGGCTTGCTGGAGGGAGGGAGAACAGGCCAGGAGAGGGCCGGGGAGTGAGGGCAGGGCCGCCCAACAGGAGCAGGGACTGTATCTCAGAGCGGGAGGCTTAAAAGATGGCCTTTTAGGAAGGATGTGACGAGCAGGAACAGCGATGAAGCAAAGCTTGGGGTCAGCGTGACCTTCACTGGGTTTGTAGAGCCCAGTGCTGCCTGGGCTGATGTACCCAGGACTAAGACGCCTCGCAGAGAACAAGGAGGGACTCAACCCCTTCTCAGCAAGGGCGCGGCCAGGCTTGGATCCCCACAGTCACCCTGTAGTCTTAGGACTGGAAAAGTCACTCCTTCCAGGTGCCAGCATGAGGTGGAGCCCTGCAGGTGGGGACTGGGCGGGGAGCCCTGTCCTGCCAGCTCAGCCCCGTCTTTGTCCTGTAGGAGCAGGCTGGGCCTGCCAGCCCCACCCCCGCCCCACTCCTGCCCCAGTCCTGCCCCAGTCCTGCCCCACTCCTGCAGAGCCCCACCCTTGCCTCTGGCCAGGCCGCCTCCTCCCTGTCTCCCTGCTTTGGGCAGATGAAGAGTCCCTTTGGGAAGAAAAAGCCAGAAGGTGGAGCTTCCTTCCCCCAGGCCCATGCCTGCCGGCACTCCTGCCTCAGAGTGGGCCACCGCAGCCGGGTCCCACGGAGTCCAGAGGCTCCCTGCCCTCCAAGGCCCCCGACGGGGCGAAGTCGCCCCTGACAGTCAGTGAGTGCCTGCCCTGTGCGGGAGCTTGCCTGGCTCCGAAGGGGGACGTCCCTGGACGGTGCAGATGGCAAGGAGATCTGGAAGAGGGGCCGTCCTGGGCGTTAGGCTGCAGGCCACTGTGGAAGTGGGACATGTACAGTCACAGCAGGGCCTGGGGGTTACAATGCTGGGTCCGACGGCGGTTCAAGTCCTGTACCTGTGGCTTCAGTCACGCCATGTGCGTCTGTGCCCAAGATCCCAGGAGGAAGATGGAGAAGGGACTGCTGTGTGGCCATCCCCCTGGATGGTGGTTTCTCACTATCCCTCTCTCCAGTGCCCCCACCCCGTGTGGGCCGGGTGTCTGTACGCCCACCTTCCAGGTGTGCTGGACACGGCCGAGAGGGAATGTGCTGTCGTCAGTCGCACAGCTGGTGAGGCACATCCAGGCCTGGCCCCGGGCCTGCTCCTCGTCCTACGCACAGAGCAGCTCGGGCGAGGACCAGTGGACCTGGGAGAGGGAGGTGGTGAGGCAGGAGGGGACAGCCAGGCGCTCCGGGGGGGGGGGTGACCGGCTCCGGTGGGGGGGGGGGTGACCATGGGCTTCTGTCTTCAGAGGCCGCTCGGAAGGGAGGAGACTAGCGATAGACAATCTGTGGGAGTTGCCCAAGATCCATGAGAAGGCGGGGGCCGCCGGGTGGGGAGGAGAGTGCCCAGGAGACGCCAGGCGGGACCTGAACACGGCCAGTTTCTGTGGGTTCACCCACAGAATGCAGGGGACGGACACAGGCAGCGTCCCCTGAGCTGTTGCTCCAGAAGGACGTCCAGTGTGGTCTTGAGCAGCAGCCGGTGCCCCGCTGCACCCACCGCGCTGCAGCCCAGGCTCAGGCTGGTGTGTCTCCAGCACACGTGTGTTCGTCACCTGCCCGCGTGCACCTTTCTGGCACGTGAGTGCAGGCTGGAGCTGGGAGACGGCGCGGGCTGGGCCTGCCCTTCCATGGGTGACCGGATGGCCTTGCTGTGTCCAAACCCGGGCTGAGGCTCTTGCTGAGTCCCAGCTGTGCCTCCGGTGCGTGACCAAAGGCTCCGTCTCAGTGTCTCCCCCTGCAGGATGGGGCAGCACAGCAGCTGCGCTGGACAGAACCGGTTCCGTGTGCAGGGCCCGGCCCAGGGAGGTACCCAGCCTGGCTGTTGGCACAGCCGAGTTCACGCAGTGGTGGGAGCCAAGGACACGGTTAATTATTTGATTACGGCAGCGGCGTGCACCCGCGGCCACACGGGCTGAGGGGAGGGGAGGTTTCCCAGGGTGGGGGACACCGGGTCGGGGCCCTCCCTCGGCGGAGGCGGGCCAGATGCCTGTGTGCTGCCCCCCCTCCGACTACCTGTTCTCTGTGAACCCTCTGAGGCAGGTCAGGCAGATGGGCTCCCTCTCTCGGGCGCAGCAAGGCCCAGAGGGGAGCAGCAGCTTGCTGGCTGAGGCCAGGGGCTCTTGGCCAGTGCCGACGCGGGGCTGCAGGGCGAGCCGCTGAGAAGAGGCCTTTGTCCTGTGGTCTGCGGGGCGGAGCAGGCGCCGAGGCTGCAGCCACCACAGCTGTGCAGGCCAGGGCTGCATTCCTTCCCCACCAGCAGGGCAAGCCCAGGCTTATGGCCGCACGGAGCTTCCTTTGTGGCGCTTTAAAAATGCGATTTAGTCCACATTAAGTTGTGACTTCAAACAGGCTGAGCTAGCTGCCCTGCCCAGCCCTGGGTTCCTCCAGTTCCCGAGGGTAAGCCCCGGCACGTTTCTGGGAAAGGCAAGGAGGCCTGGCCCTAACCTCCAAAACGGTCTGGGCTCAGCCTTCAACTTGCTGTGTGACCTCAGACAGGTCACCAGCCCACTCTGGCCTGACTGTCCTTGGCAAAACAGGGAAGGGAGGGCAGGATGACGTGGGTAGGGAGGAGATCCAGCAACAGACAGGGATGGGTCGGCTCCACTGGGCCAGCTGCCTTATTCCGCCGCCCTCTCAGTTTGAGGCTGGGGCCCTGGGGGTCCGGAAGCTGGGGACAGGCAGCCTTTCATCTCTGTTGGCCCAGGGGCCTGCAGGCTGGCGGGCCCCACATCCCCAGATCCTGTTGCAGGCTGGAAGGGCCTTCCTGTGACCTCAGCCAGCCAGCCCTGCCCCTGCCTCCCCCACCCCCACCAGAGGGAAGCAGGCCGCATCCCGCCAAGGTCGCCCAGCTGGGCTGTCCTTGTCCTTCTCCTTCCTTCCTCCCCAGCAGCCCCACCGCCTCCCGCTGCAAGCCGGTCTCCTGGGCCGTCAGGACGCTGCCACGGTCTTCCCTCCTGTCCCCTGGCTCAGCCTCCCGTGCCGAACAGAAGAACCAAGCAGGAGAGGGCAGAAACGCAGGAGGTCTGGGTGAGAAGTGGCCAGCGCCCAGCCATCCGGCACCCTCTGGCTCTGCGGCCCTGGAGACGCACACGCCCTCCCAGCCTCTTCTCCCTCAGGGTTGGCCTGGCTTCTGGAGAGGGCGGCTGCGGGCTCAGAGCCCAGGGCTGCCTGGATGGCGGCTGCCTGCCTGCGTGGCCACGTCTGCCCCCCTCCACTTCCTCCCCTTCTCTGCCGTACAGACCCCGGACCGCCCTGCACAGGCTCCCTGCTAGCTGTCCCTGTCCCTGTGCCCACTGCTTGGCAAGGTGTGGACTTTCTGTCTGCGACAGCCAGACCCTGGAGGGCGCTCTGCGGGCCTCCCGCTCTGTCTGCAGGGCCCCTGCGGTCGCCCCCTCCTGGCATGTGCAAAGCTGTGGGGTCTCGACAGAGGGCACGCTTGCATGTATGCGAGCGAGCCAGAGGGAGCCTTGGCAGGGTCTCATCGACCCGCGGCCCCTCAGCCCCGCAGCTCATCAGGGTCTTGGGGGAGGGTGCGCACACCCGGCGTGGTGGCCCCAGAGCTCGCTGCGGGCTGCACCCCTGCACGGGAGTCCTGCTTCTCGAATGGATGAATCCAAACCAGAAATATCGGTGTGATCTTACAAAGGGACATTTGGTTATGACACATGCCGTAACCCCCAGGCTTCTCCAGTACCTTCAGAATCCAGGCCGCGCCTCCACCTTGGCCTCTGCCCTGCTGAGGGGTGACCCCTCCCTTCGTCTCCTCTCTCTGGATGGCCCCCTCTGCCCCAGAGCCTCTGCCTGTGGGACCCTGCCTGCTACACCCTGCCTGCCTCACCGGCTGTCTCACCGGCTGTCCCACCGGCCTGTCACCCTGTGGGGCTACCAGGGAGCAGCACACAGACATGTGCCGAGGTCACAGCCACACAGTGACACTGGGACTTCAGTTTTGTTTTTTTTTTTTTTTACAGATTTTTGCAATAAGGCACGTGTGCTCACCAGAGAAAGACAAAGCAAGAAATCACTCCCAAGAGGGATGGCCCTGCCACAATCCCTTCTCCTTCCATCTCCTCTCGGGATTTTGGGCACACATGCATACATGCCCAGTGTGAGTCTGAAGTCCCTGGTTCCAGGACTCGAACCATGGTTGACTATGTGAGAGTCCAGGGAAGTAACCACTTCAAATAATTTGACCCTTTGACTTTTTATTTTTATTTTTTGGCAATAGTGTGAGTGTGCTCAGACAGAGGCCAAGAGAGAGATCACCCCTCCCCTCGGGGGAGTGGCCACATCTCAGTCCCTCCTCCTCCATTCTCCTGCTGGAGATTTGGGTGCTCATGCACATGTGCCAGCAGGATTTGCAAGCCACCAGATCTGGGACTCACACCGCAGTCGGGCATGTGGGATCCAGCTGTTCTGGCCACCACGCCACCTGACCGACCCACCCCAGGATGCTTTCTCATTTCCCTCTCCTGCGCCCACTCCTGCCCCCATGAACACACGCCCTCGCAAACTACAAGAACGTGTTCGGGGAACAAGAACTCAGGTGGCGTCCTCGCTCTTGCTTAGGTCCGAACTGTTGGTTTTACACGGTGCACGGCCAGGGTGGCGGTCCTGGTCTAATGCTAGCCCAGCGGCCGCCCCCCTGGCTTGCTTCCACGGACTCCTCTGGGCAGGCTGAGTCTTTGTCTTGGTATCCCAAAGATCATCTGCGTTTTCCTTTCGTTTTAAAGAGTTTTGCTATAGGGCACTTGTGCTCACTCCTGGAGAGGATGGCCACACTGCGGTCCCTCCTCTTCCACTCTCTTGGGATTTGGGGCACACGCGCACTTGCGCCCAGTGCTGAGTTCAAGCCATCACAGGGTCTGGGGCTCACACCGGTGGGCCAAGTGGGATCCAGCGCCTTCACCACCACGCCACCTGCTGGCACTTGGCTTTTCCTTTAACATTTCTGTTTCAAGGCCAGCAGGTGGCATGGCGCTGAATCCTACAGGGATGATTTGCAGTTTGAATCCCAGACCAGGCGCGCCCGAACCCCCGACCAGGGTGGATGAGGGGTAGCAGGGCCTCCAGTGTGGCCATCCTGCTGAGGGCTGATCTCTCCCTTTCCCTCTCTCTGTCTCTCCCTGGTGAGCAGATGCACCCTATGGTAAAAATCTAAAAAGTTAAAAGTAGTTCTCTTGCCTTCGCCCCCCAGTCTGAGGTCCTTGTGGCCCAGTGATGCTTCTGTTCCTGGACCTGCTGTGCTTGCACAGAGGTGCAGCAGGCAGGTGCGCCTGCCCTCCACCCTGCACCAGCGTGTCCTGGCTACACCTCGTCGCCCTCCTGGGCCCCTTGGGACGGAATGGCCCTCCTTTGTAGGCCTGCCCAGTGGCCAGGCAAGCCTGGTAGCCGCGTGGCCCCTGCAGTAGCCAGCTCTGCACCGTGCTGAGCACGCGTTGGAGAGAGTGCCTGGCAGAGATGCTGCGACCCCCCCCCGCATGCTCCTCTCAGGAATTTGGGCACCATGCACTTGTGCCTGGCGTGCTTTTGTTGTTGTTTGTTTAATTTACTTTATTATTGTTATTTTAATTTGACCAGAGAGAGTTAGAGAGAGAGACGGCAAGAAAGTAAGCCACCAAGTCGGGGACTCAGACCACAGGCAGCCATGTGGGAGCTTAGTATCTTTTTCTTTTTTTTTTGGAGAGGTTTTCGCTATAGGGCTGTGCGCTCGCCAGACAGAGAGACAGAGAGACAGAGAGACAGAAAGCGAGAAATCACCCCCCAGGGGGGATGGCCATGCCGCAATCCCTTCTCCTCCATTCTCCTCTTGAGATCTTGGGCACGCACGCACACGCAACCGGCGTGAGTTTAAGCTGCTGGGTCTGGTACTCGAACCGCAGTCGACTACCTGGGAGTCCAGCGACATAGCCATTACGCTAACTGCTGGTCCCCACAAATAATTCTTTTAAAAAAATAAGATACTGGGACTAGCAGTGGCTCTCCCCCCGGGGGATGATTTCTCACTTTCTGTCTCTCTGTCTCTCTCTGTCTGGCAAGCGCACAAGCTGTATAGCGAAAACCTCTCAAAAAAAAAATTATTTGGGGACCAGCAGGTAGCATAGTGGTTGAGGACTCCCACATGGCTGACCTCGGTTCAAGTCCCAGACCTGGCAACTTGCTCTCTCTCTCTCTTTCTCTCTCTGTCCCTCTCTGGTCAAATTAAAAATAATGAATAAAGTTCAAAAATAAATTATTTTATTTAACCTTATGTATTTATTTTATTTTGACCAGAAATGGACAAAGAGAGAAAGAGAGAGAGCAAGCTGCCAGATCTGGGACTCAAACTGTGGTCAGCCATGTGGGAGTTCAACACCCTTCGCCGCCATGCCACCCGCCAGTCCTATGAGTTCAGTACCTTAACCACCACACCACTTGTTAGCCCCGTGCCTATTGTGTGTGTGTGTGTGTGTGTGTTTTGTTTTGTTTTTAAGAGAGAGATTTTTGCTATAGCGTGTGTGTGCTCTGTGCTCACCAGAAAGAAAGAGACAAGCAAGAAATCCCCCCGCAGAGGGGATGGCTATGTTGCAATCCATTCTCTTCCCAGGACCTTGGGCACATGTACCAGTGTGAATTTTAAGCCTCCGGGTTTAGGAATTGAACCACAGTCAACTATGTGGGAGTCCAGCAATGTAACCATTACGCCACCTGCTGGTCTCCCCGGGCATATTTTTCAATCCATCAGGTCTGGGACTTGAATCATGCCATTGGCCATGTGGGGTCCAGCTGCCATAACCAACATGCCCCCCTGGCTGGCCCCCTCTCTTTAAGAGATAGTGCCTTGTGCCAGTAGGTGATTAAGGCTCTAGGTTCCCACGTGGCTGACTGTGGTTTGAATCCTGGACCAGGATGCTTGAAACTCATGCCAGACATATGCGTGCATGCCCAAAATCCTGAAAAGAGAATAGAGAAGGGATTGCAGCGTGGCCATCCCCCTGGGGGAGGTGATGTCTCGCTTTCTGTCTCTGTATCTCTGACGAGTGCATGTGCATACGCCCTACAGGAAAAATGTCTCTTAGAAAAAAAGAGGCAATGCCTTCTTCTGTTGCCCAGGCTGGCTTTGAACCCTCGGTCCTCCTGCTTAGCCTCTGAGGGGCTGAAGACACGGGCATGTGTCACTGTGCCCAGCTCCACTGCAGCGGTCAGGTTGAGCTCTCTCACCATGCTGAGTCACCAAGGGGAGGGCTCCTCAGTGCCCCGGACGAGTCGGCCATGAAGCCAGGAGGTGTCCTGCAGGCCTGCGGGGGCCAAGGGGCAACACAGGCAGCAAGCATGGCGGTCACCACCCAGGGAGCGGCTACAGCAGGAGCTCTGCCCTCAGGGCTGCGAGTGGCGAGTGGGTGACCGCCATGCTCGGCCCCCGGGCTGTGACAGGTGGACACAGGCTGCTGTGTGCAGGGCACGTGGGTACCAGTGCTGCTGTCTGTCTTCTGTGCCCGCGGCCCCCAGGGCCCTCTCTGCCCTTGGACAGGGACATGGGGTGAGCAGGCAAACCTTGCTGGGGTCACTTGCCAGGCACGTGGCAGGACTGGGACTTGAACCGAGGTCTCTCTGGCCCTGTCCCTGCCTGTGGCACCTGCCGGAAGCGGGAGGAGGAGGCTGGTGGGAAGGCAGCAGGCCCCACGGAGCTGGGCCCCCGAGGAGCGGCAGGCCTTCTCCGGAGCTTTCTTTCCGTCTGCCTCCGAGCAGGTGAGAAACCTCAGGGAGGGCCCTTCCCGAGTCTGTCCTCCCCTCCCCGCCTGCACTGCCTCATCCCCCACGCCGGGAGGGAGGTCAGGCATGCAGTGTGGGGGACGCAGGGGAGGGGAGGAGAGGTGGGAGCTTCGTTCCAGATCCTTCCCCTCCCGCACCCCCGTTCCCATCAAAGGCGCCGGGAGGAGAGCGCATTCCAGGTGGAAGGAATGGCGAATGCAGAGGCAGCGGATTAAGGATGTGGAGGCGGGGAAAGCCTGCAAGCTTGGCTGGAACTGAGGTTCGGGGCCCCCTGGGATTGCTCAGTGGAGAAGAACTTGTTTGACAGAGAGAGGAGGGAGAGAGGAAGGAGGCGGGCTGCGGGCCCATCTCGCGCTGAGGATGCGGGGCGGGGGCCTGGAGACCTTGGCGGCTGTGAGCACCTTCCTGCCCCGGCCGCGGGCGGAGGTGGCCGCGTCCCTCCCTCCGGGGTCTCAGCTGCTGCTCTGCAGCGCTGGCTCTGGCCCTCGCGCACCGAGCACGTCCTCCCGCGTCCAAGGTCAGCGCCGGCCGCCCCACCCTGGAGGCCCAGCCAGGTTGCGTAACTGGCCCAGGGTCGGGCAGGGCAGAACAGGCAGGCCGGGCCCCAGCCGGCTGTTCCCAGAGACGCCATCTTGCCTGCCGCACTGACCCAGGCTGCCCCTAGGAGCCGGAGAGGACACTTCCGGTGCGCAGGCCTGGGGTCTCCGCAGCCCGGGCAGAGCCGGTGCCCCCGCTTGCAGGGCGGAAGGAGGCCGGGGGGAGACCCGGGATTACGGGCCACAGAGCTGAGGTCACACCCCGCCCGAGACTCCGGGTCTTTTCACTTCCCCTTGCAGAGGAAGAGGCCAGTTCCTCTCACATTTTCCCAGACTGAGGTATTTGGACCAGAGACCAGCAGGTGGCGTAGTAGTTATGTTGCTGGACTCCACACGGCCAGCTTCGGTTCGAGTCCCGGGCCGTGACTGGAAACTCACACCAGGTGCACGTGCACCCAAGATCCTGAGAGGAGAATGGAGGAGGGATGTGGCATGACCATCCCCTCAGGGGGTAATTTCTTGCCTTCTGTCTCTCCATCTCTGTCTGTCTCTCTGGTGAGTACATGAGCCTTTTCGCAAAAATCTCTTTAAAAAGGGGGCTGGCAAGTGGCATGGTGGGTGTGGTGTTGGACACCCACATGGCCGACCACGGTGGTTGAAGTCCCAGACAGGACAGCTTGCTTTCTCACTTTCCCCTTTCTTACTCTCTGTCTCTTTGGTCAAAGTAAGGGAACCAGCAGTTAGTGTAATGGCTATGTGGCTGGACTCCCACGTAGTTGACCGTGGTTCATGTCCCGGACCCTGTGGCTTAGAACTCACGCCGGGCGCGTGTGTGTGCGTGCCCAAGATCCCGAGAGGAGAATGGAGGAGAAGGGATTGTGGCATGGCCATCCCCCCTGGGGGTGATTTCTCGCTTTCTGTCTATGTCTCTCTCTGTCTGCCTGGTGAGCGCACACACCCTATAGCAAAAGCCTCTCAAAAAAAAAAAAAACAAAAACCAATAAATAAAGTTAAGTAAATAATTTTAAAAAGTATTTAGATTTTTTAAAAAAGAATGATTTACTTAATTTAATTAATTTATTTGAAGAGGTTTTTGCTATAGGGTGCATGCACTCGCCAGACAGAGACAAAGAGACAGAAAGCGAGAAATCACCCCCCGGGGGGATGGCCATGCCACAATCCATTCTCCTCTGTTCTCCTCTTGGGATCTTGGCCACACACACACACGTGCCCGGCGTGAGTTTTAAGGCACCGGGTCCAGGATGCGAACCGAGGTCGACTACATGGGAGTCCAGTGACAGCCATTACGGTAACTGATGGTCCCCATTTATTTATTTTTATTTGATCAGAGAGAGAGAGATAGAGAGAAAATGAGAAAACAAGTCACCAAGTCCAGGACTCGAACCATGGTCAGCCATGTGAGAGTGCTCAGTGCCTTAACCACCACCTCACCATCTGCTGGTCCCAGAAGTATGTTTTGGTTTTTTTTTTTTTTTTTTTTTTTTTTTTGAGAGGTTTTCGCTATAGGGCACGTGCACTTGCCAGAAAGACAGGGAGACAGAGAGACAGAAAGCAAGAAATCGCCCCCCAGGGGGGATGGCCACGCCACCATCTCTTCTCCTCCATTCTCCTTTCGGGATCTTGGGCACACACGCACACGCGCCCGGCGTGAGTTTAAGCCGCTGGGTCCGAGACTTAAACCGTGGTCGACTACATGGGAGTCCAGCGACATAGCCATTACACTAACTGCTGGTCCTTTTTTTTTTTTTAATTTGTCAGAGGGCATAAGTGCTTGCCAGAAAGAGCCAGAGACAGAGAGGGAGAAAGTACCCTCAACGAGGCATGGTCTCACTTGCAACCCTTTTCCATCTCTGAACCCTGCTGGCATTTGGGGCATTCAAAAACCTGGTGTCTCTCTCTCAGACTGCTGGGGCGAGGCTGGGATTAAAACTGTAGTTGGCCAAGCGGGATCTGGCTGCTTTAACCACTAGGCCAATGTTCTTCTTCTTTTTTTTAATTTGCTAAAGGGCATGTGCACTTGAGACCGAGAGCACACGCCCACGGGGCACAGCCAGACTGCATTTCCTTCTTCTTCGTGGACACACATATACAAACATCGGGCTTTTTTTTTTTTTTTTGGAGAGGTTTTTGCTACAGGGTGCGCTCACCAGAAAGACAGAGAGAGACAGAGAGACAGAAAGCGAGAAATCACCCTCCCCCCAGGGGAGATGGCCACGCCACAATCCCTTCTCCTCCATTCTCCTCTCAGGGTTTTGGGCATGCACACACACACGCCCGGTGTGAGTTTAAGCCATCAGGTCCGGGACTCGAACCGCAGTTGATTATGTGGGAGTCCAGCGACATGTCCATTACACCAACTGCTGGTCCCACACCTGGCATGTTTTTAAAGTTGTCAATTTCTAGCTGACTGGAACTGCAGTCAGCCATGTTGGATATAGCACCTTAACCACCATGGTTCCTGTTCCTTGCTCTTATCAAGGGACAGGGTTTCTTTTTTCTTTTGAGTCGTTTTTGCTATAGGGTGCGTGTGCTCACCAGACAGACAGAGAAAGACATAGAGACAGAAAGCGAGAAATCACCCTCCCCCCAGGGGAGATGGCCACGCCACAATCCCTTCTCCTCCATTCTCCTCTCGGGATCTTGGGCACACTCGCACATGCACCCGGCGTGAGTTTAAGCCACAGGGTCCAGGACTCGAACCATGGTCGACTACTTGGGAGTCCAGCGACATAGCCATTACACTAACTGCTGGTCCCAGGGGTTCTTTTTTAAGTTATTTACTTGGGGCCTGCACATTGCGTGGTGGTTAAAGGTGCTGGACTCCCACGTGGCCAACTGCAGTTTAAGTCCTGGACCTGGTGGCTTGCTTTCTCACTTTCCCTTTCTCTCTCTATCTCTCTCTCTGTTGAAACTGGAAAATAATAAATAAAAAGAAGTATTTTTTTCCATTTTTCATTTAAAGATTTTTTATTTATATTTCTTTTATACATGCAATCATGTCACTTAGCTTACAAAGTGACTATTCCAACGTGTGTACACTCCTCACCAGTCCAGCTCACCATACTAGGAAGTTACCTGATAGTAATCCATTTCTCTGTCCCATAAATGTTCTGCCTGTGTCTCACCTTGATGCCCTTCCTCAGACTCTGCTTCCTCACCTGCCCTCTTCCCACACTGTGTCTGGTACTCACAACCATTTAGTTAGTTTCTATAACCTTTAGTCATTCAGTTTTGGCCATAGAGGGGGTAAAAAATAACTCTTTTAAAAAAACAAAAAAAGAACTATTTTTATGTATTATTATTTCTTAATTTGCTACAGGAACACACACTCACCAAAGGGAGAAAAAATGAGAGAAAGCAAGCCACCAGGTCTGGGACTTGAACCGTAGTTGGTCATGTGAGAGTCTAGCACCTTAACTACCACACCACTTGCTGGTCCCAATGGGGGATGGGCAGTTACTTTTTGAAATTTCTTTTTTTTTTTTTTCGGAGAGGTTTTGCTATAAGATGACCAGAAAGACAGAGACAGAGAGATAGAAAGCGAGAAATCACTCCCCAGGGGGGATGGTCACGCCGCAATCCCTTCTTCTCCGTTCTCCTCTCAGGATCTTGGGCACGCACGCACATGCGCCCGGTGTGAGTTTAAACCACCGGGTCTGGGACTGGAACCGCGGTCAACTACATGGGAATCCTGTGACATAGCCATTATGCCAACTGCTGGTCCCTTGGAATTTCTTTTTTTAAAGTATTCTTTTTAAAAAAGAATTATTTAACTTTCTTTATTTGAATTTGACCAGAGAGGGACAGAGTTAGAAAGATAGAGATAGAGATATGAGAGAGAGAGAGAGAAGAGAGAGGGCAAGCCACTAGGTCCAGGACTCGGACCACTGCTGGCCACGTGGGAATCCAGCGCCTTTAACCACCATGCCACCTGCCGGCCTGCACTTTTTGGAATTTCTAGGAAAGTAGCAGAGCTTGGCCTTTAGAAGCTGGAGACTAGCTACAGACAGGCTGGGCGACACCGCTCAGTCATTGGGTAGTAAAGGGCTCCTTTCTTCTCAGGAGCAGCAGGCCTAAAATTCCACAGGTGGTTGGGATTCCAGCGGTGCAGCTCCCTAACTGGGCCCTTAGGGAAGCCACTACCCTGCGTGTTTCCTCACCTCATCTGTAAAATGAAACAAGACAGTAATGGCTTAGCTCAAGGAGTGCTGAGGCCAGTGTGTGAATGGAGGCCAGCCCTGGGCAGTCCCGAGTGCTCGTGACCGCGGTGTGGATGCGCTGCACGGCTGCACTCGGCTATGGCCATCCCTTCTCAAAGTGACACCTATCTGCACCACCGAAGAGGAACCACATGCTGGGAAACTTTCAAGCACAGTCTGAGTCTTAGTTTGCAGAGCAGGTTGGAGCTGCTTCTGTCCACCACTCTGTGTCAGTAATAGTTCCCAGCATCTGATGGCTCACAACCGGGCGGCCAGAGCTGAGAGTGCCGTGCCCCTGCAGTATCTCACTGTCTTTTAAGTTGGTGTGATCCTCCAGGAGTGAGTGGGTGAGGGAGCCAGCGTCCCCACCAGGGTCTTGGCAGTGCGACCTGCTCCCAGCTCTGGCCAGCCCTGCTGGGGCAGGGCGGACTCGGTATACTCAGCGGGATCTCCGTGCACCTTCCCACGGGTTGGCCTCAGAAAGCCTGTGTTTACCTTGAGCCACTGTCCAGCCCATCGCTCAGGTAACCCTCCCAGCTGTGGGCAACAGAAAGAATTATAATGCCATTTCAGGGACCAGCAAACAGGCTCAGAGTAGAGGCACTCGCCCAAAGTCACACAGTTAGGAAATAGGATGGTAGTGATTCGAACCCCGGGTCATCTGCCTCGTCTTGTGGTGACTAAGGTCAGGAGACAGCCTGCCCAGTGCACAGGTGGCCATACCAGCCTTTTCCTGTCATCGGCCAGGTCTGCTGCCTCAGACTCACCCAGGACACTGGGACCTGGCCAGGTTATGCTGCTTGGCCCAGGTCAGACTGCCCTCTGGGGGACTGTGCCCTGTGACAGAGCACCTCTCCCTGTGCAGAGTCCCCGCCCTGCTGTGGACCCCTGATCCAGATTCCCCCTCTCAGAGTAGTGAGGTTTGGTGGCTAAACAGGGTCCCATGGCCAAAGAGGGGTGGCAGGGCCAAGACCCAAGCCCAGGTAGGTCTTCCTCCCAGCTTGCCTTTGCTCAGCGTCTCTCAGTGCAAGAAACCTAGGGGCTAAGAGAGACCTTGGGAGGACAGCAGAGACCTGGGGAGACAACTGAGAGCCTGAGAGGACAAGAGAGACCCTGGGGAGACAAGAGACCTGGGAGAACAGCCCCACCTGACCCCCCTCACCTGCAGAAACGGGGGTCCTCCCCACTGTGGCCCCAGGCTTGTGGGGTCTCCCGCCCTCCAGCCAGCCTGCAGCTCCACCACTCCCTGGGCCAACTGGCTGCTTGCAGAAGCCCCCCAACGGCCTCCACTCTGAGCTCACCCCTGTCTCGCCTTGCCCTGGGCCCTGCCACGCTGGCCGCAGGCAGGCTGCCCTCGCTATGCCACCTGCTAGGATGGCCAGAGCCACACGCATGACCTTCATGCCACCGTTCGCTCCTGGACTCTTCACAAGTGCCGGGGCACCCCCAGTTCAGAGAGGAGGGAGGTGAGGCTGGACTGCTCAAGGATCCTAGGGTTCCATCTTCTGGTGGTCTGGCCCCAAAGCCACTATGTGTGTCCCATGGCCACCCAGGACAGGAAGGGGCCTGGCTGTCTGTCTGCACCGGCCCCACCACGGCCCCGACGTAGCCTGGCCCCAAGTCCGCCATGACGGAGAGCACCAGGAGGCACAGCCTGCGGTGGCCCTGCTCTGGGCTGGGAGCACCCAGGCCCGCAGTAGCCTCCGGGCCCTGGCGGCGCTTCTTGCCCACCCGACCCCGGCCCTGCTCCTGGCCCCGGCCGACACCGGCAGGGCTGTGCCCAGGCTGCGGGTAGAGCTGGGCTGGCCGGGCACGCCCAGTCCTCCCGGGACGCGACGGGCGGG
>NW_006159950.1:164519-187563 GCF_000334495.1 Tupaia belangeri chinensis
TCGTCCGGGCTCGGATGGGGAAGGGAAGGGGAAGAGGAAGTCGCCGAGAGGGAGGGCGGCCCCGCGGGGAGCCGGTGTGCCGGTCTTTGTCTGAGCCTGGAACCGGACGGGGCGGCCAGAACTCGAGCCTGCTTCCTGTCCGCGCGTCTGAGAGCCGCCGCGCCCTCCCGAGGCTCCGCTTTCCCGGTGTCCTGAAATCGTCTTCTGGAATGAAATCATGTAAAATCTTCCTATTCCTAAAATTATTTTACTTGACCTTCATTTGTTTAATTTGACCAGCGAGGGACAGAGAGAAAGTGAGAAAGCAAGCCGCCAGGTCCGGGACTCGAACCGGGCTGGTCCTGTGGGAGTCCAGCATCCTTAACCGCCATGCCACCAGCCGGCCCTAATAATTTAAAATCCTAAATCATCTGGGATCAGCAGTTGGCATAATGGCTATATCGCTGTCCCGTGTAGTCGACCACGGTTGGAGTCCGGGACCCAGCGGCTTGGACCCACAATGGGCATGGAGGAGAAGGGATTGAGGCGTGGCCATCCCCACTGGGGGGGTGATTTCTCGCTTTCTGTCTCTCTGGTGAGTGAACCTGCCCAATAGCAAAAAACAAAACAAACAAAAAAAACCCCTCCCCCCCCAAAAAAAAATCCTAAGCCCTCTGAAATTAATGTTCTAAAAATCAGAACATCGCACTAAGTTGTCAGTAGGGCACTCTTTCGAAAGCTCTATGTAATTAGTTTATTTTTTGACTGTGTCTGACTGTGTAAATCAGTGGATTTCAACCTAAGAGGAATTGGTTTAGCTAAGCTATTGGAGGGTCCCAACGGCACTTTATTATTTTTTTCAGGATTATTTACTTTTTAATTTATTATTATTTTTAATTTGATGAGAGGGAGAGAGAGGCAGAGCACCATGGTTGGCCATGTGGGAACCCAGCACCTTAACTGTCAAGCTGCCTGCTAGCACCCATCACTGTGACTGGAAAACTTAAAGGTATGTTTGTTAAGACTCTATAATGTTTTATTTTCCAGGCTCATGTGTGCAAGGTGGGTGTTCTGACACTGAGTTTATTGCGTGTGAAGGCAGGCTCCTGCTCAGCATTGCGTGCTCTGCAGGAAGAGTCCGTCCTCCTTGGTACAGCAGTCCAACTCTCGCAGAGCCATTGCCGCCCCCAGAAGAGTTCCTGGGGCCCGGTGTATTTCTGAATTTAGAGACTTTGGGATTTTAGAAAGGAAGTATGGCACGTGTGCAGTGTGTCAGGTAGCCCTGGAGAGGCCCGGCCGCACCTGTACCCGAGCACATTACCGTGTCTGTAGTGAAACGGCTGAGTGTTGGCACTAACGGGGATAAACACATGCTATAAACAGCACATGTCATGTCTCCTCTGGTTTTGCCCCAGAGGAAGCCCCTGTTTTCCATAACCTTTTCATTTTGGAGTTGAAGCAGAGGGGTCGTAAACTTCTCTAGGTGCAGCATGATGACAAGGACAGTTGCAGGGGCAAATACTGTATAACCACGCTGACTCTAGAGTCTGGGCCCTGAAAATGGGGTTACACAGAAGACACTGTTTTTCGTTTCTGTCGTAGAAAGATCTTTCTGTAACTTAAACATGCCTGGTACATGTTTTCCCTAAAGTGCAAATTGTATCTTTCTTTTTTAGGAGAGATTTTTGCTATAGAGCGTGTACGCTTGCCAGAAAGACAGAGAGAAAGAGAGAGAGAGAGTGAGAGAGAGACAGACAGAAAGCGAGAAATCACACTCCAGGGGGAGTGGCATGCTGCAATCCCTTCTCCATTCTCCTCTCAGGATCTTGAGCACATACACACACATGCCCAGTGTGAGTTTAAGCCACCGGGTCCGGGACTCAAACCGCGGTCGACTACATGGGAGTCCAGTGACATAGCCATTACGCTAACCGCTGGTCCTTTATTTTTTTCCCCAAAAAAGTTTTGGTATAGTGTGCATCTGGTTGCCAGAAAGAGGCAAAAGAGACAGAAAGTGATTAATCACCCCCCAGGGGGGATGGCCATGCCACAGTTCCTTCTCCTCCGTTTTCCTCTTGGGATTTTGAGCATGTACACACACACGCCCGGCATGAGTTTAAAGCTGCCAGGTCTGGGATGTGAACCACAGTCAACTCCATGGGAGTCCAACAATATAACCATTATGCCATCTGTTGGTCCCACAAGTTTTAAAATTTTATCTTTCAGTCATCTCACTGTTCTCTGGGGTGTAAGAATGACACTCCACGTTTTAAAAAATTTTTTTGATTCAATTATTTTCTTTATCTTTATAAATTTATTTATTTTTATTTGACCATAGAGGGATAGAATGAGAGAGAAAGTGAGAAAGCACGCTGCCAGGTCTGGGACTCGAACCAAGGTCAGCCATGTGGGAGTCCAGCACTTTTAACCACCATGCCACCTGCCAGCCCCCACTTTTTTTTTTTAAATGAGAATGAGTGCGGGAGAGAGGGGGTTATTTCTGGCAGAGTCTTGTCCCCATCATCTGCTCCCGCCTCCCAGTCCCCTAAGACTGCAGGTGTGCCAACACGTCTGGCCTGTTTTAGGTCCAGCTGCAGCCAACCTGGGCTTCCCGTGTGGTCTCGGTCACTATGGACGTGTTCCCCCCTTTTGTGCCACTGAGTGGGGATCTCTCATCTCTTTTTTTTTTTTTTAATTTTTTAAAAATTTATTTACTTATTTTAATTTGACCAGAGAGGGACAGAGTGTGAGAGAGGGAAGTGAGAAAGCAAGCCCTTGGTCCAGGACTTGAACCATGGTTGGCTATGTGGGAGACCAGCACATTTAGCCACCACACCACCCGCTGGCCCTTTCATCTCTTTTTTTAAAATTGCAGTTTATAGAGTTTTTGCTGACTGTTTTTTGTATAGCAGTTTTGAGAATTGTTCTGTTAACACGTGTTGATAATTCAGGAAAAGACCCAATCTGGTGAGGGCCTGTAGGGTCGAGTTTTGCAGCATTTTAAAGCTGAGTTTTCCCTTCAGGTGGATCTGTAGTATGAGGTAGTCATTACCAGCTGGGGCTTGAGTTAAAATTTTGATTATTTTTAATTTATGAAGCATCTACAATTTGCATATTTTGGTAAGGAGTTTACCAGAATATATTTAATGTAGAGTATTTTTATTTTAAGTGTGGGCTGTATGAAAAACTTGGATTTGGGTGGTTTCTTTGAATGTTTTAGGGCCTGTGCAGGCATATTTGAAAAGCTTTGCTTATGCTTGCACCCCTCCATTGTAGAGCGAGGTGGGCCGGTATTGTTGCAGGATAGGAATTGTCCCGTCTCTTTAGGAGTGGCCCAGAACCACAAGAATTCGAGGTGCTTTGCCCTGCAGGGAACCACAGATCACTGGTCTGAGGACTCTTGTTCCTCTGGTTGGGTGGCCTATGGCCCCTGAGAACTGGCCTTTGCCCGATGGGCAGGGTGTGAGCTGTCGGAGTAGCTGCTGGGCTGGGGCCGAAGCACTTCCTTCCATCCTGGGAACACGGGTAATCTTTTAAAAATAATGATTTATTTATTTAACTTCTTTTTTTTGGGGGGGTGGATGTTTCTGGCATAGGACCCCCCCCGCAAGGGGGGATGGCCACACCGCAGTCCCTTCTCCATTCTCCTCTCGGGATCCTGGACACGCACACACATGCGCCTGGCGTGAGTTTAGGCCACCGGGTCCAGGACTTGACTACATAGGAGTCCAGCGACATAGCCATTATGCCAACTGCTGGTCCCATTTGCTTGTTTTTTTTGTTTTGTTTTGTTTTGTTTTGTTTTTCAATTTTGACTGGAGAGTGACAGAGTGAGAGAGGGTGAGGGAAAGCAAGAAAACAAGCCATCAGGTCCAGGACTCAAACTGTGGTTGGCCATTTGGGAGTCTAGCACCCTTAACCACCACACCACCTGCCAACCCTGAGCACTGGTAATGTTTGCAGACAGTGACATGTCAGTAACCATGTCCTCCTCCAGGTTCCCTGTGGTAACTAGTGTCTTCCTTTTTCTTCTGTGCTTCGTAATGCCTGAGGGCTAGGGCTGTGGGCTTGCCTAGGGTTGGGGTTCACCAGAAGCCGTGTTGCCCCGGCACACCATAGGTGCTCTCTGCGTGTTCCTCTTAATGTGCTGTTGGCTCTGTCGTGACTTGGGAGGAAGGACCTGGGTTTCTCCCAGAGTGAGACAGCTCGCCATGGTGCCAGTGTGTTCCTGGCAGTTGTTAGGCCAGCCCGTCCCTCCCTCTACAGCCACACCACCGTCTGTGGCCCGTCAGGGTTGGGCATGGTGTGCGTCGTAGCAACTGAAAGTCTTGTTTGTTCCCGGGCGGAGGCCTTACTGACCAGATTAGGGGAGCAGTTGCGAAACTGGGGAGAGGTCAGAGGCAGAACTCTCAGGGCGTGGTGGGAAGAAGGGCCACAGGGCGCCTGCGGTACCAGAGGAGGAAGGACAAGTCGGACCCGATGGCCCCGCACAGTGCAGCTTTCGTGCTCCTGCCGTTTTGTTGCCTGAAGGAACGAGTGGTCCTTGCTGGGGAAGAGGAACGTAGGCACGAGGCCAGATGCTTGTCCCTGTCCGCTTTGCTGGCTCAGGAGTCGAGCAGTCCCTTGTGTGGTTCTCCTTGTGGGGCTGATTCAGGTAGTCAGTTCTATACTCAGACACGTCTCAGAACTCTGTCCTCTGCCTGTGTGGCCTTGCCAAGGGCTGGGCTGGTGCCCCCTCCTGTATGGCCAGCATGTGGCATGGGCTTCTGGAGGCACGGGATGTGCTGACCACAGGCTCTGTGCTTCTCTTCCGTCTCATGTTCAGACCAGGAAGGCACACGTACATAACATGCATTCACACCATGCAAACACACACACGCCGTGCACACAGCATATGACAGCACACACACAGCGCACACACACAACACGTGCATAGCACGCAGCACACACAGCATGTGCACAGCACACAAAGCGCACAGCACAATAGCATGTGCACAGCACACAGCATGCACAGCACATGCACAGCGCATACACAAATCACACAGCACATGCGCACACAGCACAATAGCATGTGCATAGAACACAGCACAACAGCATGTGCACAGTGCACACACAGCACGGGCACATAGCACAACAGCATGTGCATAGAACACACAGCACGTGCACACACAGCACAACAGCATGTGTACAGGACTTACACAGAGCACACAGCATGTGCATAGAGCACACACAGCATGGGCACACACAGGACAACAGCATGGGCACAGCATGCACACACAGCATGTACACAGCACACACACACAGCACAACAGCATCTGCACAGCATGCACACACAGCATGCGCATGCACAACACAACAGCATGTGCACAGCACATACACAGAACACAGCATGTGCATAGAACACACACAGCACGGGCATGCAAAGCACAACAGCCTGTGTATAGAACACACAGGACATGCACACACAGCACAATAGCATGTGCATAGAACACACACAGCACATGCACACAGCACAGCAGCATGTGCACATCAAACAGCACACACAGCACAGCACAACAGCATTTGCACAGCACATGCACACATGTGCACAGCATATACAGCATGCACACACACAGCCTGCGCATACAGCATGTGCACAGCGCACACGCACAGCACACAGCGTGCGCATAGTACACACAAAGCATGCACACAGTATGAGTGCACAGCACATACAGCTTGCACACATACAGCATGTGCACAATACACATACAGCACACAGCATGTGCATAGCACGCACACAAAGCACACAGTCCTACAGCATTTGCACAGCATGCCCACAGCACGAGGACACCCAGCACGCATGTGCACGCAGCATGTGCACATGCACACACACAGGTGTGACAACCACAAACGTCAGCAGACCCTTGGACATGTGTGGGGGGCAGAACTGCTCCCTGCTGAGACCCCTGGACACGCCTGGGTGTGGAGCCCTGTGGGAGAGTGAGTACAGGTGCCCTGGGTGCTACACTCCTTGAATAACTTTCTGCTTTTTAGAATTTGTATTGCTCTGGGTAATGTGCTGGGAGAGAGGGGTGGAAAGTGAGAAAGCCCTCCCCTCAGGGCCATGCTGCAGTCCCTGCTCCACTCTTCTCTTGGGACCCTGGGGATTCAATGCACAATACTCAGTACATTTCTGAAGCTGCCCCGCTGCACCTGTGGGACCCAGCTACCTTGACCCCTGCCGGCCAATCCTTCTTTTCCATCTTTCCAGTTATAACGTCTCCTATCTTTGACTTTGGATAAGAAAGGAAAATAAGGAAAATCAGAAGGCAACAATTTAAAAATAGCCCTATTTTTATTGTTCAGATATAATTTGAAAAATTCTTTTTAGAAAAATTTTTGCCATAGGACACGTGCACTTGCTGGAGACCCAGAGAGGGAAAGTGAGAAATCACCCTCCTCAGGGGTGAGCACCTCTCAATCTCTTCTCCATTTGGGATTTTGGGTACACATGCATTCTGCATGAGTTTCAAGCCACTGGGTCTGAAACTTGAACCTCAGTCAGTCATGTGGGAGTTCAGCACGTTAACCACTACACCACCAGTTGGTCCCTCCCTAATTTAAAATTTTTTAATTGATTTTTACATCTTGCTTGTGGAGAGAGACGTAGGAGTGAGAAAGTACCCCATGAAGGGAACCAGCAGTTAGTGTAATGGCTATGTCGCTGGACTCCCACGTAGTCGACCGCGGTTCGCGTCTCGGACCCGGTGGCTTAAATCTCACGCCGGGCGCGTGTGCGTGCGTGCCCAAGATCCCGAGAGGAGAATGGATGAGAAGGGATTGCGGCGTGACCATCCCCCCTGGGGGGTGATTTCTTGCTTTCTGTCTCTATGTCTCTGTCTGTCTGGCGAGCGCACGCGCCCTATAGCGAAAACCTCTCCAAAAAAAAAAAAAGAAAAGAAAAGAAAGAAATGACCCCATGAAATGGTCACCTGCAGTCTTCCTCCATCTTTCCTTCCTTTTGGATTTTGGACTCACACTCGCCCAGCATGTTTTTCTTTTCTTTTTTTTTTGGAGAGATTTTTGCTATAGGGCGCATGCGCTCGCCAGACAGAGACATAGAGACAGAAAGCAAGAAATCACCCCCCAGGGGGGATGGTCACGCCGCAATCCCTTCTCCTCCATTCTCCTCTCGGGATCTTGGGCACGCACGCACACGCGCCCGGCGTGAGTTTTAAGCCACCGGGTCCGGGACGCGAACCGTGGTCAACTACGTGGGAGTCCAGTGACATAGCCATTACACTAACTGCTGGTTCCCCGCCCAGCATGTTTTTCAAGCCACAGGGTCTGCTACACGGTCAGCCGTGTGAGACCCAGCTGTCTTACCCACCATGCCACTGACTGGCCTATTTAAAGAGTAGGTCTTTTTTTTTTTTTTTTTTTTTTGGAGAGATTTTCACTGTAGGGCGCGTGTGCTCGCCAGACAGACAGAGAAAGACATAGAGACAGAAAGCGAGAAATCACCCCCCAGGGGGGATGGTCACGCCGCAATCCCTTCTCCTCCATTCTCCTCTCGGGATCTTGGGCACGCACGCACACGCGCCCGGCGTGAGTTTTAAGCCACCGGGTCCGGGACACGAACCACGGTCGACTACGTGGGAGTCCAGCGACATAGCCATTACGCTAACTGCTGGTTCCCAAGAGTAGGTCTTTTTTGTTTTAACTTTTTTTCCCCCTGTAGGGCATTTGTGCTTGCCAAAGGGAGAGATGGAGAGTGCTCCTTTGGGGGGCCAAGTGGTGACACGGACTGCAAGCCCCAAGCCCCGGTGGCCCTGCGGGGGAGTGTTGTAATCACTCGTAACTTAGTCACCATTAAAGCGAAGTGAATGAGTGGTTTTCCAGCTCCATTCAAAGTTGTGAATGGCCCTCTACGGAATCCAAATGTATAGTTATGAATAGTGTCTCAGAATAGTTACCATTTATGCAAATGAAACACACTTCTTAACTTAGAAACCAAACAGAGTTGAATTAGAAAAGAAAAGAATAGAAACAAGAATTGTTGAATGCCTACAGAAGTAATGTACAGGCGTAGACATATCTCAGAAAAATTTGCTTTTCATCATGATCCCACCAACTAATAAAAATAAACAGTTTGAGACTGATGGGAGAGGCTACTAAACTTTGCCTAGATATTTGTTTTCAGCCTCTGTTTTTCTTTTCTGGTAAAATGCTGAACAATCTGAGACACACTTTTAGTTGTAGGATTAACTCCAGTTGAACAAATTATTCCCTGGTTTTAGAACATAGAAGCCCTTTTGAGAAGAGCAGTGGGTTCCGTTCAGTCCCCCTCTGAGTGAATGTGTGACTCTCTCTTCTCCACACTTGCTCTCCAAGGCCTCTGCTACCTGGAGGTGGCTGTAGTTGGGAAGGTGTGAGGACTGCAGTAAGCCCTCCGGACACACTGCGCCCGTAGCTGTGCCTGCAGCTTATGGCTACAATTGCTCTCCTCTTTTGGGTCAGAGGGCACATGCACACCCCAGAGAAACAGGAGGAGAGCAGAAAGAGCACCCCTCATGGGGCGTGACCACACCACCATCCCTTCTCCTCCATCTCTCCCTTGGGATTTTTAAAAATAATCATTTAATTTATTTTTAAATTACCTATAGGGCACTTCAGTGCTCACCAGAGAGAGACAGGGGCTGGAGAGTGAGAAAGCAAGCCACCAGGTTGGGGTTGGGGACGCTAACCACTGTCAGCCATGTGGGAGTCCAGCATTTTAACCACCACGCCTCCTGCTACCCCCTCCCATGGGATGTTGGGACACATGTGCACGTACCTGGAATGGTTCTGAAGCCACTGCATCCAGGACTTGATCCGCGAAGTTGACCATGTGGGATCTGGCCGCCTTAGCCAGCAGGCCGTGTAGCTGGCCCTGTTGTTGGTCTCTGCTCGTGCCTACCGTGCAGATTAAATTTACCGTAGCTATCTGTGGGGGAAAACACTATGGGGCAGGAGTCTTCAAAAGTTCATGGAAGGGGGAACCAGCAGTTAGCGTAATGGCTATGTCGCTGGACTCCCACGTAGTTGACCGCGGTTCGTGTCCCGGGCCCGGTGGCTTAAAACTCAACGCCGGGCGGGTGTGCATGCATGCTCAAGATCCCGAGAGGAGAATGGAGGGGAAGGGATTGCTGCGTGACCATCCCCCCTGGGAGGTGATTTCTCGCTTTCTGTCTCTATGTCTCTCTCTGTCTGTCTGGCGAGTGCACGCGCCCTACAGTGAAAATCTCTCAAAAAAAAAAAAAAGTTCATGGAAGGAACCAGCTGGAAGCATGGTGGTTGAGGGTGCTGGACTCCTATGTGGCCAGCCACGGTTCAAGCCCTGGACCTGGTGGCTTGCTTTCTTTTCTCCTTTTCTTTCTGTGAATGCATGTGCCCTGTAACAGATTTAATAATAATAGTCAGACTAGCAGATGGCATAATGGTAATATTGCTGCACTCCTACATAGTCAACCACGGTTCTAGTTCAGACTTGGTGGCTTGAAACTCAAGCTGGGCATGTGTGCGTGTGTGTCCAAAATCCCATGAAGAGAATGGAGGAGAAGGGATTATGGTATGGCCATCTCCCCAGGGGGTGATTTATTGCTTTCTGTTTATCTGTCTCTCTCTGGCCAGCACATGCACCCTATAATAAAAATCTCTCTCCCCACAAGAAAGCAAAAATTTCCCCCCAAAATTAAATAAATGACTTTTTAAAAGTTCATGGAAGGTACCAGCAGTTGGTGTAATGGCTGTGTTGCTGCACTCCCATGTAGTCGACCGTGGTTCAAGTCTTGGACTGTGGCTTGAACTCAAGCCAAGTGCCTGTGCATGCATGCCCAACATCCCGAGAGAATGGAGAAGGGATTGCGCCGTGGCCATTCCCCTGGGGGGTGATTTCTCTGTCTCTCTGTCTTCCTCTGTCTTTCTGGCGAGCGTATGCGCCCTATAGCAAAAACCTCTACCCCCCCCTCCAAAAAAAAAGTTCATGGAAAATACGTGTTATGAAAAAAATAAACTGGTGGATTTTGTACCAAAGTGAATTTGTAGTTTAATTCCATTTCCACGAACTTTTGGAAATGTTCTTGTCTACAGCATTGGTTCGTACTGTCTGGCTTTAAGCACACATCCACTGTGAGTCTCAGAATATTTCCCAGGATAGGGGGGATCACCTGTATCTTACTGGCTCACTTGGAATTTAAACTTCCTAGGAAGGTAACAGGAGCGGGTCTTTAACTCAGAAGCATTTATTATGAGAAACCTTTTCCCACTTAATTACTCCATTGTTCTAGCAAGCATTCATTGAGAGGCTCTTTTTCACATCAGACCGTAAGAGGGTGCGTGTCCCCATGGAAGGTCTGGTCGTGCATCCACACGCCCCACCATTTGACGTGGAAGACTGGGAGTGAGTTTCCCTTCCGAGATTTTTGTCGCCCAGAGGGCTTGAGCTTTGCTAGACAGGAGAGGGAGAAAGCATCCTGATGGGCGTGGCCAGGCTGCCATTCCTCCTCTTCCACTTCCCCACCCTTCAGGATTTGAGGCATGCGCACGTGCCGGAGTGTTGGTCAAGCCACCAGACTGATCTGAACGTCAGGATCCAGCTCTCAACCACCGGGCCACAGGGCTGGCCCTGCAGAACAGCGATAGTCTTTAAAGAATAGCATGCCTGGGGCAGCAGGTGGCATGCTGGCTAGGGCACTGGACCACAGTTCAAGTCCTGGACCTGGTGGCTTGCTTTCTCACTTTTTCTCGCTCACTTTCTGTCTCTCTCTCTGGTCAAAGTAAAATAAATGAATGAATAAATTAAAAAAGAAGAATAGCACCCCTGATATCAAAGGCCTCTGTGCAGTCATAAGACACATTTTCTACCCCTTTGCTCTTTTCTCCTCTCTGCACTCGCCGGAGAGACGGTGCAGAGGGAGAGGGCACCCTTAGTAAAGCGTGGTCACTGCAGTCCCTCTTCCACTTCTACATCCCATCTGGATTTGGCATTCAGGCACGCAGCTGGCTTGTTTTTCAAGGTGTGTGGCCCAGCTTCAGACTGTCTGGTTGGCTGTGGGCATCCAGCTGTGGGTCAGGGTCCCCTTCTCCCCCCCCCCCATGCTCATTGGTCCCACTGTACTCTGCAGTGTTGCTGTCATATGGGGACTGGCTCAGTCACTCAGGTGATCAACAGCCAGTTCTGTGTCGAAGCTTGGCTTTACTTTAGACAAGATTTCTGAAAAGGTGAGCTTCGTGTACAGGACAGGCAGAGAGCACAGGTGTTTGAGGGGCTGCCCGGCAGTCCCTGGGGGCCAGGCCCCCCATTTGCAGGAAAGTCCTGCTCCCCTGCTTCCCTGCACAGGTGTGGCTCTGGGTCTGCTCGCTCCACACCCCTCCGCTTTTCTGCTTTGGCATTTGTGTGTAGTTTATGTCTCTTTTCTCATGCATTTTTAAAAAATTTTATTTATTCATTCATTTATTTTAATTCCACCAGAGAGACACACACACATGGGGAAGGGGGAAGGTGAGAAAGCAAGCCACCAGGTCCGGGACTTGAACCATGGTTAACCACACAGGAACGTCCAGTGCCTCAACCACCACGCGACCCACTGGTCCCTTCTAATGCGTTATTATGTATTCCTGCTATTTTAGTTTGCTAGAGAGTGCATGTGCCCACTGAAGCGGGGGGCAAGCACCCCCAGGGGTGGCCATGCCCTAGTCCCTTTGCGTCTGTTTTGGGCACACACACGCACGCCTGGCATGTCTTCAAGCCACCAGGTCCAGGACGCAAACTGCCGCAGGGGACCCAGCTGCTTTAACCTTCATGCCATCTGTTGGCTCGAATCACTGATTTTTTAAATTGCTTTGAAATTAGAAAAGCAGTGCAGTATACTTCCTCTAAGAAGTTACACCCAAGTGAATGAAGAGCGGAAGTCTCCTTAGGTTTATTTATTTATTTATTTTCTGATTGTGAAAGTAATGACTGCTTTTTTTTTTTTTTTAAAGAGGTTTTGCCTCAGGGCAGGTGTGCTTACTGGAGATACAGATAGTGAGAGGGAAAATAAGAAATCCCCCCCAGGGGGATGGCCACGCCCCAATCTCTTCTCCATTTTCTTGGGATCATGGGCATACACACACATGCCTAGCATGACTTTTGTTTTTTAAGAGGTTTATGCAGTTGGGCACCTATTGCTCGCTAGAGAGAGAGACAAAGCAAGAAATCACCCTATGGGGGGGATGGCCACACTGTAGTCCCTTCTCCGTTTTCCTCTCAGGATTTTGGGCACTCAGCCACACACACCTGGTGTGAGTTTTAAGCTGCCAGATCCAGGACTCGAACCGTGGTCGACTACATGGGATTCCAGCTACATAACCATTAACGCATATGCTGGTCCTGCCATGTGTGATTTTCAAACCACTGGATCTGAGACTTGAACCACAACCTACCATGTGGGAGTCCATTAACTTAACTGCTATGCTATCTGCTGGACCCATGACTGCTCTTTGTAAAAAAAAAAAAAAACAATAAAACTTTCTAGTTCAGGTACTGCGCAGCAGAAAATAAGTCCCTACTACCCTGCCAGTGAGCGCTTCCATAGGGGTTTCCCTCTCCCCTTAGGCTTCTGTGCAGCTTGTCATGCCCTCGGTTGGTTATTACTTCAGTGTTCACACCTGGGCTACCCTGCATCTGGCTGCCCTGTGCTGACCGGCTGGGCGGCCTCATCGGGTAGTGGTCCTGACTCTTCCCAGTTTTCACCCACAGGTCCCATGGCAGTGCTGTCCTGCCCTACGCGTGGGTCTGGGTAGGTGTCACGTCCCTGGGCCCCAGTGTTATCACTTCACGGTGGAGGACAGTGTGCCCCAGAGCAGTCGCCGCCCAGCCCAGCCCCGGTGCTCAAGGACGTAAGGAAGGGCCACCACTCAGACACCCCATCTACCTTGTCTGCAGTTCTAACCCTCTCACTTTTCTGTGAACAATTTGCATTTAGAAATACTCAGCCGCGCTCCGTTTAGGTGGTATAGTCAAGCCAGGTTCACACGCACCGGCCTGACAGGGGCTGCCCTGAGCCACTGCCTTGTCGCCTCCTGCTGATGTGGCCTGGCACCTGCAGTGAACACAGGCTGTCTTCTGCCTCACGCTGGCACGCTCTGCTGTCGGGCATTCAGTAATGGCCTAGTGGCTGAGCGTGGTGCCCCTGGGGACTGGGGCCAGCAGGTGCTGTGATGGTTAAGGACACTGGACTCCCACGTGGCTGGCCATGGTTCAAGTCCCAGACCTGGCAACTTGCTTTCTTGCTTTTTCTTTCTCTGTCTTGCTCTGTTCAAATTAAAAGTAATAATGATAAATAAAATAAAGGAAATAATTCTTTAAAAAATGGTACCAGCAGATGGTGTAATGGCTACATCACTGGACTCTCACATAGTTGACCACGGTTCAAGTCCAGGACCTGGTGGTTTAAACTCAAGCTGGACGCGTGTGTGTGAGTGTCCAAGATCCTGAGAGGAGAATGGAGGAGAAGGGTTGTGATGTGGCTGTCTCCCCCCCACCCGGGGGATGATTTCTCGCTTTCTGTCTCTCTGTCTCTCTAGCAGGCATGCACACCCTATAGCAAAAATCTATCCTAAAAAAAAGGAAGAAAGTACTTCTTTGTTTCTCTCTCTCTCTTTTTTTTTTTAAAAAAGAATTATTTATTTTTATTCTTCATTATTTTTTAAATTGACCAGACAGAGAAGGAGAAAGTGAGAAAGCAAGCTACCAGAGGACTTGAACCACAGTCGGCCATGTGGAGTCCAGCACCCTTTAACCACCACGCCACCTGTTGGCCCCTCTCTCTTTTTTCTTTTAACCAGAGGGTGTGTACTCACCAGAGAAAGGGGAGGAAAGTGAGAAAGCACCCCCATGGAGCATGCTGCAGTCTCTTCTTATATCTCTCCCTTGTGGGATTTTGGGTGTATGCACACGTATGTGTCCAGCTGTTTTTCAGGCCATCAAACTGTGTATGTGGCCATGTGGAATCTAACTCCCTTCATTACCATGCTGTGAGCTGGCCCTTCTTTCTTTTTCTCTTTAAAGAATTATTTAATTTTATTTATTCTTTTTTTCCTTTTTTTTTTTTTTTTTTGACGAGAGAGAGAGAAAGCCAGCCAACCAGCCACCGGGTCTGGGGGTCTGGTACTCAAACCATGGTCAGCCATGTGGGAGTGTCCTGCACCTTAACCCCCATAGCACCTGCTGGTATCCCGTTTTTTTTTTTTTTTTTTTTTTTTTTTGAGAAGTTTTTGCTATAGGGCGTGTTTGCTCGCCAGAAAGAGAGAGAGACAGAGAGGAGACAGAAAACGAGAAATCACCCCCTCCAGGGGGGATGGCCACACCGCAATCCCTTCTCCATTTTCTCAGGGTTTTGGGCATGCATGCACATTTGCCTGCCATGAGTTTCAAGCTGCCGGGTTTGGGGTTTAAACCTCGGCTGACTGTGTGGGAGTACAGCGACGTAACCACTGCACTGCCTACTGGCCCCTGATTCTCTTAGAAGTTACTATTGTAAGTGGCGTGTGCACGTGCTTGCCAGAGGGAGCAGGAACCTCCCCTTGGGCCATGGTCACAGCTCAGCCCTCCGTCCTCATCTCTCCTGGCAGTCAGGGCAGGGTTTGGGCACGCATTCTCAGGTGCCTGGTCTGGCTGCACCACAGCTGGTCAGGGGCCCGCCCCGTGCATGGTGCCCCCTCTCACTGGTGGCCAGCGCCTTCTTTCTCAGACACCTGCTTCTGCTAATGTCAGAGACTGGGCTGGACATTGCTGCCGTCTCACTCTGGGCTTCCCGTGCGAGGCCTCTCTTGCCACATCTGTCTCTGCTTTACGGAGTGGCCATGCAGAAGCTTCTGCCTTTGGTCTTTTCAGGCCCCCAGACCTGCTGTACTCGCCGTTTTTGTGGCTCAGTAGACTGTGGGAACGGGGCGGGGGCCCTTTGGTTTGTACACGGAGAGGACCGTGTGCTCTTGGCCAAGCCGTCCCAGTGGAGCAGCGCTGGTTGCCTGTCTGCTGCTGTGCTCAGGACATCGTGGGGACTCAGACCCTGCTTTTGTTGTAGCAGGTAGCTCTGTGCTCCTGGTCCAGTAATCATAGTTGGGACTGTTTTCCGTTCCTGCACTACTTTTTTTTTTTTTTAAAGAATTATTTTATTTAACCTTATTTACTTATTTATTTCAATTTGACCAGAGAGAGAGAGAGAGAGAGCAAGCTGCCGCATTTGGGTCTCAAACTGCGGCCAAATGTGGGAATTCAGTGCCCTTAACCACCATGCCACCCCATCCTACACTACTTAAAAATTTTTTTTTTTTGATAGATTTTTACTATACGGCATGTGCGCTCGCCAGAAAGAGAGACAGAGAGCGCGAATCACCCCCCAGGGGGATGGCCATGCCACAGTCCATTCTCCTCTGGGATCTTGGGCATGCACGCACAAGTGCCCGGCGTGAGTTTAAGTCACCGGGTCCAGGACTCAGACTGTGGTCAACTGCATGGGAGTTCAGCAACATAGCCATTACGCCAACTGCTGGTCTTCTTCCCCCTGCCATTTTTTTTTAAAGAATTATTTTATTTAACATTTATTTTTTAATTTGACCAGAGAGGGACGGTAGGTGGGGGTAGTGAGAAAGCAAGCCACCAAGTTCAGGACCTGAACTGCCATCGGCCATGTGGGAGTCCAGCGCCCTTAACTACCACACCACCTGCCAGCCCCTGGGCTACCTTTGTCTATACAGAAGCTCTTCCCACATTTCTGGACATAGTCTCTCACGGTTTTACTTCTGCTGCTGCTATAGTGTCATCTGCAAACTGGGAGATTTCACCCGACAGTCTTCTTTTTAGATTTATCATTATTTGTTAAGATTTTTGCTGTAGGGTGTGTGCACCCTGGAGAGGAGAGAGACAGAGGGAAAGCGAGAAATCACCCGGGTGGATGACTATGTTGTAATTCCTTTTCCGTTTTCCTCCTGGGGTTTTGGGCACACATGCACATGGGCCTGTCATGGTTTTCTTTTCTTTCTTTGTTTTTCTTTTTAAGAATTATTTACTTAATTTTGTTTATTCTTCCATTTAACTAGAGCAAGAGAAAGAAGCCACCAGGCCCAGCCACGTGGTCGTCCACGTGGGAATCCAGCACCTTAAGCGCCATGCAACTTGCCAGCCTTGCCTGTCATAATGTTCAAGTCGCCAGGTCCGAGACTTGAACCACAGTCTGCCATGCGGGAGTCTTAACGCCTTAACCTACTGGCTCCCTAGATAATTTTTTAAATGGTAGATGTCTGCTTTCAGGCTGGGAGAGCCTCTCTTCACAGAGACGGCACTGTGCTACATCTCCCTAGGTCTATTTCTGGATAAGTTTTCTGGAGAATAAAGCAGTTTGCTGTTTATAGTAGTCTTGAAAGGTTGGGTTTTTGTTTTGTTTTAAAAACTCCATTCACCCAGTTCTCGTCGTGCCATCTCCCCGGGTGTGTGTGCGTCACCTGAAGCCTTGTGGGCAGTATGGGGCCTGCTGTGTGCTAGGACCAGGGGTACATGTTGGTGGTGCTGAGAAGCAAGGTCTGTCTGTGCACTTCAGGAAGGCTGGCTAGCCCGTAGACACATGGAACTTGGGGCGGGCAGCCAGGAGGCGCCTCTGAGGGGGCAGGCCGAACCTGGAGGTCAGACTGGCTTGTGCAGCAGTCAGGCCCTGCACAGCGCATGCTGGAGTCCACATGGCTGGCCAGAGTTCGAATCCCAGTCCCATTGGCTTGAAGAGCACAGAGTGTGCATGCCCCTTCCTGGGGCACTGACGGTGCGGTGACTGGAGGTCATAGTGTGAATGGGCCCCGCCAGAGGTGCTCCCTCCTCTTTCTCTGTTTCCCTCTACCTTTGTCTCTCTCCGTCTCTTTCTCGTGCATGTGCTTTCTGACATACAAAGGAGAGAAGAAGGAAACAAACAAAAACAGTGAAAACGAGCCGGTCAAATGAAGAGAGGAGGGCGCCGTGCAGGACAAAGGCCCCGGTCACAGAAGCCCTTGGTTTCCTGTGTCCCGTGTCCTGTGCTGCAGGGTGTGCGCAGGGGTTTCATGTGTCCCGTGTCCTGTGCTGCGGGGCGTGTGCAGGGGTTTCCTGTGTCCCGTGTCCTGTGCTGTAGGGTGTGTACTGCGTTTCCTGTGTCCCATGTCCTGTGCTGCAGGGCGTGTGCAGGGGTTTCCTGTGTCCTGTGCTGTGGGGCGTGTGCAGAGGGGAGTGGGAAAGCACCTCTGGGGGCCACTCTGCCATCCCTTCTTCATTCTCTTTGGGATTTGGGGCGCACATGCACCCAGCATATTTTTCAAGCAACCGGATCCAGGATTTGAATTGCATATCAACCATATGCGATCCAGCCGCCCTAACTAACCACCACACCATAGGCTGGCCTGACTTTAGTGGATTCCAGAAATGGAACAGGTCAGTGAGCATTGGTGGCCCAGTAGGCAATTGGAGAGAGAGGTAGAAGCCAGGTAGAGCAAAGCTTTGTAGGACTGGTAAGTTTTGATTTATTTAGGTTTTTTTTTTCTCTTTGATGCTATAGGGCGCGTGCTCACCAGACAGAGACATTAGAGACAGAAAGTGAGAAATCACCCCCCCAGGGGGGATGGTCATGCTGCAATCCCCTCTCCTCCATTCTCCTCTCAGGATCTTGGGCACGCACGCACACGTGCCCGGCGTGAGTTTTCAGCCACCGGGTCCGGGACACGAACCGTGGTCGACTACATGGGAGTCCAGCGACATAGCCATTACGCTAACTGCTGGTTCCCAAGTTTTGATTTTTAAGTAAAATGGGAGGCCTTGAAGAAGTTTCCTTTTTTTTTCTTTTAGAGAGATTTTTGCCATAGGGTGCGTGCACTCGCCAGAGAGACGGAGACAGACAGAGACATAAAGCGAGAAATCAACCTTCAGGGGGAATGGCCACGCTGCAGTCCCTTCTCCATTCTCCTCTTGTGATCTTGGGCCCGCCCACACACGGGCCTGTCGTGAGTTTCAAGCCACCAGGTCTGGACCTCGAACTGAGGTTGGCCATGTGAGAGTCCAGTGATGTAACCGTCATGCCATCTGCTGGTCCCAGAGTGTCTTGTTTTTAAATTGATGGGGGCCAGCCTGTGACCTCGTGCTTACAGGGACCGGATTCTGCATGGTCGACCACCCGGTTTACGTCCTGGACCCAGCAGAGTGAGCAGCGTCCTGGGCACCTCTGCATGTTCAGAACAAGGACTGAGGAGAGGGCAGTGAGGTGTGACCTCACCTCATCCTTTGGGTCTTTTGTGCCTCCTCCCTCGAGCACATGTGCCCTCCAGCAAAATCTAAGTAAGAGGCTTGAGGGGATTAGGGAGCAGACACTTGTGAGTTAGGATCCCGACCGGCCCTGTGGCACAGCAGCAGTGTACAGCTTCCGAGCAGCCGGATCCATGTGACAGCAGCTTGAGGCCCTGGCTGTCAGTCTGAAATGCCGTGGACACGTGCGTGGTGCCCAGACCCCACAGGCTGAAGTCACAGCGTAGCCGCACCTGTGGGGGCGCTCTTTGCCTCCCAGGCACACTGCGCACACGCACGGGCTGTTGTGAATGAAGTAAAATGTTCCCTTTAAACCCTTGTAGTCTCTAGCCCACGTAAGAGCGAGTGGTGTGTGGCGCTCCTGTGTGCATGTTGGCGCTCGTGGCCAGCACTGTTGCACTTGCCACCTCCCAGGTGGCTGCTGTTTTCACCAACCAACAGTGTAACTTTTTAAAAAAAATAATTATTTAACTTTATGTATTTATGTATTTATTTTAATTTGAACAGAAAGAGATAGAGGGAGAGGGAACGTGAGAAAGCAAGCTATGAGGTCTGGGGCTCAAACTGTGGTTGGCCATGTGGGAATCCAGTGCCCTTAACCACTGTGCCACCTTCCAGCCCCACAATGTAACTTTTTTTAAAGACCTGATTATTTAATATTACTATTATTGTTTTTATTACTCAGTTCTCTGTGGGGCGCATGCACTCACCAGAGAGAGAAAGAAAAAGAGGGAAAGTGAGAAAACAAGCTGCCAGGTCCAGGATTTGAACTGTGGTCGACCACGTGGGAGTTCAGTGCCTTAACCACCATGCCACTGCCAGGCCCCAACAATGTAACTTTTAAAAATATTGCCGGCAGTTGCCGGTACTCACTGGGGAGGTGGAGGGGAAGGCAGTCCCAGTGAGGCATGGCTGCACTGTAGCCCCTTTTCCTGCATTTCTGTGTCCTGTGGGGTTCTGGGTATACCCATCCATGTCCCCAGCATGCTTTTCAAGCCTCTGGGGCTGGAATTTGAACTGTGGTCAACCACATGGGAGCTGGCCAGCTCCCTTAACCACAAGGGTTTGGGGCCAGCCTCAACTATGTAAGTTTTGTTTAGAATGATTTCTGGCCTATGTAACTCGCAGTCTAGATATTTGTATTAACAGTGCTTTCATTTTTATAACAGTTCCATTGAGACATAAAATAAACCATGTGGGTTTGCAGGCAGTGTGGAGGTTAAGGCAGCTGGATCCCACATGGCTGGCTTTCTGGTTTGAGTTCAGGACCCGAGGAAGGATTGTCGCATGGCCATCACCCTAAGGTTGGTTTCTCTGTCGCTGACTCTGGCAAGTGCACATGCCCTATTGCAAAAACAAACCAAAAAAAATCACAGACTGATTAGTTGTTTGTTTTTTTGTTTGTTTGTTTTTTTGTTTTTTGTATTTTTTTGTTTTTGCTATAGGGCGCGTGTGCTCGCCAGACAGACAGAGAGAGACAGAGACCAAAAGCAAGAACCCCCCCCCCCCCCGGGGGGATGGCCACTCTGCAATCCCTTCTTCTCCTGGGATCTTGGGCACGCACGCACATGTGCCTGGCATGAGTTTAAGCCACTAGGTCTGAGACTCGAACCACGGTCAACTACATGGGAGTCCAGTGACATAGCCCTTACACCAGCTGCTGGTCCCAGATTGATTAGTTTTGATCTGTGAGCACTACTGGTGAGACTCCGTTGTGGTCAGGGTAAGGAACATGTCCTTCACACGCCCTCCCCGCCCTTTGTAATACCGCCCCCTGTGTTCACCCTGGCTCCCAGTCCACGGGCAGCCGCTGTGTGTCCGCCTGCTCGGTCTGCGTCCTCAAGTTCATACGGGCACAGCCATGGAGCAGTGCCTATGCAGGGGCAGACTGGGTGGCTTGTGCGCACGTGCTCTTCCTCTCTCACTCTTTCACTCTTGTCCCTTTCTGGTCAAATTATAAATAAATAAAGTTAGATAAAATAATTCTTTAAAAAACCATATAAATATGTACAAGTCCTTGTATGGACGTTACTTTTTTAAAAAACTGTGATAAAGGGAACCAGCAGTTAGTGTAATGGCTATGTTGCTGGACTTCCACGTAGTCGACCATGGTTCGCGTCCCGGACCTGGTGGCTTAAAACTCTCACCGGGTGCGTGTGCGTGCGTGCCCAAGATCCCGAGAGGAGAATGGAGGAGAAGGGATTGCGGCGTGACCATCCCCTCTGGGGAGTGATTTCTCACTTTCTGTCTCTATGTCTCTCTCTGTCTGGCGAGCGCACGCGCCCTATAGCGAAAACCTCTCCAAAAAAAAAAAAAAAAACTGATAAAATTTACAGAGAGCAGGGGCCGGCAGGTGATGTGGTTAAGGCACTGGACTCCTACATGGGTGACTGTGTTTGAGTCCCAGGCCTAGTAGCTTGCTTTCTCACTTTCCCTCTCTGTTTCTCTCTGTTCATATTAAAATAAATACGTTAATTAAACTTTTTTTTTTTTTTGGAGAGATTTTTGCTATAGGGCACGTGCGCTCGCCAGACAGACAGAGAGAGACCGAGAGACAGAAAGCAAGAAATCACCCCCCGGGGGGATGGTCACGCCACAATCCCTTCTCCTCCATTCTCCTCTCGGGATCTTGGGCACGCACGCACACGCGCCCGGTGTGAGTTTTAATCCACCGAGTCCAGGACGTGGACCGCAGTCGACTACGTGGGAGTCCAGCGACATAGCCATTACGCTAACTGCTGGTTCCCTTCACAAACGTGCTTTTTTTCTTAAAGTTTATTTTCTTCACAAGAGCGAACAAAGCAGGCATCCGACAAGGTCCCATCGTACCCCTGCCTCCCAGCCAGCAGACGCCGCGTCCAGCTGTTCCACGCCAACCTGGGATCCAAACCTGGTCTTCCACATGGCTCCTGCATCATGGGGTGCCACACCACCATGGGTGGACCTAAAGTGCTTTTACCCTGGAAGAATTTTTTTTTTTAAGAATTATTTTTAAAATTTAACTTTATTTATTTTAATTTGACCAGAGAGGGAAGGAGCGAGAGAGGGAAAAAGCAGAGAAAGCAAGCTGCCAGGCTCAGGGCTTGGATCGTGGTCGGCCATGTGGGAGTCCTGTGCCCTTAACCACCATGCCCTGTCTGGCCCCTGGAAGACTTTTTTTTAGTTTGCCAGAGGGTGGTGTGGTGGCTGAGCGGGAAAGGAAGCAGGGAGTGGAAAGCACCATGTGGGGAATGAGCACTCTGCAATCCTGTCTCCTCCGTGTCGCCCTCTTGTCGGGATTTGGGCACACGGGCACCTGGTGTGTTTCTCAAGCCACAGGCATGGACGCACATCGTGGGGTCACCGCGGGGATCCCGCTGCCTTGAGCGCTGCTGCTCAGCTGGCCTAGCGCAACTCAGACGCCCTGTAGTTGGGACTGAGGGTCCGCGTGAACTGGCAGGCCCACGCTGGCTGCCCACGTGGCCGCTTCACTGCAGAGGCGCAGCCCGTAGCCCAGATGCTCTCACTGCACTGCCGTCCTCGTGGTCTCTTCGTTGGTTTGGTTAACTTAGGGACAGGGTCTTGCTGTGTTGTTCAGGTGGGCTTCGAACCCACAGTCCTCTTGGCTCGATGGCTGGAATCACGGTGCGCAGGCCCCTGTGGCCAGCTCCCTGAGCAGTTTCAGAGCAGTGCCCCACCAACGTGGCAGTCCCAGTCACCAAGGGAAGGAGGCACTGCCCAGCCTATAAGGCGGCAGGTCGGGCCAGCAGGCGGTATTCTGGCTAAGGCACTGGACTCATAGCTGGAAAGCCACGCTGAGTGTTGCGCGTGTGCGCCCAAAATCTGGAGAGAGGAGATTGTGGCATAGCCATCCCTCCGGGGGCTGATTCTTGCTTCCTGTCTCTTCAGGGAGTGCATGCACCCTGTGGTAAAAATCTCTTAAAAAAAGAAAAAAAAAAAAAAAAGGAAGCAAGCAACAGCTGGGGTCGTGGGCCACCTCCCAGGTTCCATGACCGTGCCTTTGCGGTGCTGTCTGCATAGCAGCCGCTTACCTGGCCGTCCTGGCTGGTGGGACCGGCGCCTTCTGGCCACACAACGCTGCAGCTGTTCTGCAGGGCTCCGTCCCGGTCCTCCCAGCAGTTCGCACGGCAGGTGCTGTCACTGCTTCCTTTCCATGGGTGAGGAGCTGGCACCTCGAGAAGTCCAGGTGCAGATTGGGATCTAGGCGAGGGGAACACCATAGAGAGGCTCCTGGGCAGATCGGGCTTGGATCCTGCGCACCCTGCCCTGTGCCCACACCCTGACAGGCGAGGAGGTGGAGGGACCCTCTGGCAGTATAGAGCGTTAGTGGGATAATTGGTAGAATTTAGATATGAATCTGATGTTAGAGCATAGTGTTTTATCAGTGTGAAGTTTCACTGTAACTTGTTGTTAGAAAAACACCCCCCTTTTTTTTTTAAAGAATTCCTTATTTGGGGCTGGCAGGTGGCATAGTGGTTCATAGTGGTTCAGGGCACTGGACTCCTGCATGGCCAACCTTCGTTGGGGTCCTGGACTTTATGGCTTACTTTCTTTCTCTCTTCTCACTCTGTACCTCTCTGGTCAGATTAAAATAGATAAACAAAATAATTCTTTAAAAAAATCTATCATTATTTTTAAATCTTCTATAGGGCACAGGTGCATACCAGAGAGAGACAGGGAGGGAAAAGGAGAAAGCAAGCCACCAGGTCTGGGACTCGAACTGTGGTCAGCCATGTGGGAGTCCACCTT
>NW_006159950.1:187763-192306 GCF_000334495.1 Tupaia belangeri chinensis
CACGCACACGCGCCCGGCGTGAGTTTTAAGCCACCGGGTCCGGGACGCGAACCGCGGTCGACTACGTGGGAGTCCAGCGACATAGCCATTACGCCAACTGCTGGTTCCCTTGCTGTTGTTTTAAGAGAGATTTTTGCTGGCCGGTGTGTATACCTGCCAGAGAGAAAGAGACAGAAAGTGAGAAATCACACCGTGGGGGGATGGCGACACCACGATCCCTTCTCCATTCCCCTCTCGGGATCTTAGGCAGGCATGCACACACATCCAGCATGAGTTTTTAACTGCTGGATCCGGGACTCAAACTATAGTCCACTACATGAGAGCCCAATGACATAACCGTTATGCCATCTACTGGTCCCTAAAGTTTATTTCGCTGGAGTACATGTGCTCGCTGGAGAGAAACAGAAAGGGGGAGAGAATGCGAGAGAAAGCACCCTCCGGGGGTAGCCGTGCCACCATCCCCTTTCTGCCATGCACGCACACGTGCTAACGTGCTTTTCAGACTGCTGGGTCGTGGAGTTGGCCCACACACTTGGCCACGTGGGATCCAGCTGCATTGACCACCGCCGTCAGCTGACAGACCAGCATGTGTTCAGATTGTCGTTTGTGTGCATGATTTTGAGGGAAGGGACAAAGGCTGTGGGCGGGTGGGAGTCTGCGGTGGGAAGAGAGGGGAGGGCCGAGAGCCTGCAGAGTTGAAGCGGGTCTGGATCTCTTTCCGTCTCTGGGAATGTGCTGACCTCCACTCCTCAGCCTATGTTCTGACTTCACAGCCTTCGGGAAATCTCCATTTTGGCTGAAAACTCATTTTTCCCTCCACGTTAGGGAGCTCGAGCTCTCAGACCCTCAGCTACAGCAGATGCAGGGACAGCCTCGGTGGTCTTGTTTGGAACTTCAGCTTCTCGTACTTTTCTGTCCCAGGGTGGGTCCCAGACCGCGTCCTTGGCTTACATCGAGTGTATGCACATCTGGTCGTGTGACTTGGTGAGCTTCCAGAACAGGATGGCCGTGGTATTGGTGGGTCTCCGCCCGCAGGCAGTGCTGAGTCTGAGCTCGGTGCCCGCCCAGCTCTGCCTTCGGGGGCTCCGTGTGGGGACCAGCACCTGGTTCCACCTGCATGGACGGACCTGACCGGGCGACGTTCTCTCGTGTCCCTGGTGTGCTGGCACTAGTCTCACCCTGCGTGGTGGTCTGGGCTGGCGCCCAGGGAGCCGCGTGGCTGAGGACACCAGTCTCTTTGGGGAAAGGCTGTTGGGAGTGTCCATTGAAGCCCAGTCCCAGCAGACCTGAGAAGTGGGTCCCATGTGGGCTGGTGGGCCTTGGGGGTGTTGGGCAGGTGGGAGATGAGCCGGGGATAGTGAAGGGCATGCCGGAGTGGAGTGACCTCTGTTTCCCAGGAGAGGTTCTGGTGTCCCCTCATCCAGTGTGGGGCGTTGGGTGTCTCTCACGCTGACCCTTGAGCGACTGGAGTTTTACCACATTTTAGTTTGTGATTTGTACTTTCTATGATACCTGAATTCGAAGTTCTATTTCTTTTTATTCTTAAGTGGTTCCTGTGTGAGTCTGTCTAGGCAAACCCCACGTGTGGGCTGTGGTTGACTATGCCTTCTCTTAGGGCAGCTGGGAAGAGGAGGGCTTAAATGACCTCCACGGCCCACGTGGCCCATGCCTGTGATGGGGAACAATGGCGGACCTGTTGCAAGGAGGCCCTAGCCCTGCCCTAGCATAGGCGGAGGTCCAGGACCTGCCCTGGGGCTCAGCGACAGACCTCCTCCCATTGTCACCACAGCAGAACGTGGCATCTCACTGTCGTCCTCCAGAGAGTCAGTCCCTTCCCAGCACAGACATGCAGTCCTGGGGCAGTGGGCACGGGAGGACACCCTCCCAGCCCAGGGGCCGCCCCACTTGGGTGTGTTCTGCACAGAACGCAGTGCTTCCCAGTGCAGCCGGGGTCGCTTGGATTCCACGGGGCCTGTCTGGGGTGCTACGCTGGAGCGTGTGAGTGTCCCCAGCTCTCGGGCCCTGCTCCTCCCACTGACCTTCGGTAACTGCCAGTCCATCGTGCTCGAGACGAGGGAGCCCACATCACTGTCCTTTGGGACCTTAAGGTAATACCCCTGTTTGGGCAGGGTGACAGCAGAGGCCACTTGGCCGTGGTCTCTGGAGCCCAGGCATAGGCAGCCACGTCTGCCCCTCTGTCTCGGCATCTGTGGGAGTTGGTGTCGGCCTGGCAGAGCTGCGCCCAGCCCATGAGTACACGTCCCAGCAGGAAGGGTTACAGGAAGCCCTCGAGAGCTGCTGAAACACGTGACATCCTCAGAACCTTAAGTTGGGCTCTTCAGCTTTGGAGGGAGCGCCATGCAGACGTCCTGGCTGTCACACCCAGGTTGCTCCCCCTGTCTCTGGGCTGGGAGGCTCTGCCTTTGCAGACCCGCTCCCCGTCCTGGCAATGCACTCACATCTGCAGCGTGTTGGGAGGTTTCGGCGGAGGCAGAGAAACAGTTCGGTCTCTGGACCCTCCTCTGCGTAGACCTCGCCATTCTGATCAGCTACGCCTGGCTCATAGTTGGCGCTGAGAGAGGAAGGGCCCTGAAATGGGACACCGCTGAGGGAGGGTGTGACAACAGTCTTCAGGGGCCCTGACAGCGGGAAGGGTTACTTCCTCTCAGCCATCGAGGGCTTCACTGTCTGGCACCAGCAGGTGGCGTCATGGCTGTGTCGCTGGACTCCCATGTAGTCGACCATGGTTCGAGTCCTGGACCCGGTGGCTTAAACTCATGCCGGGCGTGTGTGCGTGCGTGCCCAAGATCCCAAGAGGAGAATGGAGGAGAAGGGATTGCGGTGTGGCCATCCCCCCTGGGGGTGATTTCTCACTTTCTGTCTCTCTGTCTTTCTGGCCAGCTTACGCACCCTATAGCAAATAAAACCTCTCCAAAAACAAAAAACAGGCTTCCTTCCATTTCTCCTGTCGGGATTTTGGGCACGCACGTGCTTGCACCCAGTTTGCCTCACAAGCCACTAGGTCTCAGACTCGGGGCCTGCAGTGGTCGCGTGAGAGCCAGCCACACTGAGCACCATGCAGTGGTGGTCCCTTCATTGTGCTGTCTGTGGCCACGGTTCCGAACCTGTGGCCTCTGGAGCAGCAGCGGTGGCAGTAGCTTGGGTTCCTTAGTCCCGAGGGTGGCTTTTGTGGCCACCGCCCATGGTTGCTCTTCCAGGAGGGCTCACCCCGGGTGCCCTGCCTCTACTGCGTGACATGGTTCAGGTCCCTGAGCTGGGGACGCTGGCACTCGGACGCATCTGTGACCCTGACAAGCAGGGAGTTGGAGAGGGACGTGCGGGACCAGACCCTGTCACACAGGTGCCTCTGCGCGTGCACACCCACCCGCCCGCTCCGCGTCAGGACGGGGAACCTGGAGACTTGTTTGGGAACTGTCTCCAAGTGCACTTTTGTGCTGAGTGGAACGCCACGGAATCCGTCCTTGCCCCACAGAAGTCTGAGAGTTAGAATAGACCTGCAGCGCATCCAGGATGGGAAGGAGGGACCAGCTCCTCCTGGGCGGGGGTGTTTAATCCCCTCCCCGGGGAGACCAGAAATCTGACAAACTCACAACCAAGGTTCTTAGCGCTATATTTTTTAAAAAATGAGACATCAGTTTTTTTGCATTTTTTAATGGCAAAGGTTAATTTAAAATATTAGTGCTGAAAAGATTAATATAAGATATTAAATCTACAAGGCAAGATACGTGTACATATTGTAATTACTTCCTTTTTACAATTAAAGTAATTGGATTATATTTAATGAGCTATTTACATTTAATAATTAAAAAAGACTTATCTTCTCAGTATTCCCTATATGCGGAAATAGATGGGGGAGAACCCAACTTCTACTTCTGATATAATGATCTTGACTTGGCTAAATAGGGAAAACAATTGTGCTTTTTAGAAAGAGAATCAGAAGGATATTATTTTCAAATACACATGCACAGTTTAGGAATTTCCTATAGGAATATGTTCTGGTTCATTGTGAAAGAGAATGAAAGATTAGGTGCTTAAGAAAAACTCCCTGATGACAAGATTTGATGAACTGAACAGGGAATGACCCTAACGTGATCTCAGGGACCCTGTGGGTAAAAGTACCTGTAGAAATGGCGGAACCCCGGATCCCTCTCGCTGTTTGGAAATGGAAGCTTGTTTCGAATGCAGTAGCATGTGAGCGTGTTATCTGAGGCTGGCAGTTTAAACAAGCCAGTGTTTATGTTGTTTAAAGTGAAAGATGTGAAGCCGGAGCAGCTGGCTGGAAGTGGGTGTTGAGAAGGAGATGGTAGCGCGTGGTCCTCATTAACACCATTTCAGCTCCGGGTTCTGGGGCAGGTATGTCGGGAGGGCTTTCTCGAGTCGACACGTGATCTTTATTGAGGGGAGAAGCTAATGAGAGGTGATCGTTCTCGCTGGTGAAGAGGAACACAGCGACCTGCCCACCTGCCTGGCTTGGCTTTGTGACGGCAGCGTGGCGTTGCGGAAGGTGTGACCTTGTGCGGAT
>NW_006159950.1:192316-197553 GCF_000334495.1 Tupaia belangeri chinensis
GTCTGTGACTTGGATGAAACTGTAGAACCACTTTGAATATTAGTTTTCTCGTCTGTAATCAGAATTCTGCTGTTTACCTTAGGTAATTGTTTTGAGGGTTACAGATACTTAAGAAAATGTGAGGCCAGCTCCGTGGCCTGGGCATTAAGCATCTGGATCCATGGGATCAACCATACAGTTCGAGTCTCGGACCTGGCTTCTGCGTTTTGAAAACCATGCTGGGCGTGTGTGCCTACCCAAATCCCAAAAGGTGGGGGAGATGGATGAGAAGGGATTGTGGCATGGCCTTGCCCTGTCGGGAGGATGCTTTCTAAACCCCGCTCTCCCCCTCCCCCCACTCTTTGGTGAACACATGCACCCTCTGGCAAATTCAATTAAAAAAAAAAGGAAACCTTGTGACTAGATATCTGGTACATTCTAGGGGATTAACAACCACTGGGCAGACACAGACATTTTAAGAATCTTGCCCTTGACTCCAAGCAACTGTGGTTCTGTGGTTGCTAGTATCACTTCTGTTAGGGTTTAAGGTATTTTGTTTTTCATTCTTCTTTTTTTTGGAAAGATTTTTCTATAGGGCATGTGTGCTCCCCAGAAAGACGAGACAGACAGAAAGCAAGTAATCACTCCCCCAGGGGGAATGGCCATGCCAAAATCCCTTCTCCTCTATTCTTCTCTCAGGATATTTATTGGGCACACACAAACACGCGCCTGGTGTGAGTTTAAGCCATTGGATCTGGGACTCGAACCGTGGTCGACTACATGGGAGTCCAGCAACTTAGCCATTATACCAACTGTCGACGGAAAAAATAACCAACTGTAAAATTAATAATTAATGCGGTTTATTTCCAAGCCAACTGTGAGTGACCTAGGCCCGGAGAAGAGGCATACATGCCTTTCTCGGGGTGATCATGTACAGGGGTTCCTTTTATTTGTTTTTGAGATTGACAGACAACATTTAGTGAAAAGATTTTCCATTGGTCTGGCCCAAAAAGGCGGGACATGTAGAAGGGGTGGGCTTGTAGGTTGTAGGTGGGTTTCACAATTCCTAGGCTGGTGATTGGAAGGGAAGATCTGTGTCTTGGAAAGAGATTAGTTAAAGGCTTAATCTACATCTCAAGGAAAAGGGAAGTTCTGTGTCTTGGGGAGAGATAAGCAAAAGAATATACTGTAATTGGTTGAAATATCCATCTCAAAGATACTATGCCAGGGACAGGAGGTAGGAAGAATCCTGTTACTAGAAAATAAATGGTCTGTTAATGTTTGTGGGCATGACCTCCCCAGTCCCTTTTGAAAAGATTTTGGAAAATAGGAAAAGTAGTCAGACTTCTGTCCACACAACTGCTGGTCCCATGGACGGCTTCTTAAAAGTGGTAACATATGCCTTGGTCCTTTAAGATGAATGGATTTTTGTTTGTTTTTAAAAAGCAGTACTAGGACCAGCAGATAGCGTAATGGTTACGTCACTGGACTCCCACGTAGTTGACTGTGGTTCTAGTTCTGGATCTGTGGCTTAAAACTCACACCAGGTGCATGTGTGTGTGTGCCCAAGATCCCAAGAAGAGAATGGGGAGAAGGGATTGCAGTGTGGTCATCCCCCAGGGGCTGGTTTCTCTCTTTCTGTCTCTCTGTCTCTCCAGTGAGCATATACACTCCATAACAAAAAAATCTCTCTTAAAAAAAAAAAAAAGAGGGGTGGGACCAGCAGTTAGTGTAATGACTATATCGCTGGACTCCCATGTAGTCGACCGCAGTTCAAGTCCTGGACCCGGCTTAAACTCACGCCGGGTTCATGTGCATGTGTGCCCAAGATCCTGAGAGGAGAATGGAGGAGAAGAGACTGCGGCGTGACCATTCCCCCCCCACCCCCGCCCCGAGGTGATTTCTTGCTTTCTGTCTGTCTGTCTCTCTCTGGTGAGCGCAAGCGCCCTATAGCAAAAAAAAAAAAAACTCTTAAAAAATGGTGGGGTAATACGGTAATACTACAATGATAGTCTCAGGGACCTTCAAAATACGTGAAGTGAAAGTACTGAATTGATGCCTGACTGATTTGGAAGACTGATTTCTTGTTGTTTCCCTCTTTCTCTCTCTTTTTAGTATGCATGTACGCATTATTTATTTATTTGCCAGAGGTGTGAGAGACAAAGAAGCAGAGAGAGGAAACCTGGTGTTTTCTGAAAACACACATGCCCGGTGTGTTCCTGCTCTCAGGTCTGGGTTTCAAACTTGGGGTCGGCCACGTAAGGGCCAGCTCCCTTAACTAGCCGTCCGTGAGACGTGCCCAGTGCACGTTCTCTTAGCCCATGAATCAGGCGTGATGTAAACAGGGGCCGCTCCTTTCGTCTTTGATTTCTTGCCTGTGGGGAGCCTCTCAGCAGTCGGAGAACTTCCCGGTGCTTCTTTTTCATGGAGACCAAAGAAGAAAGACCATTTAGGGGAGCCTTTTCGTAAGTGATTGTTCAACCTATTCTCCTTGGTCTGTTCTCTGACTATCAGGGGGTGTGTCCCAAACCCAGCTCTCAGGCACTGAGCACCTCCTGGTGCCAGGTGCCCCTCTAGAAGGCCACATGTCTGTCTTGTCTAGAAGGCCACGTATCTGTCGTGTCTAGGAGACAACGTGTCTGTCGTATCTAGGCCGCGGATGTCTGTCGTGTCTAGGAGACAATGTGTCTGTCGTGTCTAGAAGGCCGCAGGTGTCTGTCCTGTCTAGAAGGCCGCGGGTGTCTGTCGTGTCTAGGAGACAAGGTGTCTGTCGTGTCGTGTCTAGAAGGCCGCAGGCGTCTGTCCTGTCTAGAAGGCCACGTGTCTGTCTAGAAGGCCGCGTGTTTGTTGTGTCTAGAAGGCTGGGTGTGTCTGTCCCCGTCTAGAAGGCCAGGTGTGTCTGTCCCCGTCTAGAAGGCCAGGCGTGTTTGTCCCATCTAGAAGGCCGCGGGTGTCTGTCCCGTCTAGAAGGCCGGACGTGTCTGTCCTGTCTGGAAGACTGCGGGTGTCTGTCGTGTCTAGAAGGCCGTGTGTCTTTTGTGTCTAGAAGGCCACGTGTCTGTCCTGTCTGGAAGGCCGGGCGTGTCTTTATTGTCTGGAAGACTGGATGTCTGTCCTGTCTAAAAGGCCGTGTGTCTGTCCTGTCTAGAAGGCCGGGCGTGTCTTTATTGTCTGGAAGACCATGGATGTCTGTTGTGTCTAGAAGGCCACATGTGTCTGTCGTGTCTAGAAAGCTGGGTGTGTTTATCTGTGTCCTATCTTTCCTTCATGACTGAGAAAAACGGAGAACCAGATGGAGATGGAGTGAGCACTCCCAGCAGGCCTTCATAGCACAGCTTCCGTACGTACCTTCAACTGGCCCCAGGTCATGGCGCGTGTGCCCGGTGTTTGCAGGGAACTTTCTGGACACCAGGACCCGGCCTTGCGGTCAGCCTTGCGGAGCGTCCTGGTGTGCTGCTTGCCACCACCTGGGCCTTATGCATGTGTGGTACCTCATTTTACCCTTAGTGCATCCTGTGAGGTGGTATTTCCCCATTGCTCAGATGAGGCTCAAAATCATGGCCGCACACCGTGACTGGGGGCACCCTTGCTCTCATGGTAGGATGGGCAATGTCGCCCAGCTGTGTTGAGTTTTGAATGTGATAAGTGTCCACGTGAGTGAGTGTGAGCTTCAACAACAAAAAGAAGATTCTGCCATCGTTCTCAACAGTGGCCATTAGTTGGCCAAACGTGTCTTCAGATGTGCTGGGCTGGGTGAGGGAACCCTCTGACTCTGACTCTGGCTGCATTGTTGTCTGCTTGATTTCAGGATGTCTGTGTTCCCTCCCAACTCCCGTGGTGTGTCATCAGCAAAGATGAATGGAAGTCAGTCTAAGAATTTCATAGGCTTGCCCTGTAGACTTATGGCTATATGGAAACTGGCCCACATGGCTGACCACAGTTCGAATCCCAGCCCTGGCAGATTAAAGAATACACTGAGCGCCTGTGTGTGCTGAGAGTCTCAGCAGAATAGAGAACAGAGGAGATGTGGTGTGACCATGTCCTGCTGGGGGGTGCTTCTTTCTTATTCTCTGTCTCGCTGGTGAGTGCACAAGCCCTCTGGCAATTATAAAAACCAGAAGTAAAGAATTTTGTAATACCTCTTTATGACCAGGGGTCTTTCACAATTAAGGTGGAAATCTCTCTTGACTTAAGCTGGAAGCACAGGTCTGTGGTCCCAGGAAGGATTGAAATTAAGACAAGCCCTGGGTCTCTCCAGGTGCATATTCTGAACTGCAGAGCAGGCGGCAGGGAGGCTCCCCCAAACAGCATAGCCCTGTGGTCATGTGGCCCCAAGAGACAGGGTTGGAATTGAGGGGGTCCTGCGCAGGCTGCAGTGTGGGGCAGAGATCTGGGGAGGAAGGTGCTGTGCAGGAAAGGCCTGTAGCAAGCTTTTGGGTTTCCTTGAGTCATAGTGAGGGTCAGGGTCAGAATGAGACTCCAGGAGGCTGGGGCCAGATTGGCTGGGAAGAGAGAGCTAGCAGGTTCCCAGAGCAGGGAGGGTCTGAATCCAAGCAACCCCAATGGACAGTTCATGAGGCCCACTCAGATTTGCGGAGATCCTGGGGCACTGCATGTCGGGATGGCGGCGGAAACACCCTTGAGTGACCACCTTAACTAAACAGAAGCACAGACTGCCAGACTGGGAGAAGCAGCCACACAATGGAAAGGAAAGGTTCATACTCCTCAGAGGGACACTGCCCTGCCCCGCAGCCCACCAAACAGGCCCAGGGCTGGTCCAGTGGGCTGGAAGCCACACCGTCCCGCATCTAGGCCAGGAAGATGCAGCCCACAGGAGTTGTGGGAACCTCTCAGAAATGAGGTGACAGGGCTGGTCTGTGGCCTGGTGGTCAAGGGACCCGGATCCCATGTGGCCAGCTGTAGGGTTTGAACACTGGACTTGGCAGCTTAAAATCATGCCAGGTGTGTGTGTGTGTGTGTGTGTGTGTGTGTGTGTGTGTGTGCGTGCACAAAATCCCACAGGTTAAGGAGATGGAGGGATTGTGGTGTGACCCACCCTGTGGGGGTATTTATCCCTTCTCTCTCTCTGGTGACTGCATACAGCCTCTGGCAACAAAACTGTAAGCAGTACTGGGATTAGTGGACAAGGATTCTTTTTTTTTTTTCCCCCTTTCTTTTTTTTGGAGAGGTTTCTGCTATAGGGCACATGCACTCGCCAGAAAGACAGAGGGAGACAGACAGAAAGCAAGAAATCACTG
>NW_006159950.1:197591-207304 GCF_000334495.1 Tupaia belangeri chinensis
GGGATGGTCACACCACAATCCCTTCTCTATTCTTCTCTTGGGATCTTGGGCACACACGCACACGCGCCCGGCGTGAGTTTAAGCCACTGTGTCTAGGACGCGAACCGCTGTCGACTACATGGGAGTCCAGCGACATAGCCATTACACTAACTACTGGTCCTAAGGATTCTTTTTTCTTTTAACGCTTAACTTATTTGTTTTTTTGAAACTTTTTAAAATTAATTAATTTACGTCAATTCCCTGAGCATCATCACAGCATACAAAATGTGATTTCCCATCCAGAATATACTGCATACATATTGTCAATAATTTTTTTATTTTTAATTTCATATATCTATGTATATGAATACATGTATGTGTGTGTGTGTATTTTTTTACCCCTATTTCTCACCCTCTGCCATTTTCCATTCTCCTCCCACAGTATCTCAGGTATCTACAGTCTTCCATTCCTTTTTTTCTCACATTTTATTGATTCACAAAATTTCTTAAATAATCTAACTAGTTTCTTTTTTTTTTATTTTCTTTTTTTTTTGGAGAGGTTTTTGCTATAGGGCGCATGTTCTCACCAGAAAGACAAATACAGACAGAGACAGAAAGCGAGAAATCACCTCCCAGGGGGATGGCCATTCCACAATCACTTCTCCATTCTCTTCTCGGGCTCTTGGGCATACATGCACCCGGCATGAGTTTAAGCCACCAGGTCCAGGACTTGAACCGTGGTCGACTACATGGGAGTCCAGCGACATAGCCATTACGCCAACTGCTGGTCCTAACCTAACTATTTTCAGTAGTAAGTTTAGCTGGTATATACCTATCTGTGAATATAGTCTGACTTTAGGTGTGAAACTCTAAGAGTGAATATACTATAAGGTAGCACCTGCCTGATGCTATATAACTTACTACGGTAATTAGGTAGGTATTTTTTAATGTATTTTTTAATTTCAAGAAAAGCAATTTTAACTTTTTTTTTTGAGAGAGGTTTTTTTTCTATAGGGTGTTTGCACTTGCTGGAAAGACAGAGACTGTCAGAAAGTGAGAAATCACTCCCCAGGGGGGATGGCCATGCCGCAATCCCTTCTCCTCCTTTCTGCTCTTGGGATCTTGGGCACTCATGCACAGGCGCCTGGCATGAGTTCAAGCCACTGGGTTCAGGACTCGAACCGCAGTTGACTACACGAGAGTCCAGCAACATAGCCATTATGCCAACTGCTGGTCCCAAAAATCAGCAATGTTTTAGTCAAAAGTCATAAAATGCTATTTCACCAGTTCAGTCTCATGTACTTAATCTATCTTCTGTTGTGGTTCAATATTCCCGATTAAATTCAGGGATATAATATTCAACTCCAGACTTGTCCCTACGATTAAGTTGGCCCTTTTCTTAGTTTTTGAACTCTTATTTCTGTGTGTCTGCATTTAATTTTCCTGACATAGCACTCCCCTGAGAACTTCTTGGAGATCTGGTCTGGTGCTGGTAAATTCTTTCAGGTTTTATTTCTCTGAGAATGTTCTTTTCTTCCCATATGAAGGATAATCTTGCCGGGTACAGTATTCTTGGTTGAAATTGCTTTTCCCTTAACACTTTGAGTATATTTTCCCATTCTCTCCTCGTTCGCATTGTTTCTGATGAGAGGTCCACTGTTAGCCTGATGGGATGTCCTTTGTAGGTAACTTGCCGTTTTTCTCTTGCCAATCTTAGTATCTGGTCTTTGTCTGTGGTTTTGGTCAGTCTCGCTATAATGTGTCTTGGAGAAAATTTTCTTGGGTTGATTCTATTTGGGGTCCTTTGTATTTCTTGGGACTGGATCTTTGAGTGCCTCTCTAGGTTTGAAAGGTTTTCTTGCAGAATTTCATGGAGTAGATTATCCATGCCCTTAAGAGTCTCTTCGCCTTCTGGGATGCCAGTTATCTGGATGTTTGGACGTTTGATGGTATCTAGTATTTTTCATATATTATACTCATTTTTTGGGCAATTTTGTTCGGGGTGCGTTTTTCTAGCCCACTGATTCTATTTTCTACATCGGAGGGACCAACAGTTAACGTAATGGCTATGTTGCTGGACTCCCATGTAGTCAGCCGTGGTTCAAGTCCTGGACCCAGTGGCTTAAACTCAAGCCGGGCACATGTGCGTGCATGCCCAAGTTCTCAAGAGGAGAATGGAGAAGGGATTGCGGCCTGGCCATCTCCCCAGGGGGTGATTTCTCACTTTCTGTCTCTGTCTGTCTCTGTATTTCTGGCAAGCGCACACGCACTATATATAGCAAAAACCTCTCCAAAAAAAAGAAAAAGAAAGAAAAGAAAAGCTGTACATCTGAGACTTGATTTTCTGTATGATCTAGTCTGCTTTTAATACTTGCAAGGGAGGTTTTGACTTCCTGTGTTATAGTGTTCATCTCTAACAGGTCCATTTGATTCTTTTTTAGAGTGTGTATTTCCTCTTTTAGATCTTGCAAATATTTCCTCACCTCCTGGAACTCGTCGGCTCCTTTCTCCCGCCCCTTCTGCAGTTCATTGTCTCTCTTCCATCTCTGCTAGCTTGTCACTATGAATATTCTAAATTCTTTATCTGACATTTCCATGAGTTCCATTGTACTGTCTGAGGATGAAGAGGAGTTATCATCTTCCCTTGGAGGAGAGGAATTTTCTTTCTTCCTCATACTTTTTGTGGCCCTGTGGTGGTTTCTAGTCATATGTTGGATTGTGTGTTTTTTCCCAATTCTTTAAGTTCAGTCTGAGTGTTCAGAGGTGTGCAGGGCCAGGTGATTTGCATTCTCTTCTGTTCCGTTTTCACTCTTGGTGCTTCAGATTCGGTGGGAGTAGAGGAATATCCTGACCCTAATCGTATTCAGGTGTTTGGATCCTGTTTACTTTGACCTATCTAGACACTTAGTGCATAAAGGCCACTAGAAATGATTCTGGAGGGATGTCTCAGCAGAAAATCTTTTTTTTTTTTTTTTTTTTTTTTTGTCAAGGAAAGCAATATTTCACAGCTCAAGTCCAGCATCCATCTCGGGATCAGTAGACAAGGATTCTAAAACACAGCTATTGGGCTAGGAAAAGTTGTGAGGCATTTTTGCATAGAAAAACATGTCATGACTTTTCCAGTGACCCAATGTTGTAACTGCATACAAATACATAAAGTGAAGGGCCCGACAGGTGGCGTGGTGGTTATGGGCACTGGACTCCCACATAGCTGACCACGGTTTGAGTCCTGGACCTGGCAGCTTGCTTTCTTGCTTTCTCTCTCGCTCGCTTGCTCTGTCCCTTTCTGTCAAATATAATAATAAATGAAGTTAAATAATAATAACTAATTATTTTAAAAAATACATAAGCGAAACGGGAACATATCAATTAGGGGAGAGGCTCTTGTGACCGCGAGCTGTGGAGTGCGTTCACGGACTTTTCTGGTGTTGTCGGTGTTCGCATGGCACCGACTGTGGTTTGGTAAAACAGTATTCTCTTGTAAGCCTGAGTTACAGAGTTGAATCTTTTCTGAGGGGGAGGCTTCTGCCTTAGGACGCATACACTTGCCAGAGAGAGACAGAGACAGTGAGAGGGAAAGTGGGCAGTCATCCCCAGGGGCATAGCCACACTGCAGTCCCTCCTGCTCCGTGTCTCCACCTTGTCAGGGTTTGAGGCATGTGTGCACTCTCTCCTTGTATGTGTGTGTCTGTGTGTGTGCGTTTTCTCTCTTTTTATTTTTTTCATTTTAAAAGTTTTTGTGAGGAAGTGTGTGCTCTCGCTGGGGGGAGACAATGAGTCTCCTGTGGAGGGGGGTCACGCCACAGCCCTGTCTCCATTGTCCGTCCTTTTAGGGTTTTGTGCACACGTGACATGTGCCCAGCATGTCTCTCAAGTCTCCCGGACCAGGACACAAACCATGTTGGCCTCATGGGCTCCAGCCACTTCATGACCACTCCATGGTGTGCCCTGTTATATTTCTATTCTTTTGTTGTTTTTGTTTTTGTTTTGTTTGTCTGTTTGTTTGTTTTTTCAAATTTGCTAGAGAGCGTGTGTGCTTGCCATAGAGGGAAATTGAGAAAGCACCCCTTGTGGGGCATGGTCACATCCCTTTCTCCCATCATTCCCTACTTGCAGTATGTTGGGCATGCACCCTACTTGCAGTATGTTGGGCATGCAGGCACATGCACCTGGTGAGTTTTTCAAGCTGAGCCACACGGCCATGTGGGAATCCAGCTGCCTTGATCACCAGGCTACTGTCCAGGTCAGTGTTTTAGTTGTTTTTATTTTTGCTTTCAAGCCACTGGGGCTGGGATTTGAACCCGGGTTGGCCACGTGGGTCCCATTCTCTAGAGCACTAGTCTCTCCTCCCTCTTTTATTTAGGCATTCATTTATTTTAATTTGAACAGAGAGAAGCAAGAAAGCAAGCCACCAGGTCTGGGACTTGAACTGTGGTTGGCCATGTGGGGGTGTGCCTCGCCTAACCGCCACACCACCTGCTGGTCCCATGAAGGGTAAGGTCTTATAGTATCTGTGTCTTCCAGCATCTACTGATAAATGCTCACCGACTGGTACTGGCACTGTTATTAGGAGCTAACCGTGAATACACCTGAAGCTTAATCAGAGACAGTGTGGGGCCAGCAGGTGACGTGGTGGTTGAGGCCCTGGACTCCCACATGGCTGTACACAGTTCGAATCCCAGACACAGCCGCTTGAAACTCATGTCAGGCGCACCCATGTGTATGTGCACCCAAAACCCAAGAGAAAATGGAGGACAAGGAGTTGTGACGTGGCCATCCCCCTGTGGGATGTCTCTTTCTCTCCATCTCTGTCTCTGGTGAGTTCAGGTGCCCTGCAGCAAAAAGTCTCTCGGAACGGAGCCCTGGTGGTCCAGCCGCAGTGCAGGAAGCAGAGGCCTGCTGTGTGACGTGGAAGGCTCTAAGGTGGCGGGACCTGGTCTGCTTCAGCCCGAGGGTGCATCCCTGACCTGCCAACTGCAGGGTGGTGGTGGGGGCTGCATGGAAGGCCCTGCTGAGGCCCTGTCTCTCTCTGCCAGGAGATAAGTAAATGCACTCTTTTTTTTTTTTAATACTTTTTTACTTTACTCATTTATGTTTTAGTTTGATCAGAGAGAGACAGATGGTGAGAGTGAAAGAGAGAGGAAGCGAGAAAGCAAGCCACCAGATTCAGGACTCAAACTCTGGTCAGCCATGTGGGAGCGTCCAACGCCTTAACCACCACGCCACCTGCTGGTCCCCAGAGAATTATTTATTTTATTTTATTTATGCATTTATTTTATTTTAATTTGACCAGAGAGAGACAGAGAGAGAGAGAGGGAAAGTGAGAAAGCAAGCCACCAGGTCCAGAACTTGAACCGTGGTTGGCCATGTGGGAGTGTCCAGCACCATAACCACCACGCCACCTGCTGGTCCCAGTAAATGCACTTTTTCAAAAAGGGCAGGCGGTGTGCACAATGGTTAGAGAGCTGTGCGTGGGGCACGTGGAGCAGGCAGGGGCTGGGCAGGGGCCAGCCTTGGTCCCCCTCCTCCGTCCTGCACCGACCTCAGTCTGCCCTGCGAGGCCTGTCGCTAAGCCCTGCATGCATACATGGCTCCATCTTCCTACACGGTGACCTCGTAGACCAGGGCTGCCCGCAGGCTCAGGCGAGGGTGCAGACCTACAGCCAGAGTGTGGTGTGGGAGGGGTGTGCCCCTAGTGGGTGCAGAGCACCTGCCAGCGCTGCCACCCAGTCCCAGTGCCTCCTGTTGACGGTGCTCCACGGCCTTCGCCCTGGCCTGTCTCGCTGAACCAAGTTGGTTTGGTTTCTGCCGGGCTCTTGCTCTCAGGATGCTGCTCTGTGTCCCGTCAGCTGCAGAGAGAAGGTGGGATTGGATGAGCGACTGGCCCTGGCCATCCCTTTCCTTCACCCCTGAGCCCATCCAACCGAACCCACGGGTACTCGGCACCTCTCTGTGAGGGCTGCCAGAAAGCAAGTGGGTTGCAGCCTCAGCTCCCTCGCCCTGGCAGTCAGGGTGGAGGGGCTAGACCCACGAAAACTGCGTGCCGCCACGTTTGCTTGAGAGTCTCCTTCCCAGCTACTTGGAGAGTCCTTCGCCCTCAGCTGGGCACCACCCGCCGGCAGCCACTCTGTGCCCTTGACAGCAAGCACCAAGGGCCACCGAGCTTGAGAGTGGTACCGGAGCTGTGGGTGACGGACACGCTTCTGAGAGTCTGGGAGTGAGGTCCTGAGGCTTGACACTTCGCTCTGCTTTTAAGTTTGTTTATTCATTCTGCTAGGAGAGACAGACAGGCTGGCAGGCACCTCCAGCAGCCTTCATGGCACAGCAGCCTGGGTCTCGGGCACATGCACGGCCTAGCGTGTGTGGAAAGGCTGCAGGTATGACCCAGACCTTACTGTGCCAGCTGGCCGCCCATGAGGACCGACTGCTGTGGCTGCGAGGGCCAGAGCCCACAGACCAGCGCCAGACTTTGTGTACGTGGGCTCGTGATCCTTTAGCCGGCCAGCGTAATGGAGCCGTCCAGATCCTAGGTGCGGGCGGCTCTGAAATACCTGGCACCACACCGCCTTGATGGTGCAGGCCTTCCTAGAAATGGCATTAGAGGGCCAGCAGGGGACATGGGGGCTAAGGCCCTGGAAACCACATGGCTGACTGCGGTTTGGGTCCCAGACCTAGTACGTGTGCATGTGTCCCAGAGTTCCTGGAGAAAGGACTGTGGCGTGACCATCCCTACTGGAGGGTGATTTCTCACTTTCCACCTGTCTCTCTGCAAGCTCAGATGCACTGTGGCAAGACAGTTCTTCAAGGCCTCCCATTTTACTTATAAATAAAACCTTTTGGGCTAGCCAGGAGGCATGTGGTTGAGGCATGGTGGTTAAGGCACTGGATCCCACAAGGCCAACTGTGAGGTTTGAGTCCTGAAGCCAGCCACTTGGGGGGAAAAAAACAAACAAAAAACCAGTGAGTGGGTGCCTGCATGCCCAGAATACCGAGAGGAGACAAGAAGAAGGGACTGATGTGGCCGTCTCCCCGGGAGTGGGGGCAGTCCCAGCCAACCCCCTCATCTCTCTGACAAGGGCACATCCCCTGTAGCATGGAAGGAGAGTGGCATCAGAGAGGGAGGTAAAGTAAGAGGTCGTCAGTGACGGCGTTGTGGGCCTTGGGTAATTTTTCAAAATTTAACTTTATGGGACCAGCAGTTGGTGAAATGGCTATGTCACTGGACTCCCATGTAGTCGACTGCGGTTCAAGTCTGGGACCCGGTGGCTTAAACTCACGCCGGACGCCCGTGCGTGCATGCCCAAGATCCTGAGAGGAGAATGGAGGAGAAGGGGTTGCAGTGTGGCCATCCCCCCTGGGGGGTGATTTCTCGCTCTCTATCTCTATACTGTCTCTCTTTCTGGCGAGCGCACGCGCCCTATAGCAAAAACCTCTTCCCCCTCAAAAATAATTAACTATTATTATGATCATTTTTTAATTTGCTCACCAGAGGGGTCACCAGGTGGAGTGGTGGTTAAGGAACTGAATTTCCACCTGGCCAACCAGGGTTTGAATCTTAAGCCTAGTGGATTGCTTCCTTATTCTGTCTCTGGTGAACACATATGCCCTATAGCAAATTAAAAATAATAATAAATAATATTAAATAATTATTTTTAAAAAATAATAATTTGCTAGGGACCAGCAGTTGGTGCAATGGCTATGTCGCTGGATTCCCATGTAGTCGACCGCAGTTCGCGTCCCGGACCTGGTGGCTTAAAACTCACGCCGGGCGCGTGTGCGTGCGTGCCCAAGATCCCGAGAGGAGAATGGAGGAGAAGGGATTGTGGCGTGGCCATCCCCCCTGGGGGGTGATTTCTAGTTCTATCTCTCTGTCTGTCTGTCTGGCAAGCGCATGCGCTCTGTGGCAAAAACCTCTCCCCCCCCAAAAAAAAATAAATAATTTGCTCAGCAGAGAGAGAAAGAGGTAAAGTGAGAAAGCAAACTGACAGGTCTGGGATTCGAACTGTAGTCAGCCATGTGGGCGTCTAGTGCTCCAACCACCATGTCACCTGCCGGCCTGACCTTGTGTAATTTAATCTATAACAAGTCGACTACGGTTCGAGTCTCGGACCCGGTGGCTTAAACTCATGCCGGGCGCGTGTGCGTGCGTGCCCAAGATCCTGAGGAGAATGGAGAAGGGATTGTGGTGTGGCCATCCCCCCCTGGGGGGTGATCTCTCACTTTCTGTCTCTCTATCTTTCTGGCGAGCGCACATGGCCTGTAGCAAAAACTTATTAAAAAAGAAAGAAGAAGAATAAAGAAGGGGGAAAGAAACTGCAGAGGAAATGTCTTCTGTGTCCTATCCCAGACCTGAGACCTGCTTGCCACAGAGCGGGAAGTGGGAGTGAAAGCGGGGTGGGGGTGGCAGGAGGCCGCCCATCTGCACGCTGTGTGTGTTTCGGGAGGCGCTGCCCTGTCACCAGTCATGGCGGCCAGGGCTGTGGCCCGGACATACCTGCCTTCTGGATGCGGACTGACAGGTGCAGGTGCTGCCCTGGCCGTGGCACGTTCTCGGAGTGGGCAGCTGCCAGCCTTCTGCCCTGGTGACAGGACTCGGTCCCTCTCAATGCTCCCCATCACCTTCATCCACTTCCCACCACATCACCTGGGCTGGGGGGAGCAGTCCTGGCTTGTCAGTTGGGCGGTGCCCGGTGCCCTCGGTCTTACTGTACTTGTGTGACACGCAGGGCACGTTCCCAGTAACTTCAAAAGGTTTCCTGTTCCAGGGGCCAGTGATAGTGCCTGGCCAGGCTTCCATTCCAAAGCCGGAACCCCACCAGGTGCGCAAGCCAGCCAGGCTGAGCACAGGAATGGCCTGAGCTGCTCCTCGGCCCCCAGACTTGCGTGAGCCAGGGCACAGCCACCGCTGCTGGGCCAGCCGGACCCTTCGGGCTGTCTGGGCGGCCCACCCCAGGTCAGTCTGGGAGTTTCCCAGGGTGCAAACAGCTTACCCCTGGAGCTCTGAGCCCTTCTGGGTCCCACGGGTCCTGGGAGCCAAAGGCCCCTGGACCGTCCAAACCGGGAAGGTGACTTCATTCGGCCGAGCCTCCCTCCCCGGGTTTGCTCTGGTTTGTGTTGGGGTTCAGGTGGACGCTGGCTGTCAGGCTCGAGAGCTGGGCCATGGAAGACTCTTTCCTAGCTGAGGAAACAAGCCCAGAGTGGGGCGAGGTGACCTTTGACTTAGAGGCCACCAGGGCGGTGGCCGGGCCCAGCACCTGCACTGGTTTGCAGTGGGACCTCCTCCATGCCTGGTGCCTGGGCACCCAGTGGGAGCCTGTGCTGGGGAGGGGCCAGCAGATGGAGGCCACGTCCTGTGCTTGGACCTTCTCCTGTGTCACAGCCTCGGAGCACAGAGAGCCCCAGTGGGCCTGGAGGCTCGCCGAGAAAGGCCGTTCCTGACTGTTCCTCACCTGCAAAGACCGGGCACACACGCCTTCAGGTGCCCGAGGCCTCATCCCCACGCAGGCCTGCCCTGTGGTTCTCCCGGCCTTCATTGCTGTCGCTGGGGCCTGCTGCACTGGCGAGCACAGCCAGGAGGTAGCGCACACCTGTGTGGGGAGGGCTGCTCCCCCTGCTTCTCGCCCGGCCTCTCCGCTCGCGTGTGCCGGGGCTGCCGTCCTGGCCTCCAGTCCTGACTGCATTTTAATGGCCAGGGGGCACATGTGTTCACCAGGGCCCCCCACGGGTGGTCAGCC
>NW_006159950.1:210266-216585 GCF_000334495.1 Tupaia belangeri chinensis
ACACGCACCTGCTGTGTCCACAGCCCCTCCCCCCTCCCGTACGGAGCACATGCACCTGCTGTGTCCACAGCCCCCTCCCCCCCGTACAGAGCACACGCACCTGCTGTGTCCTTCAGTCTCCAGGACCGGGGTTCAAACTGCATTGGCCACACAGCTCCACTACCTTCTCACCAACTTGGGGCTCTTGCCCTGGGCCTCCATTTTTGCGCTGTTTCCCGGTGCACACCTTCTGCCAGAGCCCAGTACCTGCTTATGTTAGAATCGTTTGTCCAAAGTGCAGGTCTGACCCTGCCCGCCCTTAACTCGGCGGTTCACCATCGCTGGGTGCGTCATAAGTTCCCATGAAGGGCTAGTTACGGTAGAGGGACCTTCTCGCAGGTCTGAGAGAGTGGCCAGGGCAACTGGGTCCAACATGGCTGACTGCATGGTTTGAGTCCCAGACCCGGCAGTTTGAAAAGCACTGGGCGCATGTGTATACATGCCCAAAGTCTGCGATGAGAGCAGGGAAGGGGCTGCGCTCTCACTTTCTCTCTGTCTCTCTTTCCTCTGTGGCCAGCGCACATGCCCTTGGGCAAAAGTAAACAATAAGTGTGTGACCCCAGACACGCCAGGCGCCTGCCCTCTGCACCGCTGGTGCCTCCCCAGCATCTTGGTGCTGCAGCTGCAGCCTGAGGGGTCGGGCCATCATGGAAGTTGCTTTCTCTGCTCGCGCTTCCAGTGAAGAGCCCGTAGTGAAGACCGAGGGGTGTCTTTTTTTTTTTTTTTTTGGAGAGGTTTTCGCTATAGGGCGCGTGCGCTCGCCAGACAGACAGAGAGAGACATAGAGACAGAAAGCGAGAAATCACCCCCCAGGGGGGATGGTCACGCCGCAATCCCTTCTCCTCCATTCTCCTCTCGGGATCTTGGGCACGCACGCACACGCGCCCGGCGTGAGATTTAAGCCACCGGGTCCGAGACGCGAACCGCGGTCGACTACGTGGGAGTCCAGCGACATAGCCATTACGCTAACTGCTGGTTCCCGAGGGGTGTCTTCACCTGTAGTCCCTCCAGCAACATAACTGCTGGTCCCATAGAAAGTATTTAAACACTTGGGACCAGCAGTTGGCGTAATGGCTATGTCGCTGGACTCCCACATAGTCGACCGCGGTTCGCGTCCCGGATCTGGTGGCTTAAACTCATGCCGGGCATGTGTGCGTGTGTGCTCAAGATCCCGAGAGAATGGAGGAGAAGGGATTGCGGCTGGGGCCATGCCCCCAGGGGGGGATTTCTTGCTCTCTGTCTCTCTGTCTCCCTCTGTCTTTCTGGTGAGCACACAAGCCTTATGGCAAAACGTCTCATGACGATTGATTCTGTGGAAGCATTTGCCTAGAGTCCATGGAGCTACAAATATATATTTTTTAAAGAACTATTTTATTTACATTTCTCCCTCCCTCCCTTCTTTCGTTCCTATTTTACCAGAGAGAGAGATAGAGAAAGTGAGCTAGCAAGCCGCTAGGTCCAGGACTCAAACCCTCGGCCATGTGAGAGTCCAGACCCCTTAACCACCACGCCACCTGCCGCCCCCTCCCCTTTTTTTGCCATAGGATATGCATGCTCACCAGAAAGAGACAGAGACAGTGAAAGGAAAAGTGAGAAATCATTCCTGGGTAGATGGCCACCCTGCAATCCTTTCTTATTCTTCTGGGATTAGGGGGGGGGGGTGCGCACACATGCACCCGGTGTGATTTTCAAGCCACTAGGTCGAGACTCAAACCACAGTTGGCCATGTGGGAGTCCAGCACCTTAATTAACCACCTGCTGGCCCCGTAACGATGCCGTTGTTAAAGCTCTTTAAGTGAGTGGAGTTTTTTTTGGGGGGGGGACAGAAAGTGAGACATCACCCCCAGGGGGAGTGACCATGCCACAGTCCCTTCTCCTCCATCCTTTTCTCGGGACTTTGGGCATGCACGCACATGTGCCCAGTGTGAGTTTTAAGCCACTGGGTTCAGGATTCAACCACGGTCGACTACATGGGAATCCTGCGACATGGCCATTGGCCATCTGCGGGTCCCTAAGTGGGCATTTTATATGTGCTTTACTATTCAATGTCTCCAGAATTGGCCAAGCTCACGCAGTCAGGGGTCAGAGTCAGGACCCTCACCCAGCTGTGTCCCAGTGCCGGAGCCTGGAATGTCGTCCTCGCAGAGGTCTGTCCCCTCTGGGTGGGGCCTCCCGGTCAGTTACGGGTGAGTTCACCTCAGCAGCAGCTCCTCACGTCAGCGACAGCCAGCCCGGCGTTCCTGACGAGTCTGGCCTCTCGGTGGCTTCGTGACACATTAAGTGGATTTTAAAAATAAATTACATGCTTAAGTTTATTTATTATTATTCTTCAGTTTGACCCAAGAGAGAGAAAGCAAGCTACAAGGTCTGAGACTCCAACTGCAGTTACCTATGTAGGAGTCCAGTGCCTTAACCACCATATCACCTGCTGGCCCCTGACATGGTTTTTTAAAAATCTGCAGATAGTCCTTTTTAGTTGTCTGGATGGATGGATGCTGGCACGTGGGTTCTCACCTGCTGCTGTGGGGACGGCCTCCTTTGGCCAGAGGGAGCCATCTTGATGTTCCAAGAAAACCCAAGCAGTTGACATAGGGCTAACTTAGCCGGTGTCAGCTTCCATGCCCAGCACAGCTCCAGGGTGCGCTCCCGAGAAGCTGGACTGACAGCTCAGATGGTGACTCCTAGAGGAGCCACGGTGGTTGTTCTGTCCTTCCTGGCTGTACCCCAAATTTCTGTAGAAGCTGGGACCAGCAGTTAGCGTAATGGCTATGTTGCTGGACTCCCCCATGTAGTTGACTGCGGTTCGAGTGCGTGCCCAAGATCCCGAGGAGGATGGAGGGGAAGGGATGGCGGCATGGCCATCCCCCCTGGGGGGTTATTTCTTGCTTTCTGTCTCTCTTTCTCTATCTGTGTCTGGCGAGTGCACGTGCCCCGTAGCAAAAACCTCTCAAAAAAAAAAAAAAGCAATTGGAGAAGCTGAGGGCATCCAGGTGGAGGCACCTCGGAGTCCTGTGAGGTTCTTGTATTTGTGACCTCCAGCCTTACAACACTGAAAAAAAACGCTCTTCCCACCATTTGCCCTAAGGGTCGCATCTGAGCACCTGCTCCCTGACAGGAAGTAGAAGAGGGAGGGAAGGAGTCAAACTGTCAAATCCAGAGTTTGGATGAGGGAACCTGTCGGGCTGGGGGCTTCATAGAGGACCGTGGGCACTTCCTTTGATGTGGACAAGGACCTAGGAAACACTCTGCACCCCAAAAATGGGCACAGCACAGCCGCTGCTGTAGCCCTGGAAGGGAGGTTCAAAGTTTGGAGCCAGCAGCTGGCTCTGGGGCCCTGGCCTGCTGCTGGCGGTGTCAGGAAGTCCGGCTCCCCGGCTGTGGGTTCCTGTTTTATTTTTACTTTGGCTGATCAGAATGCCCGTGATGGAGCAGTCTGCCAGAGGGCCCCGCTCCCCCGCTTCCCTGCTCCCCCACTCCCCCAAGCCCAAGGGCACCTTCCTCTCCTGTCTGACTGTGTGGCTGCCCTGCCTGGCCAGATGTGTTTGCCGGTTCAGGCCTTGCGTTACGCTCACGGTCAGCTTGTTTGGTGACGAACAGTGTGTTAGGGTTGGGTGTAAGTAAACTTCTGTTTTACCTTTTATTTTTTAAGAGGAATTTATAATATTGGGAATCTGTATACATTATCTTTATGCTTTGCCTTTTCGTTTTTCAGGCCAGCAGATGGCACAGAGGCTAAGGTGGCTGGATTCCATGGGGCCCACCCAGCAGTTCGAGTCCTGGACCTGGTGGCTTGAGATACATACTGGGCATGGCTGTGTAGGCTCCCCAATCTCAAGAATATGGAGAAGGGACTGGACGTGGCCGGCCCCTCTGGGAGTGCTGTCTCTCCCTCTCTCTGGTGAGCGTGTGCATTCTACAGCAAGACCTTTTTTTTTTTTTTTTGCTCTTTTTAGATTTTTTCCGTAGGGTGTTTTTGCTATAGGGCACGTGTGCTCTAGAGACAGAAAGAGAGAAATCACCCCCTGGGGGACGGCCACGCACAATAAAATCCCTTCTCCAGTCTCCTCTGGGGGTCTTGGGCACACATGCCCACAAGCCTGGGGTGAGGGGTTTTTTGGGGGTTTTTGTTTTGTTTTGTTTTGAGGTTTTTGCTATAGGGCACATGCGCTCTCCAGACAGAGAGAGAGAGACAGAAAGCAAGAAATCACCCCCCAGGGGGGATGGTCACGCCGCAATCCCTTCTCCTCCACTCTCCTCTCGGGATCTTGGGCACGCATGCACACACGCCTGGCGTGAGTTTAAGCCACTGGGTCCGAGACGCGAACCGCAGTCGACTACGTGGGAGTCCAGCGACTTAGCCATTATGCTAACTGCTGGTCCCAAGCCTGGTGTGAGTTTTGAGTCACCAGGTCTGGGACTTGAACTGTGATCGACTACGTGCGAGTCCAGCAAAATAGCCACTATACCATCTGCTGGTCCCTACAGCGAAATTCTAGGAGGAGGAGGAAACAGACTTGCCCTTCTTAGCGCCAACCCTCAGGCCACTTCTGCTCTCTGTAGCTCCCTTCAGGGTGTGGGGCCAGGACCACTGTGGTGCCTTGGTGTGGTCTCCCATTTGGCTGTGTCGAAACCTCCATCTAACAGAGGCGGGTCTGGCAATCTAGACCTGAAACTATAGCTCAGTGTGGTTGGATGTGGGGGCTTCCCTAGGGAAAGGGCTCGGCCCGCCGGGTGCAGACGGCCCCTGGGAGTTCCTGGGCTGCCTCCAGAACCTTTGGGCCCGGCGTGGACCCCCTGGGACAGAGAGGGCTGCTGGTGGGCAGGGCATCGGGTTGTCATAGTACGTGCGTAAATCTGCCTCCACCCCCGCTGTTACCGTGCCCGCTAACCTGGTGTGTCCCTCCGTCTGGCTCTCCGTGAGCAGCCGCCATCCGGGGGAGATGCATGTCAGGGCCTTGAGATGGCAGCCATTCCAGGGTGGCGATTATCCAGTGCCGGAGCTCTTCAGCCTTGTGATGGGTGGCCAGGGCTCTGCCCTGCATGTGGGCACCCCGCGGTGAGGCCTCTGGAGTGGCTGCTCCCCACCGTGCTCCTTTGCCTCTGGGGTTGTCGCCTTAGGGTTTTGAGCTGTGTCCCTGGGCCAGCAGCTGCCAGGCAGGGTTTCCAGACATGCAGCAAGTCTGTCTGGCAGACCTCGGCAGCGGTGGGGCCAGTGGTGGAGGGTGAGCTATTTAAAGCTGTTGGAGCTCAGGCCTTGGTAGAGACTGAGCATGGCCTTGGTGTGCCTGGGAGCTGTGGGCAAGTAACTTTACTCCTTCTTCCTCAGGCTGTTCATCCTCCGAGCCCCGCCTGAGGCAGGTCCGCCATGCCGCTGGTGACGAGGAACATCGAGCCAAGGCACCTGTGCCGACAGACGCTGCCGGGCGTCCGCAATGAGCTGGAATGTGTGACCAACATCACCCTGGCCAATGTCATCCGGCAGCTGGGTAGCCTGAGTGAGTGCCTCCAGGCCGCACCCCTCGGGGTCGTTTGGTCCCTGTCCCCCATCTGCCTTCCTGGGTAATGTGGACGTAGCCCATGGCCTCCCCAGAGAGTCCGCTTCCTTTTTTTTTTTTTTAAGAATTATTTTTTAAATATTTTTTTTAGAGAGGGACAGAGCGAGCGAGAGAGGGAAAATGAGAAAGCAAACCGCAGGGTTGGGGACTCAAACTGCAGTCAGCCATGTGGGAGGCCAGCACCCTTCACCACCACGCCATGTGCCAACCCCCAGAGAGGCTTCTTTCTGTTAGGGAGTCTTTTCTGCTCCTCCTAATGCCCCCTCCCTGCCGCCTGCTTCAGAAGGTGTCTGTGAGGAGGGGGTTCAGCCGCGGTGGGGGTCCTCAATTGGGGAGTGTGCCAGTGGTCTTTGTTTCCCTGCGTAGGCAGACGTGCCCTTGGGGCCCTGGCTGCCTTACCCCCCAGCAGTGGGTTGTGCCGCAAGCCCCAGGCGAGACTCAGTGCATGCTCCGTTTTTTATTTCCCTTCCGATATGTGTGCTCCGGGAGAGACGAGGCAGGGGAGGAGGTGAGAAAGCCCCGTGTGAGGCTTGGCAAGCCGAAGTCCTTTGTCTTCCATTCTCCTCTCGGACTTTGGGCACCCGTGCACTTGGGCCTGCCATGAGCCAGGCACCCGGCCGCACAGTGCCCAGCGGCCGGGTGCGGTCACTCTGCAGCCAGGGCGAGGTCCGTGAGCTGTGAGGACACAGACGGCACACACAGCTGCAGAGACTGTTCTAGGAGGA
>NW_006159950.1:217227-221225 GCF_000334495.1 Tupaia belangeri chinensis
CGGTGGAGGGCCCTCGACTGTGACTTTCTGCGCTGGCAGAATGGACAGGCTGCCTGGGGATAGGACTGCACGTGGGGGTGGGCTCAGCTGCAGTCGGCTCACTGGCGGCACTGTGCAGTGGGAGGGGCTGGTGCTTGACTCGGAGTAGGGCATCCGGAGCCATCCCAGCTCCCTGAGAACCCGGCAGGGCGCCGCCACCCTGATTTCCCTTCACAGAGGTACCCGGTGTGAGCTAGGGTGGATGCTGGCTCCTGTTGCCTCACCACACTACTAGAGGTGGGAGCTGCTCACATCTTCGCGGGGCCTGGGTGGACAGGGCTCTGTGACGGGGTGGTGTGTGGGATCCGAGACTCCTGGGCTTTGAGCACTCAGGGACCAGCCACGTGGATCCCAGCTCGGGATGCTGGCTGGGGGTGGCAGAGAGGAGACCTGCTCTGGTGCCGGCATGCACCACGCAGCATGACTGTGGCATAGGCGTCCTGGGAGTGCCCTGCCCCCGCCCCTGCGAAGCCGTACAGGCGGTCAGGGGCCATGCTTCTCTGCGGACCCAAGAACACAGACTGCCAACGTCGATGCTGCTGCACGCTCGGCCGGCTTGGCTCGTGGCCGCCATGGGTACCAGTGCTTGCTCGTCACATGTGCGAAGCCCACCTGAGGGATGCGAGAAGGGACACCTCATTGCAGCACCGTGGTCTTTAGCTTCCAGCAGGCCCACATTGCCATGTCCTGGGTGCTGAGGGGCCTGGGGGACAAGACGAGCCCTCTGCCTCCCCCAAGCTCATAATCCATCAGAGACAGAGTGGGTGGTTCTGGGAAGCTTGTGCCTGCTGTGTCCGTACCTCCCTGCCAGCTTTGAGCCTGGCTCTGCAGGGTGCCCGCCCAGACCCTCGCCCTAGTCCCTTCAATACCCCAGTAGTAGGTGGGCATCCCCGTTCCTGATGAGGAACGAGGGCCCAGGAAGGTCGCTTCCTCAGGACACAGTCAGGCTCACACCCGCACTCCTAGGACATCCCCACTGTCTCTGCGTCCGCCAGCAGTCCAGGCCTGATTCCGACCTCTGCAGCTTCCACCTGACTGCTGCCCCAGGCTCCCTGCCCCAGTCCAGCACGGCCCCCAGGGCTGTCACCTAGCCCTGCCAGAGGGGTCTGCCTCACAGCCTCAGTTCTAATTCTGACAAAGTTAAGTCTGTGTTAACTTTTATTATTTAAAAAGTATTTTTTTCTTTTGGAGAGAGGTTTTTGCTATAGGGCTCATGTGCACACAGGAGAGATAGACAGAAAGCGAGAAATCGCCCACCAGGGGGATGGCCACGCTCCAGTCCCTTCCCCTCCATTCTCCTCTCGGGATGTTAGGCATGCACACCTGCTCAGTGTGAGTTTTAAGCTGCCATATCCAGGACTTGAACTGCGGTCAACCATGTGGGAGTCCAGCACCTTAACCCCTGCACACCTGCTGGCCCATTAAGAATATTTTAAATGAGAGCACAGTTCTTCGTTCTCTCTGCTGACCCAAGTGCCTTGCCTGGCATTCAGGGCGCTCTAAGACCTGCCTTCCCAGTTCTCTCCCTGCCCCTCTCCTTCCCCCATTCTACAATTTTTTTTTTTAATTATAAAGCTTTTGTATATTTAGTACGAAAGGAGTCAGGGATCACAATAGGGAGATCCTGGGGGGGGGGGTTCCCACTAACTCCAGGCACCGGCCTGCAGTAGGCCCAGGGCCACGTCCTTGAGCAGGGTCCTCCAAGCGTCACCTGGGTTCTGCCACCCCCACCCCCAGCACGTGCACAGCCATGCCCTCCAGTGACATGAACCCCGAAGTCGTATTCGTTTTCTCAGTCCTGGACACATGTAAAGGCTTCTAGGATTCCAGCTTTACAGAGATGACATTTCCCAAAGCTCACCTTCAGGGATGCAGAATCTCACCCAGGTCATGCAGTGTGCAGTTGGTCCACTGTGAGACAGCAGGGCCAGTCTTTTTATTTATTTATTTATTTTTAAGTTGCCGTAGGACACACACACTCACCAAAGGGAGTCCTGGAGACAGAGCAGCCCCCACGGGCATGCTCACAGTGCAGCCCACTCCGTTCCTGCTCTCTGCCACAGTTCTGGCATGCGTGCACATGCGCCTGGTGCATTGCTCAAGTGGCCAGGATTGGAGCTGTCGTCAGCGTGGTAGATCTGGTTCCCTTAACCACCAGGCCACAGGGCTGGCCTCGTTTTTAATTGCTGGAGGGCGCATGTGGGCAGAGAGAAGCTGGGGTACTGCACCACAGCCCTCTCTCCAGCTCTCCGTACCCCTGGGGTCGGGACAGGCACACACACACAGGCACCCAGCGTGCCTTGCTTTGACTTTTTTCTAATTTTTTTTTTGTTTAGAGAGGGTTTTGCTATAAGGGGCATGTGTTCACCAGAGTGAGAGAGACAGAGAGCGAGAAATCACCCCCGGGGGGCCATGGCCCTGCTGCAGTCCCTTCTCCCCTTTCTCTCAGGATTTTGGGCACACACACACGCGCGCCTGGCATGACTTTTAAGCCCCTGGGTCCAGGACTCAGACCACAGTTGACTATGTGGGAGTCGAGCAATGTAACCATTACGCCATCTGCTGGTTCCTCTTTTTTTTTTTTTTTTTCCAAGTTTCGCTATGGAGTATGTGCACTTGCCGGAGAGAGAGAATGAGAAATAACCCCAGAGAGGTATAGCCCAAACACAGTCCTCTCTCCGCTCTCCCCTCGGATGCAGGCACGCATGCACCTGGTCTGGCATGATTCTCAACCCACTGGGCTTAGGACTTGAACTTCACAGCTGGCCGTGTGCGACCTGGCTGCCGCAACCCACACGCCTCCATTGCCCCGCCTACTTTTCCAGCTCCCACTGTGGGACCAGCCTTCTGGGCTGACTGATGCACTGTAGGACCCACACCAGTTTTACAGTCTTAACGGTACCTCAGGTACAGTGCGTGAATGTGAATAAATACATTTAAATTTTAAAAATTCCACACACAATAAAAGAACCTCAGGGACCAGCAGATGGCGTATGGATATGGTTACATTGCTGGACTCCCATGTAGTCAACTGTGGTTTGAGTCCCAGACCCAGTGGCTTAAACTCACTCCAGGCGGGGGCCAGCAGGTGGTGGTGTAGTTAGAGGTGTTGGACTCCTACAGAGCCGACTGCAGTTTGAGTGCTGGACCTGGCAGCTTGCTTTCTCACTTTCCCTTTTTCTCTCTATCTCTGATCAAATTTAAAATAATAACAAATGGAATTAAATAAATAAATAAATTTTTGGGGGGAGGAACACCCCAGGTGTGTGTATGTGCATGCCCAAGATCCCGAGAGGAGAGTGGAGGGGCGTGGCCATCACCTCTGGGAGGTGATTTCTCACTTTCTGTCTCTCTGTCTCTTTGTCTTTCCGGGGAGCACAGGTGCCCTATAGCAGAAATCTCTCTTAAAATTTTTTTTAAAGATAACTTGATAGTGAAAGAGGGGAGTAAAAGAAGAGAAGAGGGATTCTCTACTACTAGCAGTTCTCTTAAGGTGCTCCTCACCCTCCTGTAGGTGCCCCACTTCCACCAGGCCCACCCAGGTGGTCTCCTCCAGACAGGGCTGCGGCTCCACCCAGCTCCCACGGCATGTCTTTGAACAGTCTTCAAAATGTGCTTGAAACTGTGTAGCATGCCACGACTGCACAGCTGTGTCACAGTGCTGTATTCGGACCAGTTTGCACCAGAATCAATTCATACTTCCTTTTGCTACAGGGTGCACGCCCTTGCAAAGGAGAAGAGAGAATGCCCCCACACACCCCCGCCGCCCCAGGCATGGCCCTGTTGTAGTCTCTTCTCCACCCTCCTGTTAGGATTTTGGATATTTGTGTCTACACGCTCAGTGTGTTTCTCAAGGTGCCGGGTTTGGGACTTGAACTGTTCAGTCGGCTGGGTGAGCTCCAGCTCCCATAACCCCCAAGCCATGGGCTGGCTCGCGCTTTTTCCTTTTTGGTGGGTTT
>NW_006159950.1:221265-223823 GCF_000334495.1 Tupaia belangeri chinensis
GTTCTGTGGCTTCCCAGAGGAGTGGAGCCCCTTGGGCCTTCAGGAAGTCGGATTTTGCTGCTGGACTTTTCCCACTCCTGTGTGTGGGCGGGGGCGGCTTCCACTGGCTGCAGAAGCATGCCCATCTTCAGAGGTCAGCTCTTCCTGCTCCACACCCACTTGGCATTCCATCGAAGAGTTCTGCTGAGGGAAAGCTGGATTCCCATGTAGTCGACTGTGGTTCAAGTCCCGGACCCGATGGCTTAAACTCACGCGGGGTCTGTGCGCATGTGTGCCCAAAAGCCCAGAAGGAGAAGGGAGGAGAAGAGATTGCAGTGTGGCCATCCCCCCTGGAGGTGATTTCTCGCTTTCTGTCTGTCTCTCTTTCTGGCAAGCACACGCGCCCTATAGCAAAAAAAAAAACTCTCTCTCAAAAAAAAGTGGAGACTGTTATTGTGGAACCAGCAGATGGAATGGTTATGTCGCTAGACTCCTACATAGCCAACTGCAGTTCGAGTCCCAGACCTGGCGACTTGAAACTCAGGCTGGGCAGGTGTGCATACATGTCCCAAACCCCAAGAAGAGACTGGAGGAGAAGGAGTTGCAGCCATCCTCTCTTGGGATGGATTTCTGTCTCTCTTGTAAGCGCATGCGCCCTGTAGCAAAACTCTTTTTTAAAAATAAAATAAATGATCTTACTGTAACAGCTTAACGTTTTTACTCATGTAACCCTTGTGAGCACTTGGTGAGGTAGACTCAGTTATTTCCATTTTACAGATGAGGAGACAAAGGCTGAGGTCGTGACTTGCTGAAGAGACCCTACATAAAAACAGGAAGAGCTGAGCTTAGGTCCAGACCTGCTGGTGAACCCCACTGGGGCTTTTGTGTCCTGTGGTGCAGCTCCCAGTCTACCTGGGAGCCCAGGTGCTGGCTACCCTCCCACCCTCACTGCCTCTTTCTTAGAAGAGCAGGGATCCTGGGCAGCCCCCTCTGAGGCAGCTGGGGATCAGGTATTTCTGAGCCTGGTCTATTTGCACACATTTCTGCTTTGGCTTCCCAGAGAGCTTCCTTCTACCCAGTGAGCACGGTACAGTGCGGTTTATGGACAGGGTCAGAGAGATCCTCGGTGGGTCTGAGCCCTTGGCGTTTGGGAACTGCCCGTGGTGGTTTAGATGGCTCACCAGAGTGTGCAAGGGCCCGGTGCTTCCTCCGGTAGAAGCCCCCTGTGGACGTGGAGTTGGGCGGTACAGACACGCAGCCCATCAGTCTGACCCTTACCCCCCGTCTTGCTGGAAGGGTGAGTGGCAGTTTACATGAAGTGCTTTGGCACTGCAGGCCAGCTTTTCCCTCTCATGTATGGGCTGAGCATAAGCATAGTTCAGGGGCAGAAAATCAGGGCCTGCTCTAAGCATTTCACCAAGAAGCCACCTTCTGGTTGGTGTGGGTGCTGTGCCTGGTCTCACGTGCACATCAGCCCAGAGGTGTTTATCCATGGGCACTGCTCTCTGCCCTGGGGCTGCACCTCATGGCCTAGAACGACCACGTGGAGGGAGTGTCTGATGCTGGTGTGTTTCTTTGGCTGCAAATTCTCCTTGCATTCCAGGGTTGAAAATATAGAATTCTTTTTCTAAAAAAACAAGACATTGTGGAAAGAGGTCACTGGTGTGCTGATTTTCAGGGAGGGCTTGAAAGTTTCAGCTTTTCACTTGTTCCCTGGGATGTAGACAAGAAGGACAGTGACCCAACCTATGGAACAGGAAGCCTGCCTGGTGAAGTCACGCCCCTCTGTGCTATGGACAGGCCCCAGGGACTGCAGCCGACCATCGTCCGCTGTACTTGCGAGGCTTCATTGAAGCAGTTTCTGGGTTCTCATGCTGCTGGTACACACCTAGAAGGTCCTCTGATTCCCAGTCTGTTTTCCGGAACATTTGCAGGACAGTTAGTGCCAAAGGCTAGAGGCAGGTGTGCACACACACTGCACTGTCCGCTCTAGGACTGATGTTTTTGTATCACCCTTTCGATTTTATTTAGCCTGTTTGAGTCACGACAGTTCAGAGTTTGCCAAGCAGATTTTTAGTTAGGAGCCCCCGGGGACAGCGCAGGCTGTCTTGGGTATAGGGTGGCAATGACCTTCAGTAACTAGCTTCTCTGACGGTCGGCTACTTCTCTGCACTAGTGACTTCGTGTCTTTGTTTTTCCAGGTAAATACGCAGAGGACATTTTTGGAGAGCTCTTTGCTCAGGCCAACACCTTTGCCTCTCGGGTAAGCTTCCTTGCTGAGAGGGTAGACCGACTCCAGGTGAAAGTCACGCAGCTGGACCCCAAGGAGGAGGAGGGTAAGAGGCTGAGCTCGGCACTGCAGGCGTGCTCATGGTCTCCGCGTCCGCATTTTGTCCCGATATATTAAAAAGTGAGGGGAGGGAACCAGCAGTTAGCGTAATGGCTATGTCGCTGGACTCCCACGTAGTCGACCGCGGTTCGTGTCCCGGACCCGGTGGCTTAAAACTCACGCCGGGCGCGTGTGCGTGCGTGCCCAAGATCCCGAGAGGAGAATGGAGGAGAAGGGATTGCGGCGTGAC
>NW_006159950.1:224758-226023 GCF_000334495.1 Tupaia belangeri chinensis
CCTGTCCACTCTTCCAGGACTGATGTTTTTGTATCACCCTTTCGATTTTATTTAGCCTGTTTGAGTCACGACAGTTCAGAGTTTGCCAAGCAGATTTTTAGTTAGGAGCCCCCGGGGACAGCGCAGGCTGTCTTGGGTATAGGGTGGCAATGACCTTCAGTAACTAGCTTCTCTGACGGTCGGCTACTTCTCTGCACTAGTGACTTCGTGTCTTTGTTTTTCCAGGTAAATACGCAGAGGACATTTTTGGAGAGCTCTTTGCTCAGGCCAACACCTTTGCCTCTCGGGTAAGCTTCCTTGCTGAGAGGGTAGACCGACTCCAGGTGAAAGTCACGCAGCTGGACCCCAAGGAGGAGGAGGGTAAGAGGCTGAGCTCGGCACTGCAGGCGTGCTCATGGTCTCCGCGTCCGCATTTTGTCCCGATATATTAAAAAGTGAGGGGAGGGAACCAGCAGTTAGCGTAATGGCTATGTCGCTGGACTCCCACGTAGTCGACCGCGGTTCGTGTCCCGGACCCGGTGGCTTAAAACTCACGCCGGGCGCGTGTGCGTGCGTGCCCAAGATCCCGAGAGGAGAATGGAGGAGAAGGGATTGCGGCGTGACCATCCCCCCTGGGGGGTGATTTCTCCTCTCTGTCTCTCTCTGTCTGTCGGGCGAGCGCACGCGCCCTACAGTGAAAACTCTCTCCAAAAAAAAAAAAAAAAAGTGAGGGGAGAAATCACAAAGCCCCATGGAGCTCCGCCGTGAAGCAGCACCAGCTGGGTGGTGTGCAGAGACTGTTCCCTGCCACACCGACACACTCCCCCTTCCCCAGCTCCCGATTCCCTTGTTCTCAAATTCCCCTTCCCTCTGTCTGTCTTTGATACCATGAAAGTACTTAGAGGACCCATTCCCTTCCTCCAAGGAAGAGGCCTGCTAGGTCTGGCCACAGAGTAAGCCTTCGTGTTGCCTCGTTTTGTTCAGTCAGGAAATGGCTGGCCTGCCCCACCACCTGTGGCTGGCCTGCCCCACCACCTGTGGCTTCCCCGAGTGGGAGGGAAGAGGCCTGGCAGACAGCACGGCCGAAACGTGCAGGAGCCGAGGCCTGCGTGGCATGATGACTGCGTGTGCTCCTGTGGCCTGCGGTCCCCCTTCCAACACCTTCCACCTTCTCCCAGTGTCCCTGCAGGGCATCAACACCCGCAAGGCCTTCAGAAGCTCCACCATTCAAGACCAGAAGCTTTTTGACAGAAACTCGCTCCCGGCGCCCGTCCTGGACACATACA
>NW_006159950.1:230915-234841 GCF_000334495.1 Tupaia belangeri chinensis
CGGTAATGGTGTCAGGGTCCGGCAGGGGGTCTGTGGTAGGCAGGGTGCGCAGGCGTGGTGAGAAAACGGTGCTCTGCTCCGGCAGCAGAGCTCCCTTCTAGCCAGGAGGAGCCCTCCCTGGCCTGCACCGGCTCAGCAGCACGTGGCCACGCGCCTCACTCGAGTGCTCCGTGGCCGCGCCTCTGACTTGGAAGTGTTCTCCGTGTGTTGGGGACAAGTAGACTTGTTTCTCCAATTCTGCTTTCTTTGGAGCGATGTTAAAATAAGTGGTCCCCTACATTCTTGCATTCTGGATGGTGAGACATGGCCTTGCAGGCTGCAGGGTTCCAGCGGGGATCGGGGCCTGCACTCCCGGCCGCTATTCTTGCTGGGGGCCTCGTGGTGGGGTGCTGAACTGCCCCAGGGAGGAGCACGGGCTGGAGCTCTGGTTACGTGTGTGCACAGAGGAGCAGTAGCTGTGCACACCCACACCCACGTATGTCCATGTGGGCCTGCACATGCAGAGCTCTTCTGGGTGAGGGGAAAGCCTGGGTGGCGTGACTGCGTGTGCTCCTGTGGCCTGCGGTCCGCCTTCCAACACCTTCCACCTTCTCCCAGTGTCCCGGCGCTTCCTAGAGGCCTGGGGGATGGCGGGTGAGGGGAACCAGCGGCAGGAGCCTAGTCTCCTCAGGTATCCTTGGCCACATAAACTCGTGGGAATGGTCGGGGCCCCTGTCCTGGCCACCACACTCCTCTGCCAGGTGTTGGCCGGGAGGTGTGACCCAGGGGTGTGGGGAAACTGCTGCCCAGCTGGCGTCTGGGGTGGCGGACGAGGTGACAGCCTTGTCTTCATTTCTGTCCAGGGATGATGGAAGAGAGGCACTCAAATTCTACACAGACCCTTCCTACTTCTTTGATCTCTGGAAGGAGAAGATGCTGCAGGACACCAAGGACATCATGAAAGAGAAGAGGAAGCACAGGGTGCGGGGGGCCCGCCCCACACTCGGTGGTCGCCATCGTGGGGGATGAAAGGGAAGCCAGGCTCGTGTGAAGTGGCCATTCCAAGGCTGCCTAGATACCGGGTGAAACGCTTAAAAAGGCGCCCACACCGAGCACGGCCGAGATGAAGTCCAGGTCACACCAGAAGCATGTCTGTCCCTCCAGCTGCTGACAGTCGGGGTTCAGACTGGGCGTGGACGTGGGCCCTTCTGCTCACTGTCCGTGCCGCTTGCACCTGGTGCCCAGCTCCATCGGGTGCTCGGGCAGGCCAGTGCCCCTGTCCGCAGGGTCAGCTCAGGGTCTGGGACAGAGTGGCTCCCTCCGCTCTGGCCAGGTGGGTGGGGTCCAGTCTGGGGGCGGCTCCCTCCCCCAGACTCCTTGCAGTCCGTGGCCTTGCGGTGCCGTCTCAACCATCCCTGTACAGCTCTGGGTGGCCCCAGAGAGCACTGGGCCTGGCTGCACAAGCTGGAGAGGTCACCATTTGCTTGGTCCTTTTGAAGAATTATTTATTTCATTCCATTTGTTGTTTTTTAAATTTGCCCAGAGAGAGAAAGGGGAATGGAGACAGCCAGCCGCCAGGTCCAGGACTTGAACCGAGTCAGCCCTGTGTGAGTCCAGGGCCTTTAACCACCGCATCATCTGCCGGCCCCTTGTCTCTTATTTTTTAAGAGATGTTTTGCTCTAGGGTGTGTACATTCTCCGGAGAGACAGACAGCAAGAAATCGCCCCCCAAGGGGACGGCCACACTGCAGTCCCTTTTCCTCTGTTCTCTTGGGATTTGGGGCAGGAACACACACATGCCTGGTGTGAGTTTTAAGCCACCAGGTTCAGGACTCGAACCATGGCTGACTACATGGGAGTCCAGCCGTGCCGTGCCGTCTGCTGACCCCTGTCTTGTCTCTTTTTTTTTTTTTTTTTGGAGAGATTTTTCACTGTAGGGCGCGTGCGCTCGCCAGACAGACAGAGAGAGACATAGAGACAGAAAGTGAGAAATCACCCCCCAGGGGGGATGGTCACGCCGCAATCCCTTCTCCTCCATTCTCCTCTCGGGATCTTGGACACGCACGCACACGCGCCCGGCGTGAGTTTTAAGCCACCGGGTCCGGGACACGAACCGCGGTCGACTACGTGGGAGCCCAGCGACATAGCCATTACGCTAACTGCTGGTTCCCTCTTGTCTCATTTTTTAGCAGTTGCCTTGTTTCTGTCACAGCCGTCCTTCCCATTTATGTTTGTTTTTTTTTTTTTACTTTTTTGCCATAGGCCATGTATGCTCACCAGAGACACAGACAGAGACAGAGAAAGTGAGAAATCACTCCCCAGGGGATGGCCACGCCACAGTCCCTTCTCCCTCCTTCTAGCCGCTGGGTCTAGGACCCCGACTGTGGTCAGCCTTGTGTGAGTCCAAGTGCTTGAACCGCCACAACCCTGCCAGTCCCAGTGGGTGGAATGCTAATGAAAAGCTTTGGGAAATTTTTGTTTGTTTTTTTGAGAGTTTTTTGCTATAGGGCATGTACGCTCTCTGGAGAGACAAGAGAGAGAGAGATAGAAAGTGAGAAATCACTCAGTAGGGATGGCCATGCTGCAGTCCCTTCTCCATTCTCACCTTGGGATTTTGGGCATACACATGCTCCCAGAATTTTAAGTCACCAGGTCCAGGACTCAAACCATGGTCAGCTACGTGGAAGTCCAGCAATGTAAATCATTGTGCCATCTGCTGGTCCCTGTTTTTTGTTTTTAAAAAGGTTTTTGCTTTAGAGTGTATGTGCTCACGTTAAAGACAAAGACAGAGAACATAAGAAATCACCCCCTGGGGGGATGACCACGCCACAGTCCCTTCTCCCTGGATCTTGTGCATGCACACACATGTGCCTGGCGTGAGTTTCAAGCCACTGGGTCTGGGACTCAAACCGTGGTCGGCCATGTGGAAGTCAGGGATGTAACCACTACGCCATCTGCTGGCTCCAGGGAACGTTTTACAGAGGCTTTTCTGTTCCTTTCATTCTAGAAAGAGAAGAAAGATAACCCAAATCGAGGGAATGTAAACCCACGTAAAATAAAGACACGTAAGGAAGAGTGGGAGAAAATGAAGATGGGAAAAGAATTTGTGGAGTCCAAAGAAAAGCTGGGGCCTTCTGGGTAGGTGATATTTCTGTGCTAGCAGCAGGTGGCCTGTACAGGGCCGGGGGCCGGGGAGCAGTCCCGTGTTCTGGTGTGACACCTCCCAAAGTCTGGCTGCGTGGCTCAGATCAATGTCACTATTAACTGTTTCTTCACAGTGCGTCTGTCGGGCGATTAGAACTCGCTAAATAGATCAAAAGACTGAGCAGTTTAAATGAGGAGCCTGGAGTGATCTGGGAAAGAAAGCCATGGCCTCTCTTGCCCTTCCTCTGGCAGACATGGGTGCCCCAGGACTGCAGAAGGAAGCTGAGAAAGGGGACAGTGGTCGAGGGAGCCTTTGGCTTGCAGTGGACCAGGCAGGACAATACACACGCACCCCTGGTGCTGCCCTGCAGCCTGTCACCTGGTCTCAGTCAGTCTGGGGAGAGAGGCTGGCAAGGGTCTGGGTGCAGACCTCAGTGACCGTGTGGGAAGTCTGCATGCCAGAATCAGGGAAAGGCAGGAGAGGTCAGCCCTTGAAGGTTTAGGGGAAACAGTTTGAGGTTTATCTTGGTGTCCGACTTGTGTGACATTCAAAGCCTAGCCGTCAGCATGCTGGCAGTGGTGTCGTCAAGCTTTTCCTCTGAAGGAACCTGTCCCCTCTCTCAGTGCCATGCCAGCCCCTACCACATTTCCAGGGACGGCAAAGGAACTCATTGAGTTGTTCCTGATTCTAGGAATAGCCCTGCCGTGACCATCTCGATTTTTAAAACTTTTGACACTTGTTCTTCTGGATTAAGAGATTTGTTTTTTTTTTTTTTTGGGGGGGGGGGTGTTTGTTTGTTTGT
>NW_006159950.1:234922-240715 GCF_000334495.1 Tupaia belangeri chinensis
CCAGACAGAGAGAGAGGGAAAGGGAGAAACCAAGCCTCCAGGTCCAAGACTTGAACCGCATTCAGCCAGGTGGGAGTCCAGTGCCCTTAACCACCCTGCCACCTGCCGGCCCCAAGAGATTTGTTTTAAAGAGTGGTGAAGATGGCGAGAGGAAAAGTGAACCTTTCTCTCTTCGGGGATATTGGCCCGGGAGGTGCCTTCATCGCCGTCCCTTCCCAGTACAAAGTACCATTTTGTCCGTGGCCCAGCCCCCATCAGACAGGTCCCTGTGGTCGATTCAGTGACTCAAGTCGGAAGCTCGCATATCGAGAATGTGTGTCCTGTGCAGTGGGACGGTGAGGCTAGAAGTGGGCCTCCCGTTGCCTCTGTCCAGGACCCAGGAGCTGGGCTGCAGCTCACCTGTTGGGAAGGGGACTGGCCTGGCCCCAGCCTGAGGGTCCACATCGGGGGGTGTCTGGCTTGGCCTGTCCCTGCTGCTCGGTTCCCTTGGAGCTTACCTCCACAGAGCCCAGCAGCTGTGGAAACATGCGAGGCCAGACTTTGCTAGCTGTCCTTTTTTTTTTTTTTTCAAAGGAATTATTTAATTTTAGTATTTATTTTTTATTCTTTTTCTTCTGGGAGAGAGACAGTGAGAAGCAAGCCGCCAGGCCCAGGACTCAAACCAGAGTTGGTCATGTGGGAGTCCGGTACTCCGACCACCACGCCACCTGCTGGCCCCCTGCTAGCTAGCTGTCTTTGGCTCATGGAAGTTTTGCAGTTCACCAGAGCAGACCCCTGAGCCCTAGCACCCTGGGGGCATTGGGTGAAAGACTGGCAGCAAGGCCGCCCTTATGCCACACGGCGACCTGCCCGCGGCACCAGCTCGTCTCTGTGAGCACTCTAGGCCTGCCGGCCCTGGAGTCAGGCTGCTGCCTTCTCACCGGTTTGAGCTCTCCAGCCTGTAGGGCTTGGCTTCGCCATTCACAGCCAGATGGACCGGGGTTCGGGCATGGCTGCGCCTGCCATTTGGAGAGAAGGGCAGCCTGTGGGGGCCGGGGCCGAGTTACACAGGTGGCCCAGCAGACATGCTGGGAGGTGTGTAAATGTGAAGTTTCAGTGTAACGGGAAACCTGTGGGGAACACACTTAGTTTACCATTCGTGCGTGTCTGGAAAAGGGTGCCACTTGGGGTCGCGTGACAGTCTCTGGCCTTGGGCACGCAGGCACCCCCACACCCTGGCATACCAGAACGGCAGCGTCGGCTCTGTCGAGAGCATGGATGCGAGCAGCTGCCCTCCCCCGCCGCAGCCGGACTCCGCGTCCTCGCCGTCTTCCTTCTCGGAGGACAGCCTGGCTCCCCCGCCGGCAGAGTTCAGGTGAGGGTGCATGCCGCGGCACCGGGCCCAGCACCCAGGACCACAGAGCTGAGGCAGGCAGGGCTGCTTAGGTCTCCCTCGGAGTGGGTGAGTGCCAGCGTGGGGCCTCGTGCTGTGCGCGCCACCTGCTCCCCACAGGAGTCCTCCCGGGGTCAGTCCTGTACTGTCCCTGTGTCGCAGATCAGTAATCCGAGGACAGGGAGGTCAGCGCACGTACCTAACCTCGCACGGCCAGGAGGTGTGACTGGCCAGTCAGATCCCAGAGCCTGGGTCCTAGCCTCCCTCCTGCCTTTACTGGAGCAGCAGGGTTGCTGGCTGCTCTCTGGCTCACTTGACTGGGTGGGCACACGCCCGCTGCCCAGGTCCACAGACCCTACAGGTTCCTGCATGCAGAGAGGTGCCTTTGCCTGGGCCGGCCCACTCTCACCCCCTGGCGACCGCTAGCCCGGGAGTCGGCTGGTGCTGGGCGGTGGGATCTCACCCCAGTAGCTCCCACGTGTATCGCAGCCCTGGCTCTGGGGTTCCTCAGCCAGCCCTGGCCTGACACAGGAAGCGGGCCTGCTCCTCTCGGGGTGTCTCCTGCTCCATGGGGGCCCCACCCATGCCTGTCCGACTCATGGCAGTCCCCTTCCTTCCCATCCGGGCCTGGGAGTGGCAGTCAGCAGACGAGCTCGCTCCTGGTCCCAAGTGGGGGTGTCTGTCCTGAGTGACGGCGTCTCTCTCTGTGACCTTCAGCTACCCGGCAGACAGCCACAGAGGACCTGGCATGGCTGGACCCAAGAGGGCCAGTGTGGTCAGCCCTGGCCACCCACCCCCAGCTCCTCCCCTGGGCATCCCAGCAGCCCCCAAACCGGGATTTGCTCCACCTCCAGCTCCTCCACCTCTGCCCCCAGTGGCCATCCCGCCCCCACCACCGCACTGTTTTGTCCTCAGGGATACAGAGCTTTGTACTGTGTACCAAATCAGATGTGATATGGTTCCTTGAGGCTTAATTCTGGCTTATCATGCACTGTGCCACCTCCTGATGCCACCAAGCCGAAGTCCTCCTTGCCTGCTGTGAGCGACGCCCGCAGTGACCTGCTTTCAGCCATTCGTCAAGGTAAACGCGGGGTCTGGGCCAGGGGTCGTCTTCCTGGGGTGGGGTGGATGGCCAGCGGGGCTGGTGGCAGACTCTGTGCCCTTCTGGGAACAACTTTCATCAGGGAGAGGGGACTGGACTTCAGGCCTCGGAGAAGCTTGGAAAAGGGCTTCACCTTACAAATGGGGAGATTTAGGGCCAGCAGGTGGTGTTGAGGCACTGGGTCCCCCGTGGCTAGCTTCCAGTTCGTGTCCCACTCTGGTGGCTTAATCGTACCGGGTGCCCGTGCACGTGTGCCCAAAATCCCATGAAGAGGAGAGGAGGAGGGGTGGCAGGGGCGATTCTCACTCGCTTGCTGGGACAGCACGCGTGCCCTATCGCGAAATTAAAAAGCATAGATTTAGCTTTCTTTCTCTCTCACCCCGGGACGCTCAAAGCCCTGCAGGTCTGTGCTGGGTATTCATGGGCACCTTCCCGGGGAAAGGTGGCACGCGGCACTCCCAGTACCTGAGATGTGCCAGGCTCAGGCTCGGGGGCTGGAAGTCAAGGTCAGGTGCCCACATCTGGCCAGGGGCGTGCCGCAGTGTCACTCAGCAGGTGGCCTCACGTGGCAGAGTAAGCACAAAAGAGACAGCTCGTGGGGCGGCTTGCTGGGACAGTGGGCCTTGCGTTAACCCACTGGCCCCATGAGACTGGGGACTGACCCAGTCTGCCAAGAGTCTGCCCCAGCCCGGGCAGCACTAACCGCCCTGGTGGCCGGTCTCCCCTGGAGGCCTGCTCAGTGGTGCAGCAGGGGCAGTTAAATGTGAAGGGGACAGTGTGGAAGGGAGGGACAGGCTGCATCCCAGCCCTTGCCCCTAGCCAGGTCTGCTCAGACAGGAGCAAGAACCTCTGTCCCGGTGGGCCTTCCTGGGCTGGTATGCCTGTCCCGGCTGTCCCCTTCTGCACCCCAGGGGTCACAGCGGTGGGCCCTGCTCTGCTCGTCAGCCCCAGGGAACGCCTGCTCTGGGTGACAGTGGGGGGCTGGGCAGATGGTGTGGAGATCAGGGCCGTGACGCCTCAGGACACAGGCTGCCCGCCTGCGGGGCCGGGGAGGGGCAGGCAGCCCCCCACACCCAGACCAGCCAGTTCCGGAAAGCCCCCGTCTTCCCTTCTGCTCTGCTCCTCACGGCCCTCTTGGCTGTCCCGGAGGTCCCTTCCTGTCCTTAGTCCTCAGTCCCAGCGGTCCCGAGCTGGGGATGCACAGCGTCACCCTCTCTGCCCGCAGGCTTCCAGCTGCGCAGGGTCGAGGAGCAGCGAGAGCAGGAGAAGAAAGACGTCGTGGGCAACGACGTGGCCACCATCTTGTCGAGGCGCATTGCTGTCGAGTACAGCGACTCCGAGGACGACTCCTCCGAGTTCGACGAGGACGACTGGTCAGACTAGGCCATCCCTCCTGGCCCCCCGCCTCGCCGCCCCTTCCTGCCGCCTTACCCCATGGGGGGCAAAGAATGTCAAGGGGCCAAAGCCCCCACCCCCAGCAGCCAAAGATACGCCACGTGCTTCCCAGACCCACCGCCTCCCCGCCGGCCCCCCAGCCAGCTAGGGTCCTCCCCTGTTGCCCAGTGGAGAAGGCCCCGCCCCGGAGGCCAGTTTCCGCCCTGCTCTGCCCTCGGGCAGTGGAGCGGTCTCTGCCCGCTCAGCGTCCAGGTGCCTTATGGAGCCGCTCCGTGTGGTGCCCTCAGGGTGGCGCCCCCCAGTACCGTGCCTTTCCGAGCCTTCACCGGCTCTCTGCACCCGTGCTCAGGTGGCCCGCCCTCCCTCACCCTCAGTGCCTTCAGGCAGCACAGCCCGTGTTAGCCTTCACAGCCATGGCCAGACCTGCCCGCCCACATGGGCGGGGCCCTCAGCCTGCTCACGGCGATGCCAGCCACAGCCCGGTTCTGCTGAGCTCCAGCTCCTCGACTTTCCGGGACCACATGCTGGAGATGCGTCAGTCGGGACAGCAGTCTTGGCTCTGTTCCCTCCGGGCCCTACTGTGGGAGGGCTCAGGGCTGGACTGCCCCCAGGTGGCTCTGGAAGCTGCCCTGGGGACCAGAGTAGGGAAGGGAGGCCGGGCAGCTTTGACAACCCTCTGCGACCCCCTTTCTCGTGGAAGCCCTGGCCCGCAGCCCTGCAGGTCACACTGCCTGTGGGCCCAGCCTGGAGGCAGCACCCGCCTAGCCAGAGGAAAATGGCTGCCCTCACCCTCTGCAGTACCTGCCTCTGCCCTTGGGCTGGAACTGCCTCCCCCTGCTGTCTCCGGCTCCCAGAGCCCTGAGACACGACGGGTTCATCTCCAGCCCAGCAGATGGCCGCGGCAGCCCCAGACCCCGGAAGCCCTTCAGCCTAGGAGAGTACTGATGGCAGTGCCGCTGTGTGTCCCTGACCTCCGGCAGTGGGACCGAGTCCTGGGCGCGCCCGCCTGCTCGGCCGTGTGTGCCCCAATGGCAGACGGCATCCTGGCCACAGCCTGCAGTCACCAGAGAGGAGGTGGAGGCAGCCGTGGGGTCCTGGGGCCTGGCCAGACCAGGGCTAGGCCTAATGGCTTCGACTAAACGACCCCATCCTCTTCCCGCAAAGGGGGAGCCAGCCACACTGCTCTGACCTTGGAGGGTGGTGCTGGCCTGGCTCCAGGAACAGAGGGAGCTGCAGAGAGCTGGGGGCGGGGAGGGGCTGCTGGGAAGGCAGGATTAGATCGTTAGCTCCGTGACCTCCCGGCTGCAGTTCTGTGTTCTCGCCCTGCAGCTGGCCGGTAATGATCTGCAGCCCAGAGCAGCAGCACAGCCCGGCGCTCATTAAAGCCGTGTGGTCTGGCTTCACGCTTTGGAGCAGCCAGCCTTGCAGGGCCTCTGCAGCGTGGGGGGAGCTGGGGACTGTCAGTGAGGCCCTGGGCTCTCCTGTGCACATGTGCACAAAACCCCTCAGACCAGGCGCCACCAAGTGCAGGTGGTCTTGGGTCTCGGGTCCCGCGCTCATCAAGTGCAGAGCTCCGGTGACTCAGTGACCCAGGCTGGCAGGTGTCTGCAACAGTGGTCCCCAGGGACTCCCGTGCTGAGCCGGGGAGCACCTTTCTGGCCGGCCCAGGCCACTTCCAGTAGTGTCAGAAGTGACTGGAGGCTTGGCCTTGTCTGCGGATGCATGCCAGGAGAGGGGGTCCCTGTGGAGACCCAAGGCACCTGGCCAGCAGTAAACGCTCATGACCCCCAGAATCCACCCTGTCCGGTACCACTGCCGGGCTGAAGCAGTGTCCAGGCTGACGTGAAGCCCTTCCCATGGCGCCAGGCTCCCGGCGGCAGGGCCAGCCTGGACAGGTCTGTGGCCTTTCCCGGCCCCCGGGGCC
>NW_006159950.1:240959-242358 GCF_000334495.1 Tupaia belangeri chinensis
CGGGGGCGGGCCCAGCCTGGACAGTTCTGTGGCTTCCCTGGCCCCGCGTGTCCGTGTCCAGCATTGCTCGAGGCCTGCCCACCTACAGCCCCTCACCTGGCCTCGGGAGCTGCACCAAGGCCTGGGGCTCCGGCTCCTGAAGGCTGCTCTGCTGAGTCACCAGCTACTCCACTTGAGAGACTGATCGACTCCTACTTCCTGTCTGGAATGACCTACATGGGGGAGACGCCTCGTGCCCCTCCCAGAGTGCCTTGTCTTCCCTGATACGTGTCAGGACGTGCTCCCACGGGGCGGGGCGGCCAGTGTGCATGGGGTGCCATCTGCCAAGGGATGGGAGGCCTGAGCCAGGCCGCTCCTCTGCCTGGCTCTGCCCACCCCACGGGCAACCTGTTGATGCCCCACACTTCTTGGGTACCCCCCATTCGTCCTGTGACCCAAAGCCTCTGTGTAACTCTTGACATACGCACATGAACGCATAGACGCCAATCCTTAACCCGATAAAGGCTCTAGACCTAGCCGCCTCGTGTGTTGTCATGGCAGAGGTCAGACGGGGCCAGGGGACAGCTATAGGTGGTGGCAGCCAAGGGCTGGGAGGGTGGGGTGCAGGTGGGCTCCCAGGGCAGGAGGTGGCCCCAGGCCCCCCACACACCCCAACTGCGGGGAAAGGGTGGTGTTGGTGCCCTGCTGGCCGCACCTGTCTGCCCAGAGCTGTAGGCCCTCTAGTAGGTGGTTCTCCAGAGGGGTCTGGGAGGTGTGGGGCTGGGTTTATGTTCTGACCCAAAAAAGGACCTGCTCAGGAAGCAGTGGTTCGGGCACAGCTGCCGCAGGAGCCGCCCCTGGGTACGGGAGCAGAGCAGACACCCAGCTCCGGAGCACACTGCTGGGTGGCTACACAGGTCGGGCCGCTGTTCGCCCCTCGGGGAGGCTGGGAGCTGTTGGCAGCTGCTGCACCAGCACTCTGCCTCTGGTGGGCTGGGCCGGGAGTGAGCACAGAGCCCTCTCCCATGGTCTGTGCAGTCAGCACTCAGCTTCGAGGCCTGTGGCTGGCAGGCAGATGCCCGGCTGGCAGAAGACAAGATGGTGTCGAGCTTGACTGGGGAGTGGGCGGGACGTTCTGGGGAGCAAGAGGCCTGGGGCGGAGGACCAGCCTTCTCAGCCGCCCGCCACCTGCCGGCGCAGCCACTTCCTTTCTGGCTGAAGGGGGGGACCATGCTGCCCAAGTGCTGGCAAGGGGCCTCGCACCGCCAGGCAGCTCCCTGGGCCACCCCTTCCTTCATGGGTGCACCTCCCACTGCCTGAGGCTGTTTGACGGGCACCCTGACCGGTGGTGGCTGTCTGCTGAGACCAAGCATGCTCAACCGAGGCCCAGCCAGCCTCATCTTGCCCTTGGAAGGTCCTT
>NW_006159950.1:242971-248939 GCF_000334495.1 Tupaia belangeri chinensis
CTTTGGCAAGCCTGGGTCTTACACACCTGACCCATGCACGCACTCTTACACATGCAGGGTCGCGTGGTGAGCAGGCGTACCTGAGAGCCCAGGCTGGGACATGCATCCCAGGCACAAGGACACACCAGCCTGGCTACGGGGATGCAGTGGCCTCCCAGGCTGGCGCTCACTGCCCCCACCCCAGGACCGCTGCCGCCTGGCTGCCAGCCAGTCCCTCCCTGGGCGCAGGTGCAGGCCCAGCCGCCCTTCGTCTGCTCCAGCAGACATGACCTCGGAGGCTGCTCTTGAAGCTTCGTGACCAAAGCCTGTGGCACCGAAGGCATCTTGGGAGCAGGGGTCTTGTGAGATACTCCCTGCTCCAGCCACCCCTTCCCCAGGAGCTGTGCCTGCAGCTGGGTGTGCACACGTGTGCCCACTGCGTGTGAGTGATGAGCAGGCTTCCTGGCTGAGGACTTGGAGGTCGAGGCTTCTGTCTTGCCTCCCTGCTGCTGCTCTGGCCCTGCTTCCCGACCATCTGGTGGGGTTGGGCCGTGATGTTTGCAGCCTCCCACCCTCGCCCCACCCAGCACAGCCTCACCCTCATTACAGAGGTGAGGCACAGAGGGGTGCAGCAGTGTGCCTGAAGTCGCACAGCAAGCTGACAGGCGGGAACAAGCTCTTTTTCCAGGGCCCCCGGCTGCCTTCCGAGAGCAGAGAACCCAGGCTTGGGCCCAGAGCCAAGAGTTCTGGAACTGCAGGGGCCGATGCAGACTGCCTTTCGTCAGCGCCCCATGGGCCCTGTGGCTGCCTGAAACCTTGGAGGTGCCCAGTGGAGGTCCAGGATTCTGCAGCGTGGAGGCTGGGCAGGGCCCGCCAGCAGGGGCACAGTCTTGTGCTTCCTTGGTGCGAAGCCCAGGGAGGTGAGGGGGCTCCCTGGCCTGTGGCCGCTCAAGTCTCTACTCACCGAGGTGTGTGCACGTGAGTGGCACATGCTCACATGTGGGCACCACATTGCTCTCCTGTGAGAACCATGTGCGTGCATGTATTCCCGCAGACAGCCATCTAGGGCATGCTAGTAACGTGTTTGCGAGCCATGCACGTGTGTGGAGCGAGGCGTGTCCATGTTTCTGCACAGGCAGCTATAGGCACGTGGAGGCTGGCCAGCTTCCGCACAGTGGTTGAGGGTAACTAGCAAGTAGACGTGTTCACACATGCCTGTGTCATGCAGGGTGGCTTCCCGTGACCGTGCACATGCGAATTGGGTCGCCTTCCCTGAGGCTCTGAGGGTGGGTGCTGCCTGCTCTGTCCTGCCATATGCCCTAGGCCGTTGACAGGGAGGCCTGCGGCAAAGCCGGCAGGTCAGGGCCTGGGGGCTGAGGCTGGCAGAGCAGAGCTGCCTGTCAGGAGCTGGGGGAGGGGACTGAGCCAGCCCGCACTGGAATCCCAGGGCCAGCGTGAACACGTGTGCTGAGCACTGACATGCCGTGGGAAGCGTGTGCGTGTGAGCACACACAGTATGGAAAGGTGAGCCTGTGAGCATGGCCTTGTATGCAAACGTGTGCGTGACTAGGATTACCATATGTACACATGTGCGGTTTTGTGTCTTTATATGTGGGTGCAGTGGGGAGCACATGCAAGCATGTCTGGACCTGTATTCACCCGTGTGCAAGGGCACGGACATCTAAGTTTGCTCTCCAACATGCAGATGTGCACATAAAGCTGATGTGGTCTGTGCACATCCGTCCACAGCGTGTGTGCAGTATGCATGTGTGTTGTACACACGTGTGTCTGCATGTGTGCCGTGTTCCAGGCAGCCAGGGCCTAGACCCTGCAGGGTGCACACACAGCTCAGCACAGAGGAGCACAGAGAGCCTGGCAGTGCCCAGGCTCTGGAAGAGGCCTACAGACCAGCTGCGAGCACGAACACATCCTGTGTTGGTAGCCCGTCTCCCCACTGGCGGCAGAAGCAGGCGGCAGCCTGGCTCAGGGCTGCCCCCGAGGCAGGACCCGGGAGAGGGACGGGCAGAGGCTGGCCTGGGCAGCCCCAACTGGAAGATGGCTCTCAGCCCCCGCCCCACAGGTCCAGTCAGGGAGCCCCTGCCCAGCTAACCCCCACCCCTGTCACTGGGCGGGATCTGGCGTGGGGTGGCTAGCTGGCAGAGAGACTGGGAGGCCCAGCCACCTCGTGCACATGTGCTTGCAGAGCTGAGCAGCCCTGGGCTGAGCACTGCAGGGGCCAGAGGCTGAGGGACAGGAGCTCCAGTCAGGGGGACATGGCGGCCTGGGGGCCTCAGGGCCCAACTCCAGAGTCTCAGAAGAGACAGGACCTTGTATACAGGAGCCTGTAGTTTGGGGGGACAGACGTGTCCCTTCCCTCACTCTTGGTTGGAGGGGCCCCCATAAATGGCTACTCAGGGGCGGGGCACGGCCGACCTCTGGTGACGTGTGGATGGGGGCGCAGGGAGAGCCCAAGCCACGTCTGCAGGTCCAGAGGAGGGAACCCAGCCAGAATGTGGGCTCGAGATGCTTCGGCCCCAGGCCCCACTCAGCACGTGGACACAAGGCAGCCGCTGCAGAGGCGGTGGCAGAGCCAGAGGGGAAGCGGCCTGGGCCCCACTGGGAGGCCTGCACCTGCCCCCCCGAACCTCGGTGGGCTCTCTCTCCAAGGTCTGGGCGAGACCTGGAGAGCCTCCTTCTCTGCGGCCGGGGCCCGGCTTCCTGTCCGTCTCCCTGCGTGCTTCACCTGAAGACCTCGTTCCATTGAAGGAAATCACTCGGAGTCAGGTGGACTGGCTCCAGTCTCAGCTCAACCCCTTACTAGCCTCATGACTGGGCAGAGGCCACCTTTTAGGGAGGACAGCCCCGAGCCACATCCCTCTAAAATTACTCCCTTTCTGCCTTCACTTTTCTCAACATCCATGTCTCACGTTACGCTTTTGGGAAGCTCGGCTCGCCGTTCCCCAGCTGTCCCCCAGGCAGCCCAGGAAAACAGCGAGCAGAGGCCCACTGGAGTCCCCCTCAGCCTGGCAGTGCGTGAGGGGACGGCACAAGGCCTGCTCTGGGGAGGGGCTGAGTGGGAAGTCTTTTCTCAGGGACCTTTCAGGAACAGGGCGCAGACCCGTGGGACCCCCAGCCTCACCCTGGGTTTCTGCATGCCTGCCCTTGGCTTCTTGGCCACCCCTGGGGGAGGGGTCTTCAATGCCAGGCAGACGAGAGCCCTGGCTGGCAGATGGAGCAGCCCGTGCCTGCCGGGCGCAGCTGGGAGTCTGGGCCCGATCTCCCGCCAGGCACCCGCAGGCCTGGGAGGACAGAGTACACCACAAACCTGCCGGCCTGCCTGACAGACATGTGCTGGGGTCCTCCTCCCCTCCGAAACACCCAGACTCGGGTCACCCGCACACACATACCCGGGAGCATGCCTGCAGTCGTCTCCCCATGAACAGGAAAGAGGCCCTTTCACTCCAGAACACCCAGGCCTCGTCCCACCACCTCTCGGATGTGAGTCTGGCCCTGAGAATGAACCAGGGTGGAGGGCGTCCTGACCCTGGCGTGGGAAGGGAACGGAGGCTGGTGCCCACTGGACACCACAGACTGGGAACACAAGTTCCTGGCTTGAATCCGGCCTCACCCTCTTCTGTGTGGCCCATCTGGGCTAGCCCGGGGCCTCCTCCCAGCTTTGTCTAAAACAGAGCAGACTGCCAGGCACCAGTCAGGCTGGGGGCACAGGTACGGACAGCGCCCTGCCCACACGGGCACCCCAACTGGGGCTGTTATTAGGGAAACTGATGCTGGGAACAGCCTTCCTGCCCAAGCCCCAGGCTGGCCGGTGTGTGGGGTGTGTCTCCAGCCCCTCAAGGACCCAGCACCCTGGTTCCTGTTCCCAGAGGTGGTCTCTGCCAGGCAGTGCTCAGGTCTGACATTCTGGGGCCCCCAGCTCCCCGCAGCCTCTCAACAAGCCCCAGGCCTGGCCTGAGCCCCTCATTGTGGGCTGTGCTCATGACAGCCCCCACTGCACCTGCTCACGCTCACACGTGCGCACACACACGAAAACACATTTATCACAAAATCATTTTTATTGCATTGGACTGGGACAGGACCAGGGAGTGCACTGGGGCCACACCCGGTTGGCAGAGGGGTGGGCTGCTGGCTTGCGCCCGACACCTCCAGGGCACCGCAGGTGAGGTCTGGCCCAGGCCATGGCTGTGGCTCTGGCTGGCTGGCTGGGGTAGGTAGGGGTGGGGTCGCTGCATCTGCCCGGCTGCCTGGCTGGGCTGCAGTTCCCCCAAATGGCCACCAGAGGACAGCCGGCCCCAGGCAGAGGAGTTCTTGGTTGCTCAGGTGATGGCTTCTTTAAAAAAATAAAAACCAGAGGCTGGTGAGTCCCCGGGAGGCCAGAGGGGCAGGCCTGGGGAGGAGGCTCTGGTTTCTGTGGTCTCTTTAATAAAAAATAAGCAAAAATAATAACAAAATACGTGATTTCTCTTTCTCCCTTCCCCCCCTCCAGGAACTGAGGTCAGAAATGGGGGTGTGGGGACTAGGGGTACCCTGGTATGGCCTACAGTTCAAGGTGCAGGCCTCTTCCCCTTAACACCCATAAATAAATGTATAAATAAATAAATAAATACATAAATCGTAGATAGATACTCTCTGTAAGTGCACACGTCCGTAGCTAAGTCTCCCATCTAGGGACTCTTTAGGTCGGAATTTCAAAAGTGACATGGCCAAGGTCAAGCTGGGGAGGAGAAGGTCAGAAATGGAATGGAAAGACTGCCAGCACTCGGATCGGAGCCAGCTGGCCAGGGGACGTGTCTGAAGGACCCCTGTCCACCTGAACCTTTTGGAACCATGGAGCTGGCCGGGCCACGGGGATCCAAACAGAACCCCGAGACACCCAACGTCCTAGGACCCCAGAACCAGCTGGGTCTGGGGCGTAGAGTGACCGCGGGAAGGAACCCCGGGCACCTGGGGTTGAGTGCTCGGGCCTTGCCTAGACGTCGCTGGGGGAGCGGGACCGGAAGGGGGCCTTGGAGGAGCAGCAGCAGGCGGCCCACAGCACCTTCTGCACATCGGGGTTGCGGAAGGCATAGATGACGGGGTTGATCATGGAGTTGTAGGTGGCGGGCAGCAGGGTGAGATAGGTGTACAGGGGCGGGGAGTCCGCGTCCCCTAGCAGGCAGTAGACGCTGAAGGGCAGCCAGCAGGCGGCCAAGGCGCCCAGCACCACAGCCAGCGTGGCCACACCCTTGCGCGTAGCCACGTAGTGGGAGGCTGGCAGCAGGTGCCGCTGCAGGGCGATTTGCTGGGCATGGCGGCACACAATGCGGCAGATCTGGGCGTACAGCTGCAGCATGATGCCGAACACCATGAAGAAGGCCACGGCCAGGACCACCAGGTGGTTCTTGGAGAGGGGGTAGACGACGCCGCATGTGGTCAGGCCATCGCGGCAGTTCCAGGCCAGCACAGGCAGCAGCCCCAGCCCCAGGGCCGCCGCCCACACCAGCGCCAGCATGGCGTAGGTCCGCGTGGCCGTGGTCTCAGAGTAGTAGGTGAGGGCGTTGTACAGGGAAAGGTAGCGGTCGACGGTGATGGCCAGCAGGCTGCCCACGCTGGCAGAGAAGGCCGTGGCCAGCAAGCCGACCAGCACCAGGCTCATCTCGGCGGACCCGATGCAGAAGACGGCGGCGAAGTGCAGGACCAGGCCCAGGCCCGCCAGGAGGTCGGCCACGGCCAGGCTGCCCACCAGCAGGAACATGGGGGCGCGGAAGGCAGGCGTGCCCGCGATGAGGGCCACCACCAGCGCGTTCTCGCAGGACACGAGGGTGCCGGAGATGCACAGCACCACGTCCCAGGCCCGGGGAGAGGGCAGCGGCTCGGCGGGACCCGTGGGCCCCTCGGGGTGGCCGGTACTGCTCGCGTTCACGCTTCCGGGGCCGGCGGAGAGCCACGCGAAGGGGCCGCCTGCGCCCCCCCTCGCGGCCCCCCGCGCGGA
>NW_006159950.1:250068-252271 GCF_000334495.1 Tupaia belangeri chinensis
CGGGAAGCCGAAAGCCAGAGCCTGGAGGCGGCCCTGGGTCCTCGCCCCTGCAGGATGGGGGTCGGAGCGCCTTCCCCGACTTCTCCAGACGGCGGGCCCCAGGCCTGGGAGGGCTCTTCTCCGCGGCCAGCGGGGTCCTGGTCGGAGTCACCCGTCCTGCTTAGGGTCTCGTGCGCTTGTCCCAGCCCCACCCAGCACGTGGCTGAGAAGGTCAGACTGAGGGGATGTGGGGGAAGGAGAGAGAAGGCTGGGCCCGGGGAGTCTGGAGCTTAGCCTGGGAGGTGGGCAGGGGTAGGCTGCAGTCACACCCCAGATCTTCCGCTTCCTAGCCCTGCAGCTTTGGGGAGCTTCTTGGGAGCTTCTCCTACCTAAGGGTAGGAGATACACAGGCATTAGCACCTGCTTGGCAGGCCCTGGGCTCTCTGGGTCCCGGCTGTGTGCACCTGGCCAATGGAAGACACCTGGGGGCATGGCATGCAGGTGGAAACAGGTTCCAGGGCAAGGCCGTCCCCCAGGGTAACAGAGGGAGCCAAGCCCCCACTGAGAGCGCAGACTGCATGACCTCTGCCCAGAGCCCTTCACCTCAGCAGCCTCCTCCCCAGGCCTCCTGGCCCCTCCCAGATGACTGCTCCCACCCTCCACCCACTTCTCTCTGGACTCACTGTTTCCAGAGCATATAGTCCCCTGGGATGATGCTTGCATTCATGTTTGTTTCCTGCCTGTCCGTCATTGAGGGGTGACGTGCCCAGTTTGTGCTGGAGGACAGTGCCTGACACCAGAGAGTGTCCACTAAGTATTTGTTGGGAAGGACTCCCACCCAACACCTGGGGACCAACAGATGGCGTAATGGACTCCCATGTAGTCGACTGCAGCTCAAGTCCCAGACCTGGCAGCATAAAACTCACGTTGGGCATGGGACCAGAGTTGGCACAATGGCTATGTCACTGGACTCCCATGTAGTCCCCTGCGGTTCGAGTCCCAGACCAGTGGCTTAAACTCACGCCAGGCATGTGTGTGTGCCCAAGATCCCGAGAGGAGAATGGAGAAGGGATTGCGGTGTGGCCATCCCCCCTGGGGGATGATTTCTCGCTTTCTGTCTCTCTTTCTGGCGAGCACACATGCCCTTTAGCAAAACCTCTCAAAAAAAAACAACCAAAAATCTCACTGGGCATTGGGGAACCAGCAGGTGGCGTGGTGGTTAAGGCACTGGACTCCCACCTTGTGGGGACATGCTCGGAGCAAACGGCACCGGTCCCCTTTGGCTATGGCAGGACCTTGCAGCTCGTTGTTTCCTTGACCCTTGCTGCAGGCAGAGCAAAGGGTGGAACTTTCTAGGGGCCTTCCAACAGACACAGCTGATGGAATTCAGAAAATATCCTGGCCCCAATTAGCAAAGTCCAACCCTGCTCTGCCTCTGTAAGATTGTTTAGTCTTATCAATACCCCTTTGATTTTTTTTTTTTTTTAGAGGTTTTTGCTATAGGGCACGTGCTCTCGCCAGAAAGACAGAGACAGAAAGCGAGAAATCACCCCCACGGGGGATGGCCATGTCACAATCCCTTCTCCTCCACTCTCCTCTCGGGATCTTGGGCATGCATAAACACACACACACACACACACACACACACACATGCACGCACGCGTGCCCGGTGTGAGTTTAAGCCACCGGGTCCGGGACTCGAACTGCAGTCGACTACATGGGGGTTCAGCGCCAGCCATTATGCTAACTGCTGTTCCCTTCCTCTTTTTTTTTTTTCCAATTTATTTGCATTCATTCACTGTACATCTTTACAGCATACATAATGAGATTTTCCATCCAGAGTACACTGTATATTGTCTCAATCAAGCACATCAACAAACATGTTATTATTAGCAAATGATCTTCCATTTCTTGTTTTCTGTATGTTTTGCTTTTTCTCCCCCATCCTTGGTTCCCTATCTCTTACCGTCTGCCACCTCCTGTTCTCCTCCCACACTGTCTCTGTTATCTATTTCTATACCATTTTCCCCCCCACATTTTATTGAATCACCAAAGACCCTAATCAATCCGAATACCCTCCTAGCAAACACATGTGACACACACATTTCCATGAGCACAAGTCTAACTTTATGCATCCTATAAAGTAGCACCTAACTGGGGCTACATATCCTACTGCAGTCATTGAATAGATATATTTTGTTTTCCTGAAACTTTTTTTTATAAC
>NW_006159950.1:254162-259445 GCF_000334495.1 Tupaia belangeri chinensis
GGGAATAGAGACCGGAAAAAATCCGCCCCTTTTTTAAAAAAAAAAAAAAAAAAAAAAGTAAAAAGGAAATATTACCAAAAAAAAAAAAAAGGGAAGACAGAAGCAGGGAGAGACAGGAACTGAGAGACAGAGAGACAAGGCTGGGTGCAGAGGAGGGCTCCCTACCGCTAGCTCGTTTGTTGGAGGCTGAATTATTAGTAGAACATCTTCATTCCCTTAAAAATCTAGTTCACAGTAGCCATGTGGAACCTTGTTCTGAAGGCCCGTGGCTTCTTCTCTGTTCCCTTCCTCTTTGATGTTTTAAGAAAGTATCCTCCCCACACCAGCAACTGGGCTTCTCTCCACTAGATAAGAAGGTTATGGGGGACCAGCAGTTAGCATAATGGCTATATCACTGGACTTCCATGTAAGACTGCGGTTCGAGTCCCGGACCCAGTGGCTTAAAATCACGCTGGACACGTGTGCGTGCGTGCCCAAGATGCCGAGAGGAGAATGGAGGAGAAGGGATTGCGGCATGGCCATCCCCCTGGGGAATGATTTCTCGCTTTCTGTCTCTCTCTGTTGTTCTGGCAAGCACACGTGCCCTATAGCAAAAGCCTCTCAAAAAAAAAAAAAAAAAGAAGAAGGTTATGGGGATTTCCCTTTGATATGGAGGTAACCAAGAGATACACCTGGCCCAGTATGTCTAAGCCCTTACGGATTTGTTAGCTGCTATGGTCTGTAACATATCAACGTATCTATGGAACGTCGTGAAATACACGTATGTAGTGGCTGTAGTGGCGCCCAGTTCATCAGGGCAGTGCGAGCTGTGTGGGCTACCTAGGCCCAGGCCGCCTGTGTCCACTGTACTCTGTCTCTCTCTTTCTGCTCCCTCTTAGATCGAGCTAAGTCCAGGGCACATGCTGACAGATTAGTGCCAAAACCTGGGATCTAGACACCCCACGACTTGGCTTCTGCACAATCCGTGTGTCTGGCCTCACGCTTCTCGGCGACTCTCGAAGATAAGTAAATGGCTGGGCCTCTCTGCCCCCCCTATTCTATCACTATTGTTTTTTTTGAGAGTTTTTTTTGCTATAGGGCACGTGCGCTCGCCAGACAGACAGAGACATAGAGACAGAAAGCGAGAAATCACCCCCCAGGGGGGATGGTCACGCCGCAATCCCTTCTCCTCTATTCTCCTCTCGGGATCTTGGGCACACACGCACACGCGCCTGCCGTGAGTTTTAAGCCACCGGGTCCGGGACACAAACCGCGGTCGACTACGTGGGAGTCCAGTGACATAGCCATTACGCTAACTGCTGGTTCCCTATCACTATTTGTTTTTACTCCTCTAGAAATTCAGCTTTTAGATTGCTACGTAGTGAGGAGGCATGTTCCCTTTGAGCCCTTGGGAGTAGACACAGATTTAGAATTCTGTGAGCCACACTGGGCTATAGAAATTTTGTTTGCTAAGTCCAGGGCAGACACCAACACCACACAGCTGACTGTGGTTCAGGCCTTGGACCTGGCGGCTTGCTTTTTCACTTTCCCTTTCTCTATTTCTATGGCATGGTGGTTAAAGTGCTGGACACTCCCACATGGCTGACCACGGTTCAAGTCCTGGACCTGGTGGATTGCTTTCTCACTTTCCCTCTCTCTCTGTCTGTGTCTCACTCTAGTCAAACTAAAATTAATAAATGAGTAAATAAAATTAAATAATTTTAAAAAAATGAAAAAAAGCTTCACACTGGGTGTGTGTGTGTGTCCAAGATCCAAAGAGGAGAATGGAGAGGAAGAGATTGTGGCGTGGCATTCCCTGAGGGATAGTTTCTCACTTTCTGTCTTTCTGGCTAGAGCAGGTGTCCTACAGCAAAAATCTCTCAAAAACCCCAAACCCCTGATTCCTTTAGTCCCAGAGAAAGAAAGAGCAACAGGAGACCCTGCAATCTGGAGATGAAGGACCAGCAGAATCGGTTAAAGTCAAAGAAAAAGACAAATTATATCAGTGGCAAAAGAGAAATCCGAGTTACTTACAAAGGTTACCCCACTAGGCTAACATTGAATCTCTCGGCCAAAACAATGCAGGCAAGAAAAGAAATGGAAGATTTATTTAAATTCAGAAAGAAAAGCAATTTCAACCAAGAGTACTGTGCCCAGCTTATCCTACAAATAAGGAGAAATAAAATCATTCCCAGATAAACAAATGCTGAAGGAATTCACCAACCCAAAAATGGCGCTTCAGGACATACTTAAGGGACGACTACACCAGGAAAGCTCTAGCGTGACTCATGGAAGTAAGAGAACGCAAAACAACGGGAGAAAAAGGGTAGGCCCAGCTGACTGCTAACAGCATGGAAAGCCAGGACTGAATGCAGATTCGACTATTAGGTAGTCAGGAAAGCTATGATGAAGGAATTCACCAACCCAAAAATGGCGCTTCAGGACATACTTAAGGGACGACTACACCAGGAAAGCTCTAGCGTGACTCATGGAAGTAAGAGAACGCAAAACAACGGGAGAAAAAGGGTAGGCCCAGCTGACTGCTAACAGCATGGAAAGCCAGGACTGAATGCAGATTCGACTATTAGGTAGTCAGGAAAGCTATGATATAGCTTGCTTATTTATTTATTTATTTATTTATTTATTTATTTATTTATTTATTTTTGAGAGGTCCTCCATTCTCCTCTCGGGATCTTGGGCACGCACGCACATGCGCCTGGCGTGAGTTTAAGCCACCGGGTCCGGGACTCGAACTGCGGTCGACTATGTGGGAGTCCAGCGACAGCCATTACGTTAACCGCTGGTCCCATCTTCCTTTTTATTTTTAAAGAGAAGTTTTTCCTATATGTTCACTTGCTAGAGAGACAGAGAGACAAAAAATGAGAAATTTGGGGGGTGGTCATGCCATAATCCCCCTGTACCATTCTCCTCCCAGGATGTAGGGCATGCATGCACACACACCTGGCATGAATTTCAAGTCTCTGGGCCTGGGACTCAAACCGGGGTCAGCCACATAGAAGTCCATTGACATAACTGTTATGCCATCTGCTGGTCCCGACCATGTACACGCTTCTGAAGACCATTCTGTACCCTACAAAGCTGTGTTCTAATTATATGTAAACCATAAATTACAGTAAGTATTTAAAGAGAACAAGTAAGTGTTGGGTGAGGAGACGAAAAAGCAGCAGCGAGTCACAGGAGGGAGAGCAGGGACACAGCAGGTGTTGCGGAAGGCGTCGGGAGACGGCAGTGCACCGATGCCCCAGAGCCCAGGGACCACTCGCTCCCCCTTCAGAGCCGGCCCTGGAACTGGGTCTCAAGCGCGAAGGCTGCTGGGAGACTGGCACGAGGCGGGCATCTGACAGGCCGCTGCACTGAGACAGCCATGTACTTGCTGTGTGTTGTGAGCCCGTGGCTCCTGGCCCTCTAGTGCACCATCAGCTCAAGGACGCGCGGTCTCCATGCCTCTTCACAGCTCCCGCCCGGCCGGGGCCACCTTGGCTGTCTGCAGTCGCCCTTGCACTGCCTTCTCTTCTCGCTGTCTTTCAGGCAAGCACATGTGCCCTATAGCAAAGATCTCTCTTCAAAAAATTACGTGTAATGTGGTCTTACACATATTGGTACTTCCCTCAAATCTGCCTTGGGCCTGGCTCTCAAGGTTAGGGATGTTGGTGACTGGGTTTCTGCAGAAGCAGCTGGCTGGCCATGAACTTCCGACAACAGTCCGGAGTCCTTTGCAGGAGGAGGCCCATCCCTAGCCAGAAAAAATAAATCCATGGGCCAGCAGGTGGCGTGGAGGTTAAGGCAGTGCATCCCACAGGCCGACCAGTTTGACCCCCAGGCCTAGTGACTTGAAAATCGTGCAGGGAGGAACCAGCAGTTAGCGTAATGGCTATGTCGCGGACTCCCACGTAGTTGACCGCGGTTCGTGTCCCGGACCCGGTGGCTTAAAACTCACACCCGGCGCGTGTGCGTGCGTGCCCAAGATCCCGAGAGGAGAAGGGATTGCGGCGTGACCATCCCCCCTGGGGGGTGATTTCTCGCTTTCTGTCTCTATGTCTCTCTCTGTCTGTCTGGCGAGCGCACGCGCCCTACAGTGAAAATCTCTCAAAAAAAAAAAAAAGTAAAATCGTGCAGGGAGTATGTGTGCCCCGAACTCAGAGAATGGGAGAGGGGGAGAGAAGCGGTGTGACCCTCCCTCATGGAGGGGTGATTCTCACTCTTGTGTGCTCTCTGTCTCTCCCCGGCGTGCACACACATGCTATAGCAATGAGTAAGAACTGGAAACCATGTCTGATCATGCAGTTCAAGTACGGAGCCTAGCAGCTTCGACACACATGCCAGGCACATAGCTGTGTGCCCTCGAACTCTCCCAAGGAGGGAGAGATGGAAGAGAAGGGATTGTGGCCTGACCCTGTTCTATGCGGTGTTTTCTCACTGTCTCTGTCTAGCTGTCTCTGTCTCTCTGGCACTTGCTTTCTGACACTTTTTTTAGAGTGTGCATTGAGCTGCTAGGTCGCGAAAACTTACAGCTGCGCAGCCAGAGACGCCTTGGTTTCAAATAGTCAAAGGCAGAGGGTCGGCCAGGATGACCCCAGGAATGGGGCTCAGGATGAACTGGGCCTCCGCCCAGGAAGAAGGCTTAGGAGAAGCTGGGGCAGGACGAGGAAGAGGGTGGCTGCAGAAGAAGCTGGGCGGCGGCCGGGCCGGGACAAGGCCGGGTTGCCAGAGGGCAGACCCCGGCGGCCAGTGGGCCGCAGGGCAGACAGGAGGGGCGCAAGGACTGAAACCAGGTGGAGAGGAGCGCAGAAGCTGGCTGGAGCACCTAGGCCCTTCCAGGTGTTACGGAGCCTGGCCTGCGCTGCGCCTCCAAGCAGAAAAGTGACTCATGTCCAATCCAGATGTCACTGACTGCACCTCGGACTAGTCACTCGCCTCCTCTGAGCTTCAGTTCCCTCCCCTGTGAAGCTGGCTGAACACGACGCCTGCATGGAGTTTTCCGGACGCTGCCAGGAGGGTGCCCCGCGCCTTGGCCGCGAGTCTTGGCCCCGCCCTCGTCTAAGCCCCGCCCACATCGGCATGGCCACGCCCGGGTCAATCCTGGCTCCGACTCGCCCAGCCGCACGTGTACGCTCCTCTGGCCACGCCCCCACCTGGCTCCGCCCCGGCTGCAGGGGTCCAAGGCTTGCTTCGCACTAGCTCCGCGGAGCGGAGAAGCGACGCGCCACGCCAGCTGTCGCTGAGCCCCAGCCCCGCCCCGCGCCGCGCCATGGCCGCGCCGGGACCCCGCGCCTGGCGGGCTCG
>NW_006159950.1:259787-270861 GCF_000334495.1 Tupaia belangeri chinensis
TCGCGCTGCTTGCTGTAGCCGGTGCGCGGTGGGGGGCTGGCTAGTGGCTGGGGCAGGGCGGGGGAGCACGCCCCTCACCGGTCGCCTTCCCAGGGACAGTCTGGGCTGGGAACTCCAGACGTGCGCAGGGCTGCAGTGTGGGGAGGGGCTCGAGCTGTGTGTGGAGCCCTGTGTGAACGTCGATAGGTGCCTGGTGTGGGGCGCAGGGCACACCGGGTGTGTCTGGGAACCCCAGGTGTGCGCGAAGAGGAGATTGAGCGAGTGCCGGTGAGGGGCTGCATGCTTGGCCCTGTGCTTGTGGAAGCGTAGAGTGGGTGGTAGGCTTTGGGTTCCAGGTGTGTGCAGAGGTGAGAGCCACAGGTGGTGCGGCTTGGCTTCAAGGAGTCATCTCTACCTGTCCCAGGTAAAGGAGCTCGAGGCTTTGGACGGGGAGCCCTGATCCGCCTGCAGGTCTGGCCGGCCGCCCGCGGGGGCTGTGAGCACCTGCAGCACTGTGAAAGTTGTGTGGGGGCACCCCCGGAGCACAACCTCTCGGGCTGCGTGTGGGAGCAGTGTCCGCCAGAGGAGCCAGGTATGTGGGGGCTGCCTCAGCTCTCAACCAGGCCTGGGCCCCTCCCGAACTCCTGCAGCACCTTCTCCCTCCAGGACACTGCGTGGCGGGAGCGGAGGTGCTCAAGGAAGCCTGCACTGTCTACAGCCGCTCAGAGCTGTGTCCAGGTACAGCGAGGCAGGCTGGAGGGCGGCCAAGGGCTCCCCAGAAGGAGCCAGCTGTGGGAAGCGGGCAGGGCTGGTCTGACCGCGGCCACAGCTCACTGAGAAGTTGGGCCGCTCCCTGGCCTCTTCTTCCCCAGGACTGGCACGGGAGCTGCGTGGGGGGCACTGGCTCTGTTCTAAGTCAAGGCAGTGAGAGCCCTAGACGTTCACAGGGGGGTGGAGGGGCATCCTGGAGGAAGTGGGGTCAGAGGAGAGCTGAGTGAGGGTGTCTGTGGACATCTGTTTGGCGGTGGCCAGTCTGGAGCCGGGACCCTCCAGGGTGTCGGGTTCTGACGCTGAAGCCCAGCTTTTGGGCAGGACTGGTCTTGAAGGCAGTGGGTGGGTGAGGGCTGCTCATTATGGACTTCCTGTCTTCCCAGCTGCCCATCACCCCACCTACGAGCCAGAGGCGGTCACGACAGGTGGGTTCTGCCTGGTGGAAGGTGCTGGGGCCCACCATGCAGGGGAGGCCCTTCTGGGCTCGGGCCGGACTTCCTGTGACTGCAGCCCTCCGCCTTCTCCCTGGACCCCACTCGTGTCCCATGAGGCTGTCACAGGCCCGCATGTCTCCATGGCTGCAGAGTGGGCTGGGTAGCGCCGACGTCCCAAGATCACAGGGAGGCCGCACAGCAGCCCCCAGTGTCTGGCAGTGCAGGTGCCTGGGAAACGGGGTTCCCCTCTGTCTCCTCCCTGTCTTGAGCATTTGGGGACCTCTCAGGACCTGTCTGTGGGGCTATGGGCGTGTGGCTCGGGTTGTGAGTGAGGCGTCCTCAGCGAGGACCTGCTGACCTCTGGGCCCAGCAAGGGCCTAGAGTGGGTGTCCCAGAGCAGAGGCAAGGGCCGCCTAGGTGCTGACTGCCCTAGGTCCCACCGCCCCTCGGCCTGGAGGTCAGCAGGCTTGGCAGGGCAGCCAAGAGCCTCTTGGTTAATTAAAGCCGGAACCCGATCTTGGAGGCTGAATAATTGATGGGTCTGCGCCCCCGCCAAGCCCAGCCCCGCCTGTGTGGCCCATTCCCTCCTCCTCTGCTCTTCCATTCCCAGGGTCTATCTTCTGTCCTTCTCGGAGTGCCCTTTGCCCTCCAGATCTCAGACCCCCTCACCCCAGCCATACCTCTGCCTCTGGCAGGTGGCCCCTGCTCCTGCTCAGAGCTGGCTCCTGTCCACTGTCCCAGAACGAGCCCCACCACCAGCCCTTCCTGCCCTGGGCGCCTGGCCCAAGGCCTGACACCTGATCCTGGTGGAGTTATGGGCAGTGTGGCACAGCAGGGGCCATCGGGCAGCCTTGGGGGCAGAGAGAAGGGTCAGGGGGCCCTGAGTAAGGGACTTTGGCCACAGGAGCCTGGTCCTCAGAGTCTGGCTCTTCCCCTGGACATTTGATGGCACTTCAAATAGTTTGTGGAAAAACAGAATTAAGGACCAGCTGGTGGCATGGAGGTTAAGGCAACTGGAACCCACATGGTCACCTCTGTGGCCAGACCTAGCAGCTTGGAAAACACACTGGGTGCATGTGCATGCATGGAGGAGAAGGGATTGCAGCGTGGCCATTCCCCCGCCCTGTGGGGTGCTTTCTCACTTTCCTTATCTTTTTCTGTCTCTTTCTTACTCTCTGGTGAGTACGTGCACCCTATAGCAAATTGGAAAAGAAAGGGAAAAGTGGAGTTAAAGTACAATGTTTTTCTGGCACAAAAAACTGAAGCCCGTGCAGTTTCCAAAGCACGCGTGCTCCATGAACCTGTTGCAGGCCCGCATACACGCACCTCCGCAGGGCCAGAGCAAGGCCTCCCCTTCTGCCTCTGCTCCCCCTCGCTGAGGGCTCTGACATGGGGTGGCTTGGGGTCTCAGGACCCCCTGTGAGACCCAAAGCTGAAAGTGGCTCCAGGCTGGAGGCTTTGCCAAGTTCTGGGTCCACCCTCTCCTGTCGGGCCAAAGGATAGGAGGGCCTGCAGGGGCTTGGTCACCACCTATCTGACTCCTTTTTGTTCCTGGCTACAGGCCAGAGACAGGGTGAGTGGACATCTCCAGGGGATGGCCATACTGTAACCCCTCTCTATTCTCCTCCTGGGCCCCAGGTATGCACACACGTGTGCCTGGACTGTTTTCAAGACACTGGGCCTGGAACTTGACTGCACAGCCGGCCATGTGGGATATAGTGCCTTAGTCGACACGCAGCCTGCTGGCCCCTGGTCCGACCCCTCTGGAGCCTGTGTGACCCGGAGGCTGCAGAGCCAGTGCTGGGCTGGCCCTCCCCCAGGCCCTCCCAGCTGCGCTGAGCACAGGTTTCAGTGCTAGGGCGCTCACCTGGGGCCTGCTGGGACCTCCATCCTCCTTGCCCCCGCAGGGAGCCCGCTGGTCCCCGAGGCTCACAGCCCTGGCTTCCATGGGGCCAGCTTCATTGGGGGCGTGGTGCTGGTGTTGAGCCTGCAGACTGCCGCCTTCCTCACGCTGCGCTTCCTCAGGGCGAAGGACAGCACCTACCAGACGCTGTGAGTTGCTAGCCTAGCCATAGGCCGCTCACTCCCACCCCAGCCCCTTGCCACAGCACCCCAAAGACAGTGAACTCGCCCAGTCCCGGGGAGCCCCATTTTCTCTCTTCCAGCTGGGGCTGGGGCAGGGGCTCAGCCCAGGCCTGGTGTCTGGACCCCAGCTAAGCCCACCCGTGTCTTCGTCCCCTCACGCTGGCCACAGGGAGGAGAGCCAGTAGGTGACGGCGCCTTGGGCAGCAGCTCTATGGCCGTGTGGTTTGGTGCTCCTCCCTGGCGTGCTGACCCGTGTGTGCAAGCTGGGGTGGGAGCCTCGCACCTGCTGCCTGCTCACCGGAGGTGGGTCCTTGACCAGCAGAAGTGGGGCCACCTCCCAGGATCCTCTCTGGCCTCTGTAGGGCCTGACCGCAGGGAGGCTGGAGCTGCCCCTTGTGGGCCCTGGGGTGGGAAAACTTTGGCCACTTTCTGACCTCCGTGGGTACTGAACCCGAAGCCTGACACCCCTTCTGTCTGGGACCTGGCCCTCAGCTGACTGTCTCTCTATCACATCACGTCTCATCCTTTCTCTCGGCTGGTTCTGCTCACCCCTCCAGCCCAGCTGGTTCTGTCCCTAATAAAGGCCCCCCCAGCAGCCTGCTCCATGCCTGTGTCCTGGGTCGTGTGCCGAGAGGGGCAAAGGGGCCACTCCTCTCTGTGATGGAGACCGGCTGGGATTGCACCCTCCTCTTGCAGAACGTGGAGATAGCTCGTCTGGCTGACCCAGAGCTAGCAGGACTCCCCTCCAGGCTCTGGCGTGCCCAGAGCTGTGTCTGAGCAGCACCAAGGTAGAGAGCCCTCTGGGACTCTCAGGAAACCATGGCTGCCCCTCACTCAGGCCCCCAGAAGCCTCTGACCCACCTTGGCAAGAAGGCCTCCCCTCCTGAGCTCACGTCAGGCTCCTCGCCCACGGAATCCCACCCTGTGCCAGGGCAGGCTGGTTCCCCAGGTCACCTGCTCCCTGTCCCCACAGGCCACCCTTCCCTGCTGTCTCCCCAGCACAATTTATTTTCCTTGTCTTTTTTAAAATTTCTGTGAGTGAGAGACCATCCCAGCCATGATCTTGACAGTCCAATCTACCCCAGCCCCAGCCAGCCTTGACTTGGCAAGTGTGTGCCTAGTGGACTCAGGGAGGCCTTCAGACTTTAAGCAGGAACCTTTCTACTTGGAATTGCTGAGGATTGCCCCTAAGCCTCTGTCTGGCCCCCTTATCCTTTTTTATTTATTTATTTATTTTTTAGGTTTCTGCCATAGGGTATGTGCACTCACTGGAAAGAGACAGAGACAGTGAGAGAGAAAGTGAGAAATCTCCCCAGGAGGCTTGGCCATGCCATGGTCCCTTCTCCATTCTCTTCCTGGGATTTTAGGCACACATGCACAAGTGCCTGGTGTGATTTTTTTTTAAAAAGAATTATTTTATTTAACTTTATTCATTTATTTGATTTTAATTTTACCAGAGAGTGAGAAAGCAAGCTGCCGGGTCCGGGACTTGGTCCCTCTCTCTTACCCTCTGCCACCTCCTGTTCTCCTCCCACACTTTCTCTGTTATCTATGTTTGCTTTCTATACCATTTTCCCCCCACATTTTATTGAATCACCAAAGACCCTCATCAATCCAAATACCCTCCTAGCAAACACATGTGACACATTTCCATGAGCACAAGTCTAACTTTACGCATCCTATCAAGTAGCACCTAACTGGGGCTACATATCCTACTGCAGTCATTGAATAGATATATTTTGTTTTCCTGAAACTCTTTTTTGTAACTCAATTTACATTCCTTCTCTAGGCATCATCACAGCACACAAAATGCGATCTCCCATCCAGTACACACTGCATAGTGACTCAATCATGCACATTACAAAAAATATAAATTTCCACTTCTAGTTGCTAGAATTAATTCCACCCCTCTTTCTGACCCTCTGTCCCTTCCCACCCTCCTCTCACACCACCTCTAGTGTCCAAAATTGTCCTCCATTCCCTTCCCACCCACATTGCATTGATCACACAATTTCCTACATAACCTGACTACTTTCAAAGGTGAGTTCCCTCGTTACTACTAAGAAAACCAGTTTTAACTTAAATCAAAGAACCGCCAAGGAACTTTGCTTAAAGCCCGGAAACAGGTTAGGATTCTGTTCAAATGGTAGGTGCATGAACCTATCAGTCTCATATACTTTTATCTTCTGTTCTGGTTCAATTTTCCTGATTAAATTCTGGGATATAGTATTCAACTCCAGACTTGTCCCTATGATTAAGTTAGCTACTTTCTCAGTTTTTGGACTCTTATTTCCATGTATCTGCGTTTAGTTTTCCTGATACAGCACATCCTTGAGAACTTCTTGGAGATCTGGTCTGGTGCTGGTAAATTCTTTCAGGTTTTGTTTATCTGAGAATGTTCTTGTCTTTTCTTCCCACATGAAAGATAATCTTGCCGGGTACAGTATTCTTGGCTGAAATTGCTTCTCTCTTAACACTTGGAATATATTTTCCCATTCTCTCCTCACTGACATTGTTTCCGATGAGAGATCTGCTGTTAGCCTGATGGGATGTCCTTTGTAGGTAACTTGCCGTTCTCTCTCGTCAATCTTAGTATCTTGTCTTTGTCTGTGGTTTTGGTCAACCTGGCTATAATGTGTCTTGGAGAAGATCTTGGGTTGATTCTATTTGGGGTCCTTTGTATTTCTTGCAACTGGATCTTTTCTGTATGATCCAGTCTGCTTTTAATACTTTCAAGGGAGATTTTGACTTCCTGTCCCCTGAAATGACTAGTTTGCAGGAGCCATGAGGAATCTTCTTCTGAAGGAAGGCCTCAACTCTCCTGCCATGCTAGCTTTGTTTGCTGGAGGCTAAATTATCAGTAGAAAATCTTCATTTTTCCTGTCCCCTGAAATGACTAGTTTGCAGAAGAGGAATCCTCTTCTCTCCCCGGTGTGATTTTTAGGTCTGCAGTTCGGAGACTTGAACTGCAGTCGGCTATGTGGGAGTCCAGTGCCTTAGCCACCCTGCCTGCTGGCAGCAAACCTCCTTCTCTATTGCATGTCTTTTTCTTTCAAAAGTAGTAGATGCCTGTGGGGGAAGAAGGACTATACGAAAGTTTATTTTAGCATGTGCTATAGGGTGTGCACTCACCAAAGTAAGAGAGGCAGGGAAAGCGAGAGAGCACCCCTGGGGGGATGGCTGTGCTGCAGGCCCTTCGTGCCCCAGCATTTGGGGCACACATGAACACGTGCCCAGCATTTCTCAAGCTGCCAGGTCTGGGGTTCAACTCATGCAGCTGGTCATGTGGGATCTAGCCAGCTACTATAGCCAGAGTTGGCCTTACCGGAGTTCGTAGGAGGAGAGTCACGCTTCCCTGACCCACCCCAGAAGCAGCATACTTAACAGTGTGTCTCCCTGTGAGTTTAAAACGTGTGCACACCCAGCACTTTAAAAATGAAATACCAGGTGAGTGAAGCCAGTAGATGCTGTAGTGTTACATTGCTGGACTCCCATATGGCCAACTGTGGTTTGAGTCCCTGACCTAGTGGCTTAAAACTTACACCAGATGTGTGTGCATGTGTGCCCAAGACCCCAGGAGGAGAGTGGACATTTCTCACTTCCCTCTCTCTCCCCCACTGTTGAGCACACTACCCCGTTGACAAAAACAAACAGAGCAGCATGGATGACGGAACACCAAGTGGGCCACGCGCACTGCTCCGAGCCTGTCACAGACCAGGCTGCCCACTGATGTGTCCAGGTGGCCACCGCTTCCCTGGTGCTGTCGGGGCTGGTCCCCATTCTGAACTGTCCCATGGGCTGCACTGGGCCTCGCACACCTCTGGGATCCCGTCCCCTCTGGAAGCCAGACTGTCTTACCTCAGCTCTTTGCAGCCTTCCGCTTCCTGTTCCCCAGGTGGCCCTGCTTCCTCCCTTCCAAGTGGGCTCTGAGGGGCCCTCAGGGAGGGCTGCTGGGTGGGTAATGAGTGCTCTCTCCCCATCTCTCATGCCTCAAGGCCTCTCTCCTCATCCCTGCATCATGCTGCCTGTCCTCAATGGCCTCTGGGTCCCCTAAACAGGCTGCCCACTCAAGTCTACACCCACAGCTGGTCCTGGGCCCTGGGCACTCATGCTTGGCATGAAGTCACCCCGCAAGGGAGCTTCTCTCTGCTGGCAGTGTGGGGGGGCAAGAGCAAGAATGAGGGAAATCGAGGCAGCCCCCGGGGTGGGCACACCACGGTCTCCTCCATTCTCCTCTCAGCGTTTCAGGCATGTGCACACACGTGCCTGTCGTGGTTCTCAAGCTGCTGAGTTGGCCATGTGGGCTCTAGCTGCCCCGGCCACCATGCCACGGGCTGGTCCCGGATGACACAGACAGCCACAGGCAGAGCTCACTTGAAGGAGTGACAGGCCCCAACCTAAGTGGGGCTGGACCCTCGTCACAGCCCAGCACCCTCAGCTGCCACGGTGCTGCCCCACGACCTGCACTCGGCCTGAGCCCTACTGCGTGCCCACCCCTCTGCCTGTGTGGGTTTTCCAGAGGCCACAGGACTCTGCTTTCCTCGCTCGGCTCTAGGCCCTCCTACAGGCAGGGAGGGGGATTTGCACCAGCTTATTCTCCAGGGTGAGGTCCGGGGCCTGAGGGTGCTGTCTGCCACCTCAAAGCTCCTCCATAGGGTCTGTGGGTCCCCCCATCCCACCTCACCCTTTCCCAGGTGCCTGGGAGCTGAAAGTAGAGTTGGATGATTTTTTAAAAATTATTTTATTTTATTTATTATTATTTAATTTCCTATGGGCACATGTGCTCACCAGAAAGAGAAAGTGAGAAAGCAAGCCGCTAGGTCCGGGACTTGAAACACAGCTGACCACGTGGGAGTCCAGTGCCTCAACCACCACGCCACTTGCCGGCCCAGAGCTGAAAGATTTCGAAGGCAACCAGCCTTTGCCCACTGCGAGACTTTCAGCAGCCAGGTCTGGGCAGAACAATGGTGGCCTTTAAAGATGAGCAAAGGCAGCTTCTCACGACTTGTGCAGTGCTGCAGGCCAGAGCAGGCTGGGGAGACCAGGGGTGGTGAGAACTGCGAGGCACAGGGTGCCCGCGCCGCTCACACCGCACGTGTGCTAAGGCCCCAGCTTTGGAGCCTGTACCCACCACCTTTTGTTCTGTAAAAGATTAAACCTGGGGGCGGCTCTGGTCCATGGCGGCCTCAGAGACGCCCGGACCACCGATGCCCGCTTGACTCTACTCCTGGATCTGCGAGTCCTCTCTTGCCACCTGCTCCCCTCGCCTTGGCCTTCAGGGCGGTGAGCACTGCTGGCTGGAGCTGGGCAAGTCCTTGGGGGGTGCTGCAGGCGCCATCCTGAGGAGGTTCAGGGAGGGAGGCCGGGCACTCCCCTGGTGCTGCTGGTGCTTCCGCGGCAGCCCCTTTCCTCACCTGAAACCGGCCAGGCCACGAAGCGGGAGTGCGGGAGCCATGAGGGCGGGCTCCAGAAGCAGGCTGACTGCCCTGGAGTTCGGCTGTCACTCACGAACTGCATCGACACGCCCTTTCCTCTTCAGAGCCTCAGTTTCCTTCCCTGTAAAATGGGCGGGGAGCGGCGTGGCCCCCGTGGGAAGCTCTGTGCAGTACTGGCATTCTCTGCTGTGGGACAGGAGGCAGGCAACTTCTTTCAGAGAACTGGCATCTGAGAGAGGGCCGTGGTCATGGGAGGTGCCAGGGGACCCCTTTCCTGCCCAGGTACCCATGCATGTCCCCTGCTCCCCAGGCTGCTGCTGGTGAGAGATGAGAGGGGACACAGGAGCCGAGGGAGTGGGGGCTTCTGCAGGGGAGAGATGGTGGCTTTGGCCAGGCAGCCTGGGTTCAAGTCCCCCGCCACTGAGCCTAGCTGAGGGAAAGCCCCGGTCCCCTGGAGCTGCTTCTCCCCACAGGCCTGGTGACACCCTTCTGCAGTTGCTCTGGGGCCTGTGAGATGCCATCTCCAAGGCCATCCTGCGCCTCCCCCTCCCACCAGGACACTCCTGAGCTTCCTCAGCAAGAAGCCCTTTCCCACCTTCCACCCACCGTGATTCCAGCTGGGGCACTGGCTGGACTGCTGGCAGTGCCTGGCAGTACGGGGCGCCGTGGTCCAATCTCTGTGGGCGCTATGCCGTGGTGTGGGCCGCCCCTACTGCAGGGTTCAAATGAGACTTCACTGGGGACCAGTACCCTAACTCTCCTGACAGCTTCCAGACCCTGTACCTCCCTGCTGCCAACTTCTTTGCGTCCCTGTCCACTTTTACAAATAAAAGTTTAACCCTTTCCTGGCTTTCAGGACTCTTCCAGTTCCCGGGGAAAACCCTGGAAAACAGGGAAGGGGCACAAGCCTCAGCTTCACTGTTGGGGAGAAGGAGGGGAGCCCCACCACACAGGGAGCATATGTGGGAGGGAGAAGCACCTGTGGAGGGAAGGGTGCAGCTTCCACTCACCGGCCGGGCCCTGGTCTGGCTGTGAACTTTTGGGGCGGGAGGGCAGAGCTTTCTCTCTCTCTCTCTCCATGTCACTTTGCTATAGGGCACATGCGCTTGCCAGAAAGAGAGATAGAAAGTGAGGAATCACCCCCCACCCTCAGAGGGGATGGCCATGCCACAATCCCTTCTCCTCCATTCTCCTCTTGGGATCTTGGGCACACACGCACACGCGCCCGGAGTGAGTTTAAGCCACCAGGTCTGGGACTCGAGCCGCAGTTGGTTACATGGGAGTCCAGCAACATAGCCATTACGCCAACTGCTGGTCCCCATGGAAGATGTTTTATACCCCAGCCTCTGCTGTAGGCCAATCTTCACCCACCAGCACCCCCCCCCCCCCAGGCTGATTTGAACTCAGGGTCAACGGAACGAAGCTATCATACATTTTCTTCCATGAGGAGTCAGGTCCAGGGCTGTGGAGTACCTTCATACCCGCTCTGCCATGGAGGTGGGCGGCTCTGCAGTTTCTCAACCTCTCCAAGCCGTGGGTTCTAGGGCCCAGAGGTTTAGACCACTGTCACCGTCCATCACTAATTCAAATCGGAAAGTTCAGGATTCTTGGGGATTTGAAGCTAGGAAGCTGCTGTAAGCCCAAGGCGCTCCTTGGAGGGTGGGAAGGGCACTTTTAGGGGCCCGGGGTCGCGTTCTGGGAGGGCAGGGCACTGGCCAGAGGCCCAGGTGGGGCCAGTCTGGCTCTGGGGCTGAAGGCCATCGGGCCACCCTCTGCCTCCTGCCAGCACCGCGGCCCTGCGCACCGTCTCCGGACGCCGTTCTTCCCTTCAGACTCCCCTTCCCACCCCTAGCCTGGGCACACACCCTGTGGGCGCTGTCGCCAGCGTTCCCTGGCTCAGGGTCGGGAGGCAGAGGCGCAGGCTGCTCCGGAAAGGGCCCGACTCAGAGCTCCTGGCGGGAGAGGCCGGGCCGGGCGAGGGCGCGGGGCTGCCCGGGGCCGAGGGTGGGGCTTTTGCGGGCGGCGGGGAGAGGGCTGGGCCCAGCCTACAGGGGAGGGCAGGCCGGAGCATTCCCGAGGAGTCGGGGGCGGACCGGCCCGACCATACCGAGGACCCTCAGCGTGGGACATCGGATGCCCAGACTCCCGGACCCGGTCTCAGGCTTCGGATCCTCTGGACCCTGCACGTCCGAGCTCGGATTTCCCTGAACTCCAAATTCCCGGAAGGGGGCGTCCCGTAGGACTCCGGGTCCCCAGGCCCCTTGGGAGTTCTCCAGCCCAACTGGATTCCGGATCCCCGGGTCCCTAGACCGCCGCCCAGGCTCCTGCGCGGTCCGGGCGTCCGAGGGCGTCCGCATGGCAGGGCTGGGC
>NW_006159950.1:271044-275697 GCF_000334495.1 Tupaia belangeri chinensis
GGCGGCGCTCGACGCCTTCTACAACGCGGGTGAGCGCGCGGGGCCGGGGCGGGGCGCGGGGCCCGGGGACGCTGGAGGCCGCGGGGCGCTGTGACCCAAGTGCAGCCTCGGATCTGGAGCGAGGCGGGCTCGGGCTCAGGGCTCCAGGCCCGGCTCCGGGGTTCCGGGGTCGGTTTTAAGCACCCATCGGAACGGACCGCGCCCAGCGAGCCGGGTTGGGCTGGGCCGGCCGAGAGGCGGGCCAGGGCGTCTCAGGAGGACCTCGCCTGAGTCTCCTGGCCTAGGGAAGGGACCGGAGCTCGGGGTCCCAGCATTGTACTTCTAAAGGTCGGGCCAGAGAAGCTGGCAGCGAAGAGAAGGGACCCGGCTGGACTGGACTCGGGGTTCGGCGAGGCCCCGGAGCAGGCGGCAGGAGGGACCGGGCGGAGGGCGGGGCCTGGACGTAGGGGTGGGGCATCCTTGTTCATTCCCAGAGTCCGGAACAAGGCTTTTGGGTGTTCACACGTCTTGGCCAAAATATGATGGCCGACCCGACCACGAGGACAGAGATCATCGTGGCTGTCAGTGCGAGTCACGATTGCACACGCGTTGACGCACGCAGTCCCTGCAGACCCTGACAGAAGCAATAAGCCACACACACATGCACACACGCACTCACATGCAGGTGCAGCGTGGTCTACCCCCAGAAGGTGTCATCTCCCTTTCAAGAGTCTGCAAGGCCTGGGAGGGGACGTCCGCGTTCCTGCAGGTCCTGCGCCCTCTGGCCCCTACATGCTCAGTGTGCAGACTCCTCGCCCCGCCCGGGCTGCCAGGCCCTCAGCGGCTGAAGGCATAACCCCGCAGCCGGCCCTCTCCAGCAACACCCAGACGTCAGGGTGAAAGGGGCCAGAGGAACACTAACAGGGGACACTGAGGTCAAGGCAGGGTCTGGGCAAGGCAGTGGGGCTGTGGGCTCAGGACCCCTGTGCCCACAGACCTGGTGGTGCTGGAGGTGAGCAGCTCCCTGGCACAGCCGTCCCTGTTCTACCACCTGGGTGTGCGCGAGAGCTTCAGCATGGCCAACAACGTGCTCCTCTGTGCCCAGGCCGACCTCCCCGACCTGCAGGCCCTGCGTGTAGGTGGGGGCTGGGGGCGTGGCACGGGCTGGGGGCGTGGCACGGGCTGGGCGGGTCTACCTGGGACATGTATATATGACTCCTGCCTCCTTCAGGAAGATGTCTTCCAGAAGAACTCGGTGAGCAGAACCCACCCCTCACCTGCGTGCCCTCTAACCTCTACTAACTTCCTGGCCGCCTCTGTCACCTCTGACGCCCATGCCCCTGACGTTTGTCTGACCCTCTGTCTTCTGTGGCTCCCCTCCATGAAGTGTGCTCCTTTTGCTTGTCCACTGCTCTCTGGTGATGCCTTCTGACCCCTCTCCTCTCCTGCCCGCACTGCCTTCCCCAGGACTGTGCCGGCAGCTACACGCTGATCCCCTACCTGGTAACAGGCACTGGGCGTGTGCTCTGTGGGGACGCTGGCCTCCTGAGGGGCCTCGCTGATGGACTGGTGCAGGCTGGGGTGGGCACCGAGGCCTTGCTCACCCCCCTGGTGGACCGGCTGGCCCGCCTGCTGGAGGCCACCCCGACGGACTCCTGGTAAGGGGGGTGTGCTGTGGAGGCTGGTGAGGGCACTGGGCTGGGGCTGAGGGGCAGGTCCTATTCTCTTTCCCCACATCAGCGGCTACTTCCGGGAGACCATCCGGCAGGGGATCCGACAGGCCCGGGAGCGGCTGGGGGGGCAAGAGCTGCGGCAGGAGCTGGCGCGCCTGCAGCAGAGGCTGGACAGCGTGGAGCTGCTGAGCCCTGACGTCGTCATGAACTTGCTGCTGTCCTACCGCGATGTGCAGGTGCGTGGCTCCCACGTGCAGCCATTCCTGCCGTGGCATGCCGCCGGCCTACTGATGGCTTCGAGCAAGTTCTCTGATGTGGCCGAGCCCAGTTTTCCTCTTTGTGCTGGAGAATTTCCTGTCACTGCCTCCTGGGGCAGGTGTGGGCAGGGAGACCCCATGTGGGCCACAGTGGGCTCTCTGTAGGTGGCCCAGGGCCTGAGGGTATGCATGGACTGCTAGGTGAAGCTGGGTGATGGTGGGGCAGGACCTGCTCAGGTCCCCTGGGGCCCAGGCTTCCGACCCGACCCAGGGCTCACTGCCCTCTGCAGGACTACTCAGCCATCATCCAGCTGGTGGAGACGCTGCAGGCCCTGCCCACCTGTGATGTCAAGGAGCAGCACAGCGTCTGCTTCCACTACACCTTCGCCCTCAACCGGTGAGGCAGCAGGCTCAGGCCACAGCCACGCAGAGGGCTCTGGGACCACTGCCACTCAGGCTGTTTGCTGACCAGGGTGAAGGCACCAAGGCTGCTGTCGGTCTGGGTTACTGCTGCCGGGCGGGAGGGGCAGGGGAGGTGGGACACCCTGGGTGTGTCACAGCTGTCTGAGACTGCTGTTTAGTATCACCGCAGCTAAGAACCCCTAGAGAGGTGCTGACCAGGGTCACTGTCATCCTGGGATCATTACTGTCAGAGTAACGACTGGACAGAGTGGGTCAGGGCCATGCACAGGCCCTCTGCCCATCTGCCCTTCCTGCAGGAGGAACAGGCCTGGGGACCGGGAGAAGGCGCTGGCTGTGCTGCTGCCCCTGGTGCAGTCCGAGGCGCCAGTGGCACCTGACCTGTACTGTATGTGTGGCCGCGTCTACAAGGACCTGTTCTTCAGCTCCGGCTTCCAGGATGCTGGGCACCGGGAGCAGGCCTGTCACTGGTGAGGACAGGGGCTGAGCCAGGGAAGGAGGGGCGGGCAGTGGGGCAGTGCTGAAGCCCTGGGTCCTGCGCCCCCATCCCAGGTACCGTAAGGCTTTTGACGTGGAGCCTAGTCTCCATGCGGGCATCAACGCAGCTGTGCTCCTCATTGCCGCTGGGCAGCACTTCGAGGACTCGGAGGAACTCCGGCTCATAGGTGAGCACAACCCCTGCTCCCTGTCCCCACTGAGGCTCAGGGGGCCTCGAAAGGGCTGGGGTAGAGGGGATGCTGGGCAGGAGCTGGCCGAGGGTCCACCCTCTGTGGACGCCTGGATCTTACCTACGCTGGGTCCTGTGCTGTCCTGGAGCTGCGGGAGCCGTTGAGCCACACCTGCACCCAGGGTCACACCTGAGCGTCCTTACACGTGAATTCCACGTGCACTTGAGCCCAGCCTTCACCTGGGCCTGAGCTCTGGCCATGCCTGTCTTTTTCACGTCCGTTTCCACTCACTGGGCCCGCCCACACTCCCTGGGGCCCGTGCCCATGCAGGCATGAAGCTGGGCTGCCTGCTGGCCCGCAAAGGCCGCGTGGAGAAGATGCAGCACTACTGGGACGCGGGTTTCTACCTGGGCGTCCAGATCCTTGCCAACGACCCTGTCCAGGTGGTGCTGGCCGCAGAGCAGCTGTACAGGCTCAGCGCCCCCGTCTGGTAAGTGGCTGCCCTGTGCCAGTGAGCCGCAGTGCTCCTGACTGAGCCGGTTGCTTTCAGACCAGTGCCCAGGCACCCAGCGCCCACGGTCCGGCCACGCTCCCTGGCAGTGCCCGCTGTGCCCAGCTGAGCGACTGACCGTGCCTGCAGGTACCTGGTGTCGGTTATGGAGACGGTCCTGCTCTACCAGCACTTCAGGCCTGCGCCTGCGCCCTCTGGGGGGCCCCAGCGCCGCGCACACTTCTGGCTCCAATTCTTGCTGCAGTCCTGCCAGCCGCTGGATGAGGCCTCTCCCCAGGGGGACCAGTGCTTGGTGAGCAATGGGGCGGGGACTCCCAAGGGGTGAGCTCCTGCTGACCCTTCCCCACGTCCCTAGGTGCTGGTCCTGGAGATGAACAAGGTGATGCTGCCGGCAGTGCTCCAGGCTCAGGGCGCCGACCCGGTGAGCGCTGTGACACTGAGCCTGCTGGAGCCGGAGACCCAGGTGGAGCCCCGTGAGCCCCTGCCCCCCGCCAGGCCCCTCTCTGCAGAGCCGCTGGCGTCCTCAGCCCTCTGTCTTCCACAGGATGTCCCCTCCAGCCAGACCTTCTCCGTGGCCTCCATCTGCGGTGTCAGGTGAGAAGGCGACCCCGACCCTGACCCCGACCACGACCCCAGAGGGCGCCATGCCGCTGAGGGCGCGATTGGCGGGGTTGCGGGGCCTGGCCTCACTGGGCTGGTCCCCTCCAGCGCCTCCAAGCAGGACGGGCGCTGCTGCTTCCTCTACGCGCTGCCCCCGGCCCAGGACGTCCAGCTGTGCTTCCCCAGCGGCGGGCACTGCTGGGGGGGCCCCTCTCAGGGAGGGACGCCCAGGGGAGTGGGAACGAAGGGGCGACTCTCCAGGGCTCCCGGCGTCCACGCCGTCCTTCCGTGGGTCTGACCCTCTGCTCTCAGGTTCTGCCGCCTGATCCAGGCCTTGGTGTCGAATCCCGAGTCCATGGCCCCAGCGGAGGAGGCGGAGGGCGTGGGGGAGGTACTCGAGGTGAGGACCGGCCGGGGAGCCAGGAGCCGGGAGCCGGGAGGCGAGGGGCGAGAGGCTAGTGCTGCGGGCCCCGCGGACCCCCTCTCACCCGCGCCCCGCAGTTTGACTATGAGTACACGGAGACCGGCGAGCGGCTGGTGCTGGG
>NW_006159950.1:278365-281668 GCF_000334495.1 Tupaia belangeri chinensis
GGGGTTCCGGTGGGGGGGGCCGTGGGCGGGGCTGGGGGTTGAAAGGCTCCAGTGGCTGACGGCAGGCGGGAGGGCTCATCCGACCTTAGCACCAGCCAGGTGGACAGGCTGGTGGACAGGGGCACAAGGGTCTAACAGCAGGACATGGGGCGGGACAGAGCGCTGCGCGGTGCCCCTGGCCGGGTGATAGCGTGGGCGAGGTCGCAGGGGGTGGGTGGGCCTAACTGGCTGGGGGGCGGTGCGCCCAGACCCTTCCCGGTCTTCTCTGCCCCGACATCCCAGGTTCTCCCAGCCCCTGCACCAGGAGATCGCTCTTCACAGACGCCTGCGCCACAAGAACATCGTGCGTTACCTGGGCTCAGCCAGCCAGGGCGGCTACCTGAAGATCTTCATGGAGGAAGTGCCTGGAGGTACCTGCCCACGTGGGTGGGAGTGAAACCGGAGGTGGAGGTGGTGCGAGGCATGGGCGTGGAGAGGCCCAGGGCCAGCAAAAACCAGCAGGCGGCAGCTCAGAGTGAGCCGTGGGGGATGAACTGGGCCACACAGTGCCCTGGGGGACGAGCTGGTGCCCATCAGGTTGGCCTCCTCTGCCCAGGCAGCCTGTCCTCCTTGCTGCGGTCAGTGTGGGGACCCCTGAAGGACAACGAGAGCACCATCAGTTTCTACACCCGTCAGATCCTGCAGGGGCTCAGCTACCTGCATGACCACCACATCATCCACCGTGACATCAAGGTAAGCCTGTGGCTGGCCCACCTGGCCAGCTGGGAGAGCGGGGAAGACAGGACAGGGGCTGGTGCCTAAGATTCAGTGGGTGGGCCCTTTGCAAAGAGTAGGGCACTCATCAGAGGAGGGGAAGGCCGGTTTTGAAGCCAAACCTCATAACCAGGTCCCAGCTCCCAGAGGGGCCTATGTATGGGATGGAGGAAGAGGTGGAGAGGGGCAGGGCAGGCCAAGACCCCCAGGAGACAGAGTCCAGGGCAATCTAGCACTGGAGCTGCTGCCCAGCCCAGCGCCCACTGAGCCCCTGCACCATCCGTGCTGGTCAGGGCGACAACGTGCTCATCAACACCTTCAGTGGGCTGCTCAAGATCTCTGACTTCGGCACCTCCAAACGGCTGGCAGGCATCACCCCCTGCACTGAGACGTTCACAGGTGACGTCAGCACTCTCAGGGCCTTTTAGGGGAGTTCTAGGCACAGAGTGGTCCTCGCAGGCCAGGCCAGGGTGGACAGGTGGGGTTGGGAGGGTGCTCGGGACCTAGTGGACTTGTTTAGCACCAGAGATGGGGCCCAGGAGTGTGTGCAGGCCAGGCAGGGCCAGGGTGGGTGTTTGGGCACCAAGTGGGTGATACAGTTGGGGGGATGACAACCCAGAGCCCTGCAGAAAGTCCACACATGTGATGGGCCTAGGTCTGTGGTAGAGCCTAGGGCAGGTGATGGGACTCAGGCCAGGCACATACTGGCCATGCGATGGCCTTGTGAGAAGCTTGGCCTGGGTGAGGCATCTTGTGACAGCTGCCTGGTGTCCCTGCTCCCTGTCCTAGGCACCCTGCAGTACATGGCTCCCGAGATCATCGACCAGGGCCCACAAGGGTACGGCAAGGCGGCTGATATCTGGTCCCTGGGCTGCACTGTGATCGAGATGGCCACCGGTCACCCACCCTTCCATGAGCTAGGGAGCCCTCAGGCTGCCATGTTTCAGGTAAGCCCCTCAGGGCCTGGCCTCTGGAGGTGAGGTGGGACAGACCTGGCCCCAAACACCTCTAGACTGCCCGTCTGCCCCTCGTGTCCCCCCAGGTGGGCATGTACAAGGTGCACCCGCCCATGCCCAGCCCTCTGTCTGCCGAGGCCCAAGCCTTCCTCCTCCGAACTTTTGAGCCAGACCCCCGCCTTCGAGCCAGTGCCCAAGCGCTGCTGGGGGACCCCTTCCTGCAGCCTGGGAAGAGGAGCCGCAGCCCTGGCTCCCTGCGCTGTGCCTCAGGACCCTCAGGTGCTGGGACTGGAGGGGTGCCACCCCGAGGCAGAGGAGGGGCTGAGAGGAGCCGGCTGACAGCCTCCTCCCTCCCTCAGATACTCCTTCAGCCAGTTCCACCCCTTCGGCTGACTTGACCACCCAGTCTCAGACATTCCCGTGCCCTCAGGCACCTTCTCAGCACCCGCCCAGCTCCCCGAAACGCTGCCTCAGTTACGAGGGCACCAGCCAGCTTCGGTGAGAACCTAGGGTCCAGGAGTGGGGTCCCGTCACTTGGTGTTGCCTTCGGCCTCCCCTAGAAAAGGCCTCCGTGGGGCCCTGGGCACCTCCATCTCTCTCTGAACGCCTGCCCGGTGTTCTGACTGGTCTGCCGTGCACCACAGTGTGGGGTTCAGCTGTGATCTCTGTGAAGCAGGTGCCAAAGCCAGAGTTGGGTTCACACCCTGTGACAGAGGTGGCTGGACGGTTGCTGCCCGCCGGCCATCACTGCTCCCCATTCTGCCGAGGGCGCCCGAGGAGCCCTTGTCGCCGGAGGACAGCTCTGGGCCCAGCCTGCTGCACCAGGAGAGCCAGCGCAGGGCCATGCTGGCCGCAGTGCTGGGGCAGGAGCTGCGGGCGCTGGCCGAGAAGCTGCGCCTGGAGGAGCAGGTGGGTGGCCCACCCCGGCGCCCCCTCGCGGCTGCGCATTGACAGGACTCTAGCGTCTCTCGACTCCCGGTGGGAACACACACCCGCTGCCCCTGTTCTTTCTCAGGGTTCCCGTCTGGGCACGGATCACGTGGAACAGCTACTGCGCTGCCTCAGGGCGCACATCCACACTCCCGACCGCCCGCAGCTGGTCCAGGACCTGCAGGCGCTGCAGGAGCAGCTGCGGATCCACGGTCTTGAGCCTGCACTTCTGCACAGGCCGCTCTTCGCCTTCCCGGACGCGGTGAGGGGTGTTTTCACAGTGGTGCTGCTCAGTAACGGGGCCTTGTGCCTGGGAACACGCGGGGATGTGCTATCCCAGGACCCTTGTCCCCTCCATGATGACCCGGCCGGCTGTGCGGGCCTGGCTTCCTAGATGCGCTCTTGGTCCCCGGCCCTCCCACCCCTGTCCACCTTCCATTGGAGGCTCAGCAGACTCGGCTGTGCCCACCCTCCCTCTCCAGGTGAAACAGATCCTCCGCAGGCGCCAGATCCGCCCACACTGGATGTTCGTGCTAGACTCGCTGCTCAGCCGCGCAGTACGGGCAGCACTGGCAGCGCTGGGCCCAGGCCGGGGTACTAGCGGATGTAAGGCCAGCCTGCGGGCGGGGGTGTGTCCGGTGGGAGGAGCCGCTGGGGGCGGGGG
>NW_006159950.1:282054-285518 GCF_000334495.1 Tupaia belangeri chinensis
GGGCGGGCCTGCGGGCGGGGGGGGGTCCGGTGGGAGGAGCCGCTGGGGGCGTGGCTAGGTGGACACTTCTCAGACTGGCACCTAGCTCTGGCCCGAACCCGCACGCCCCTGCTAGCGCCCAGGACTCCCAAATGCCCAGCCTGAGCTCACCCACCCTCATAGGGGTCGAGGAGGAAGCGGTCTCATCGAGGTCCAAGGCGTTGAGTAAAGAAGGGATGTCCCAGCCACAGCAGGCAGTCCTGGTCCGGGGGAGCCAGCTCCCCCTGCCAGAACCTGAGCCCTGTCTCCCGCCTCTGATGGTGCAGTTGGGTCTCCTGCGAGTGGAGACTGAGAGGTAACACCCCTCCCCCAGCTGCCCACTGCCCCGTGTGGGCTCCGCCCGCTCCGGCAGTCAACCCCATCCCATGTTTCTGCCCCCAACAGGCTTCGCAGGGTCCTGGAGGGGAAGGAGCGGGAATACCAGGCCCTGCTGCGAGGAGCTCCGCAGAGGGTGAGTGAGGAGACCAGGACTTGTCTCCCTGCCTCAGAGCCCCCAGGTGAGCAGGACACAGCCAGAGAGTGGGAGAGTGTGTGTGGGGGGTGAGGCAGCTACAGGGGCTCATCACCGCTCTCGCCCAGACCAGGGCCTGGTGCGGTGGCTTCGGAGACTGAACGTGGATCCAGACACCATCCAGACGGTGAGGAGTGTTCTGGTCCACTCTGACCCCCACGAGATGCCATTCCTGCCCACCTGTCAGCTGGCCTCACTGTCCCGCTTATGCAGAGGATCTAAAAACCGCAAGAGCACTTAGCATGCCCTTCCCATGCACAGATTAGGAAACCAAGGCCATGAACAGGCGTGTTGGTAGTGGCCGTGGCCAGTCCCGAGTGTGGACACACCTTCCCGTAACTCCCTTGTCTATGCTGGGCTTTGTCCACCATCAGCTGCTGAATCACAGCTTCACCCTCAATGTCCTGCTCACCTGTGCCACCAGAGATGACCTCGCCTATACCTGCATCAGGTACACCCGGGGCCTCCAGGGCTGAGTGACACAGTGGACCCCAGCCATAGACCTGCCTAGGTCCTTTCCTGGAAACCCGGGGAGAACCAGGGTTTCCTGGGGACAGATGGGCCTGGGGAAGCTGGTGGGTACAGACAGAGCCCACTGCCCCAGGGGAGGCATGACGTGCCACATCTGGAGAGCCATTGTGGCCCAGCGCACCGGAGCCACACCAGCGCCCCGGGGCCCCAGGCCACTGAATGACGGCTCGAGGCAGCTCTGCCCCAGGACTGGCGAACCACGAAGGCATAGCTTCTGACATGCCTCAGGGTGCACACCCACACTGGACCCAGCCTGGACACGGGTTGTGGGCAAGGACTGTGAGCACCACCAGCGAGGCCATTAAACTGAGCACTTCTGCACCCAGTTCTGTGTGTGGAGTCAGAAGTCCCTTCCTGGGCCCGCCACTGCCCATCACCTCCCCTCCCTGTCCCCAGCAGACACCACCCTCACTGCTCTTGACACATTTATTGACTTTAGCCCAGGGCAGCCCTAAGATGGGGGTCTGGAGAGAGGGGCTCACTAGGGCTGTGTCCTGGGGACCAGGTTGGTTCGGAGGGGCAGAAGGCCGTCCACCCACTCGCATGGCCGCTGTAGGAGTGTCCGCCACAGTTGTGCCTCCTCAGGTGTGGAGTCCATCCAGGGCACCAGGAGCCCATAGCTACTGCCTGTGTGTGGTGGGAAGGGTGGGGTGCACCACATGAGCACCTCGTGGGCACTGTGCCCAGGCACCCCCATGCCTGGTGGACATGAGCTCAGAGGCCATGAACTGGGCCCTCCCCCACTTACCTGTGCCCAGGCTGAGGCGTGTGGCTCCCAGCTGCCGGCTGGCCAGGGGCCCCTGATCCCAGAGGGAGAGTTCCGCGCAGGCCTGGTGCAGGTCCGTGGGCCCAAAGCCATCGTAAACCATGGTGTGGTTGAATGCGGGGCTGAGGCTGCGCCGTACCACCCTCGTGCGCTGGCGGCCAGCCTGGCTGTCATCGGGCAGTACTGAGCTGTGGGGCAGGGACTCCTCAGGAACCCTACGCCCTAGAGCCACCTCCCGTGTATGTCTGTGTCCCGTGGCTCCTGCCTGGGGGGCCTCGGACCAGCTTCCTCTGAGGCCTCCTGCTCTTCAGCTCCAGCTCTGGCCCAGCTGCAGGTCCAGGCCTGGCACCCTCTGCGAGGCTAGAGCTGCAGGGAGCCCTGGGCACTGCCCCATGCCCAGCTAGCAGGGCCCCTGCAACACAAAACCCTGTGGCCACCACCTGTGTCAAGGCACCTGTCTGTCTCCCCCCTTTCTTTCACTAATAAGGGAAAAACAAGCCTGTTGGCAGGGCCCAATGACACTGGAAACAATCTGGCAGCTCCGTGACCCTTGTCAGTCCCTGTCCTGCCACCCTCAGCAGTTTCCAAAGTTCTCAATGCCAGTTCTGCAAAATAAAACATGGCTCGGTACCTCTGAGATAGGCACATTGTCGCAATGGGTGGGGGTTTGGATCCTGCCTGCCCGGGGCAGGAGGGGGCGCCCAGCACCCGGAGGCACTCCAGAGGCCCCCTGGAGCTCACTCCCAGTCCAAGGCCCTGCCTGGCACCACATTCTCTACGGAGGGCTCAGCCTTGGCACTCCGGGGACAGGGTTCTCGGCCTTCCTACGCCTCCCCCCGCCACTCTCCCTCCCCCCGCTCAGGGGTGGAAGCCCAGGCTGGGCGAACTCTGGTGGACAGTGGGGGATCCTCGGGGCTGAGGGCTCTGCAGAGAGGAGGAAAGGGGCGGGGTGGGCCCTCACCACTGGACGTAGGAATCCAGGGCTCCTGAGCGCAGCGGCACGAGCTCCCGCGCCTCCTTCACCCAGAAGTGCAGCTCCCCGCTCGGGGGCCTTCCAGCGCCTGCTGAGAGTCCAGTTCAGGCCCAGCCCCACGGGCCTGCCCACACCTCTGGCGCCTCCCTCGAGCCGTAGCTCACCTTCGGAGCCGGCGGGGACATACTTGACCGACAGGGAGAGCAGCCCGCGGCTGGGAAGCCCGTCGGGGGACGGCGGGACCTGAGGGAGCGACGGGTCAGGGGACCTGCAGGGCCTGGGAAAGGGACCTCTGGGTCCGCGGGGACACAGTCGGAGGGAGGCTGGGCGGGACCGGGCGAGTTGCCGCGCCTCGCAGGGCCGGCTGCCTCACCCGAGGCTGCAGAGGGAGCCAGGTGGGCTCGGCGTCCCAGCCCCACGTGTCCAGGGGCACTCGGACCTCGCCCAGGAAGACGTTGCGGCCCAGGCTCTCGCGGTGCCACACGGACAGGCTGAGCACGCGACTCCGGAGCGCGGCCTGCGGGACGGGGTACTGCGGGCAGGCGGCCCTGAGCGGGGGACCCAGGAGCTCGGCCCTCCACGCTCGGCTCCCCGCTTCCCCGCCCCGGGCCGCCCCGAGGCGCGCCCCGCCAGCCCGGGGCCCG
>NW_006159950.1:286567-294349 GCF_000334495.1 Tupaia belangeri chinensis
GGGGCCCCAGCTGCTCAGGGCCGCCCTGTCGCCTGCCCGAGCCCCGCTGGACCGCATGGCTGCAGCCCCGCGACCGCGGGTGCAGACCCAACACCGCCCTGTCCTCCCGGCCCCTGCGCCCCGCGCCGGCTCACCTCCCTGGGCCTGGGCCGCCGCCTCCTGATCTGGAGCTGTCAGGGTGGTACAGGGTGAAGGGAAGTCCGGTCCCTGGTGGAGGAAGGGGTGGGGAGTGGTGTGGACTGGGCCTCAGGGGCAGGGCAGCAGGACCGGCGACCTGACCTCTCTCCTGGCCAGGTGCCTGGAGGTGGGTCCGCAGGTCGGTCGAGCCACCCATCCACCAAGGGTGCTGAGCTCAGACCAGGGAATGTTCCGCCAGTCCCCAGCGCGGTGCCCTCCACGGCGACGTGTGCTCCCTGTCACTCACCCCCATCTCAGCGAGCCTGTCTTGACGGGTGTCATCTGCCTGGAGCCTAGGCACAGGGACAGGGCGTTTCCAGGGGAAGGGCCCAGGCCTTTGGGCAGCCCACTCTGACCTCTCACCTGGGTGCCGGCTCCGCAGCGGCCTCTCCCCCAGCACTGCCCACAGTCTGGCCTCCTGGCCGGGAGAGATTTTGTGAGTAGGGTTCTCAAGAGGACTCGCGGGACCCAGAATTGGGCAGTGGGCCCTGGGGGGTGGGGGGCTCCAGGGCCCTTTAGCCAGTGTCCTGGACAGCTCAAGGCCCTCCCGCCTGCCCCAGGGACCCCTCTTACCCCGGGAGCTCTTCTTCTTGCGCATAGAGGCTCGGACTAGGTCAGAACCAACCCCAGCCCGAGGGTGTCGCTGGGCGCGTGCTTCCTGGAACCAGTCCCCGGTCAGGACTTTCAGCTGCCCAGGGTCTACCAGCGAGGCCCGGAGCTTGCTAGAGAATGGCAGAGGGTGTGGCCGTCACCACTTACCCAGCCAGTGTTACTGGCTCCAGATCGGACTGCACCAGGGACCAGGTGTCCAGCAGCATACTGGCCTTGACCGTGCTCTGGAAGCCAAGACCGGAAGAGCCCTATGCTGTGGCCAGGCAGGTGCTGCAATGGGTGTAAGGCCCAGCTCTGCCCGTGGAAGCCCAGGAGGGCTTCCCAGAGGTGGTGACATTTGACTAGCCTTTTTAAAAAATTATCCACTTTATTTTATTTATTGTTATTTTTAAATTTCACCAGAGAGAGAGAGAGAGTGAGGAAAATGAGAAAGCAAGCCACCAGGTCTGGGACTCAAACTGCGGTCAGCGATGTGGGAGTCCAGTGCCCTTAATGACCATGGCACCTGTCGGCCCCGTGACTAGCTTTTGAAAGGGCAAGCTGGACTTGTGCACTAGAGGGCTACTGTGCAGCCCTCTGGCCTCTGAAGCAGGATGCAGTGACCAGCTGAGGGTGTGGTGCTCAGGCAGTCGGGACTTGCCCGAGGTGCAGAGTGGGAGCACCCAGTGCTTGGAACCCCCATGCCCCTTCATGTAGCGTGTGGGGCTAGTGGGAGCGATGGGGGTTGGCAGGGAACAGTCAGGGAGGACTCGGCCATGACTGTGAGCTTGCCTTTGACATGGCGCTGAGGGACAGGGCTGGTGCTGAGCCTTGAGCAAACCCGGGCCCACTCGGACACCTCCCAGCCCCAAGGCCCTTCCTCCTGGGCCTGCCCGCCTCACCTGACCCGTCCCTCCTCCAGCTGGCGCAGGTGGGCATCTCTTTGGAGGACATTGGCAATGGCCTCCTGCTCCTCCTCTGTCAGGAAACTGAGGTCCAGCGGCGTGTCAGCCTCAGGCTCTGGCCCCTGCGCCATGGGGAAGGCCAGCAGGCCCCAAGTCCTCTCCAGATGGGCGGCCCCCTGGGGCATCAGTTCCGGCTGCAGCTCCCTGGGGGCAGCCAAGGGTCAGGCAAGGTCCTGCGGAAGCACATGGCACCTCCTGGCGCCCACTGTGCTCGGCTCCCGGCGTGTGCACCCAGTGGTGGGTGGGTGCGGCCCTGGAAGGGTCAGGCCAAGGCTCAGATGCACTTGCAGAGGCCCAGGGACACATTGCGGCACAGCCACGGGGCACGAACGCTACCGGCACATGCTTGTCCCCGTGAAGGGCCTGCACAGGCACAGGCACAGGCCCACGTCCCCCAGGGACACATGACACTCTCCTTGCTCCGCACATAGCATCCACACACAGGCAGACCTGACCAGGTCAGCTCATCCGGGGGCACACATGGCCCTTCCACGCAGACCACGCAGGCTTCTGGTGGACTGGGTGGGGAGCTCTCTGGAGGCAGGGACAGGACAAGGGCGGCACAGCAGTCACGTCGCTGGACTTTCTCAAGGCCAGCTGCCGTTCACATCCCGGACCTGGACGCTGCGTGTGTGCGCGTGCGTGTCCAAGATCCCGGGAGGAGAGTGGAGAAGGGATTATGGGTGGCCACCCCCTGGGGGTGATTTCTCACTTTCCCTGTCACTCTTTCTCTTCAGTAACACATTGCGGCACAGCCACGGGGCACGAACGCTACCGGCACATGCTTGTCCCCGTGAAGGGCCTGCACAGGCACAGGCACAGGCCCACGTCCCCCAGGGACACATGACACTCTCCTTGCTCCGCACATAGCATCCACACACAGGCAGACCTGACCAGGTCAGCTCATCCGGGGGCACACATGGCCCTTCCACGCAGACCACGCAGGCTTCTGGTGGACTGGGTGGGGAGCTCTCTGGAGGCAGGGACAGGACAAGGGCGGCACAGCAGTCACGTCGCTGGACTTTCTCAAGGCCAGCTGCCGTTCACATCCCGGACCTGGACGCTGCGTGTGTGCGCGTGCGTGTCCAAGATCCCGGGAGGAGAGTGGAGAAGGGATTATGGGTGGCCACCCCCTGGGGGTGATTTCTCACTTTCCCTGTCACTCTTTCTCTTCAGTAAGCACGTGTACCCTAAGGCAAAAAACATTTTTTTAAAATATTCTGCATGTGCAAATTCTGAATAAATGCAGAAACACGCTCATGTACGCGTGGGAACAAATACACGCATGCACACACAGACACATCCTGCTTGCCCTGCCCTGAAGGCCTCCCATCCTGGGTCCCTAGCTCCCCTTCACCTCTGCCCTGCTGCCCTAGCCCATCTGGCTTACCTGTGTGAGGCAACCTCCCGAGTGCCACACCCACTCCTGCCCAGGTCTTCAGCTGCCGCCCCTGCAGCAGTCCTGCCCCTACCTGGACCCCTGAGCCCTTCTGCTGTGGCCTTCTCCCCCTCCAAGACCTAGCGAGGGTCCAGCAGAGGAACCTGGGCTGGTCAAGCCATGGTGATGAAAGGAAGACATCTGCCCAACCCCGAGGGGCGTGCAGACGTGGCAAGGGGCCACGACTGCCGAAGCTGTGGCCTGAGCCCGTGGGCGGTCCCTCCTTTCCTGCCCGCCCCTTCCATGCCAGGGCCCCAGCCGGGCTGTGGGAAGAGGCGGCTCAGCAGGCAAGCAGGCAGGCCCTGGCGTGTGCCCGCTGCCTCTGCACCACCGTCCTCCCAGCTGATTCAGGGCCAGGTTGTAGCCGGTCTTCCCACTGCGAGCCCCCAGCCCTTTGTGCAGGGACAGCCCCAGGCTGCTGTGTCGGGAGTGGGGACACTGCGGGCTCAGTCTGGAGCCCTCCTGTGGCTGCTGTTCCCTGTGGGAGTTTGCTATGGGTACAGGCCTGTCCTGCGGGGGTGTGCTGTCACCCGCACACTCTCTTCTGTGGGATCTGTGCGATGGGCCCTGGGGAGGCTGGGTGTGCACGTCTGAGCGTGGAGGTGAGGGGACGGCCCACAGAACAGGTCTGCCCGGCTAGGCCGTGCTGGGCTGGGCTGGGACAGGAGTTCAGGGTACCTGACCTTCCAGGGGCAGAAGCAAACGCCTGGTCTTCCTTGCCCTGATTCAGCACCACAGGACAGACCACGAGCTCACACGATCTGTCCATCTGTCAGCTGTTACGGCCCCAGACAAGCCCCACCTCCCCCACCCCAGTCCCCAGGTGCCAGAGGACACCAGGCGGCAGGGCCTGCTCTCAGGACACGGGCAGCCTCGGGTATGTTACCTGTAGGGTCCGGCGTGGGAGGACAACTCCACTGATAGCCTATCCCCCTGGCAGCCGTCTTGGGGGCCAGGAGAGCAGTGAGGGACTAAGGCTGACTCAACCAGCTGCCCCGCTGCAGCTGCCCCATGGAGGAGGAGACACCCTAGAGACACCTTAGCAGGGCCTGCTGCAAAACCGGGCCTGGACTGCTGGTGCTGGGTGCGTCCCACAGCTGCCTGCACAGAGCCAGAGCCTTAGGCTGGAGAGGCTTGAGGCTTGGCAGGCCCTGACGCTCAGAGCCTTGGCTCCTGTCTGCAGAATGGGTGCAGCCCCACCCTGCCCACAGAAATGCTGACAGGAACTTCTCTGAAAGCCATTAGGAACGTTTCTTTTGGGCCACTGGCCTGGTGGTTAAGGCAGCTGGATTCCACAGGGTCGACTGCACAGTTCGAGTCTTGGACCTAGTGGCTTGGAAAACATGGTGGGCACATGTGTGTGTGCCCCAAACCCGAGAGTAGAGGCATGGCCATCCCCCCTGGAGAGTGAGTTCTCACTGTCGCTCTCTAGCCAGCTCACGTACCCCATGGCAAATTTAAATAAATAAATATAAGGAGAGATCTTTAAGAACCAGGGTGATGGGATGAGTGCAACCTTGGCAGCTAGCTAACCCTGAGGAGAGTCCCTGCTCCGTGGATGGGTGACCCGAGCGGGCAATGAATCTCGTCGAGCTGTGGTGCAGTGCCGGGAGGGGCCGAGGGCTGCGGCTGTGCCTGCTGGCACACGGTGGGTGCCAGGGCTGCCTCTTCAGCAGCACCAGTGCCCACGGCCACCCCAGCAGCTGGGACACCACTGGGCAGCCCTTGGCCCTCTCGCTGCCCTGGCCCCAGCAGAGGCCTGTCAGAGGCCGGCACCCTCCCAGCATGGTGAGGGTACCATGTCTCTGTGGGAGCCCCTCGAGCCTTCATTCTGTACCAGATTCTGCCTGCTCTGGAAGTGGGAGGCTTGGGCCCTAGACCACTCTGGCTTCAGGACCGCGAACCCTTGGTCTATCTTCAGTCTGGTCCTGGGTACGAGAGTCCAGGCTAGAGCTTCCTGACTCCCCAAGTATACACTGCACCCCACCTGCCTTCCCTGTGCCCGGGGCCCTGGATTAAAGATGAGAAGGCACCTCAGATCCCTGAGAAAGGTGGTGAGGGTGCTTTCTAAATGAAACCCACTCCCCAACATAGGAACGCACTTCTGAAGTTACCACTCCTGGCAGATGGGCCTTCCCTGACCCTCAGCTCAAAGTCAGCCTTTCGTTTTTGTTAGTTTTTGCTACAGGGCATGTGCATTCACCGCAGAGAGACAGAGACAGAGACAGAGAGTGGTGGCGGGGGGAGTGGGCCACGCTGCAATCCCTTCTCCTCCATTCTCCTGTTAGCATTTTTAGCACATGTGCACATGCACCCAGTGTGATTATCAAGCCTCTGGATCCGGATCTGGGATTCGGACTCAAAGTCCGCCATGTGGGGCCCACTCACCTGCTGGCCCCCAGCTTCCATGTTTATTGTTTGCATGTCTCTTTTGTTTTCTGAGCCTTCTTTCCCTCACCTGTTAAGTGGGGCTTTTACTGCAGCTCACAGACCCCTGGAGATTGAACACACACATACACACGTGCACACACACACTCACATGCCCACTGTGGGAGTGTCCCTGTGGTGCCAGCATCTCCACCGAGCTCGCTACTGGAAGCCAGGCCCTGGCACCCGCTCCTCCCCTTGCTGTAGGCCCTGTCCTCCTCCAGGGCCTCTCTCTGGCCCTTTCCCCATTCCTTCCTCCTTTCATTGCCTGCACTCCAGCAAGGCCACCCCCTGAAAAGCCTTGTTTTCGGGACCAGCAGATGGGGTAATGGTTCTGTTCCTGGACTCTCATGTAGTTGACTGCAGTTTGAGTCCTGGACCTGGTGGCTTAAAACACACTGGGCGCATGTGCATGGGTGTCCCAAGATCCTGAGAGAGTGGAAAGGGGATTGTGGCGTGGTCATTCCTCGGGGGGGTCGGTGATTTCTCAGTTCCTGTCTCTGTCTCTCCTACAAGCACACATGCCCTGTAGCAAAGATCTCTTAAAAAACCGTGATTCCACCATCTGGTCTTCAGGCTGGTTCCTGCCTGCTGCCTGCCCTTCTGTAGCAGTGACTCTGACACTGTTCCCAGCCAGTTCTCCTGCTGTCACCTTGGCCTGAGGTCACCCCTGCCTTCAGCCTGTCCTGCTGCCTGGGCCTCGTCCTTGCTGGGCACATCTAGAAGTGGACTCTCCTGGTCTCTGCCAGCATCCCCAGACCTTCACTGCACAGGCCCCTTTCGGACATCCACCTTTGTCTGTTACCCTTCAGGTGTGGGAGTGGACAGCATCCAGCCGGGGTGACCCTCTCGTCCACTCGTGAATTTGCTCGAACCAGCCCTGCCTCACAGTGAAAGCCCAGACACTCCCTGATGGAGATCTCACTCAGCAGCCTCCCTTTAGAGCTGTCCAGTCCCTTGGCCTACCCCTGAGATCGCCACTATGCCCTTAGAGCCTTCTCCACACTTCCTATACTCCCAGCACTCTGGTTCTGGTGCCGAGGTCAGCTTCTTTGTAAGCCTCTGGGCCACCCCCCTGGGTGAGGATGGGTCCTAGTGCAGCTCTGCTCAGGGGTCGGCCCCAACCTGCTGGCCTCACCCTGGCTGAGGACAGCCTGCTGTAGGAAGGTCTTCCCCAGCCGCCTTCCTCCCTTCCCGTGCGTGGCCTTGCATTCCAGAGACCATTCCACAGGACAGCTCTGAGTGGAGCTCTGGGGCCAGGATGCTGGTTCAAACCACGGCCCCGCTCCCAGCCTCTGCGACACTGGCAATGGTCCAGACAAATCAGTGCCCTCTGAGCCTGCACCTTCACTTGGGGGGTGGCTGTGAGGACTGCAGTGCTGACGCAGGCCTAGCTCAGCACATGGCAGCATGGTAGTGCTCAAGGCAGTCTGACGCTGTCTCCCATGGCACCAACTGTCCTGCCAGCTGGGACAGGCCGTGAAGTATCTGCTGGTGTACTCTGCTGTGCTGTCCTCATGCTGGACGGCTTCCTCAACCAACTCAGAGAGATTTCTGAAAATGGAGTCGGCACCTTTGCCTTGCCCTGGAGACACTGCAGCTTGAGTGGCAGAAGCCCGACAGCTGCTGGGCCCGGCCAGGGACCCGGAGCCATTGTCGCTAGTCTGATGGGAGCAATGTGCAACAGGTTGGGGCAGCTTTTTTTTTTTTTTTTAAACTGTTTTTGCCTTAGGGCGCTTACCCTCACAGGAGACAGAGGCAGTAGAAGGCAAGTAAATCACTCCCCAGGGGGATGGCCATGCCATAATCCCTTCTCTCAGGATCTTGGGCACACACGCACACATGCCTGGTGCGAGTTTCAAGCCGCTGGGTCCGGGACCTGAACTGTGGTTGGCCACGGATGTAATTGCGATGCCCTCTGCTGGCCCTCAGGGGAGGCTCTTAAGCCGGGCCTTGGGAAGGTAGCCAGGATGGCAGGGGGCAGGGGGGCAGGACAGGACCAGGTGTGTGGGTGACTGCTCAAGAGGGGCCGTCCTCACACCAGGGACACTGGTGGTCAGGAGTGGGGGCGCTTCGGAGCGAGGCCATGGCCACTGACCAGCAAACACAGAAGAACCAGGTGCTGGGCTTGTCTCCCCACCCAGCTCAGACCTGCCGCAAGCTCCTCCCAACAGCAGCAGCACG
>NW_006159950.1:298448-307234 GCF_000334495.1 Tupaia belangeri chinensis
GGAGTCGGCACCTTTGCCTTGCCCTGGAGACACTGCAGCTTGAGTGGCAGAAGCCCGACAGCTGCTGGACCCTGCCAGGGACCCAGAGCCATTGTCGCTAGTCTGATGGGAGCAATGTGCAACAGGTTGGGGCAGCTTTTTTTTTTTTTTTTAAACTGTTTTTGCCTTAGGGCGCTTCCCCTCACAGGAGAGAGGCAGTAGAAGGCAAGTAAATCACTCCCCAGGGGGATGGCCATGCCATAATCCCTTCTCTCAGGATCTTGGGCACACACGCACACATGCCTGGTGCGAGTTTCAAGCCGCTGGGTCCGGGACCTGAACTGTGGTTGGCCACGGATGTAATTGCGATGCCCTCTGCTGGCCCTCAGGGGAGGCTCTTAAGCCGGGCCTTGGGAAGGTAGCCAGGATGGCAGGGGGCAGGGGGGCAGGACAGGACCAGGTGTGTGGGTGACTGCTCAAGAGGGGCCGTCCTCACACCAGGGACACTGGTGGTCAGGAGTGGGGGCGCTTCGGAGCGAGGCCATGGCCACTGACCAGCAAACACAGAAGAACCAGGTGCTGGGCTTGTCTCCCCACCCAGCTCAGACCTGCCGCAAGCTCCTCCCAACAGCAGCAGCACGTGGGGCCCATGGGTCCTCGTCTGTAAGGAGCCAGGAGAGTGCTGAGTGCTGGGAAGGGGCCTGAGAGGCCGGATGGCCAGGCAGACATGGTGCACGGGTAGGGGCCGCCGAGGGAGAGAACGATGACGACAGACATGACACGCAGCCTCTGGAGTTAGAGCTCTTTACTGTCCTATCAGCAGGCCCGGCAGCACGAGGCCCTCCCAGACTATCTGGAGATGAGGGGCTGCTCACAGGTGGAGGACGTGGCTCCCTGCAGCCCCAGGTGGCACTGGCTGCTCAGGCGGGCCCTGGTCTGCTACCCCATGTGAGGCCCGTGGCTCTGGTCTCTGGCACTCTGCACAGGCAGTTCCACACACCCCTCCCCAAAGGCAGGGGCCCAGCTGCTTCCAGGGCCTGGAGGGTGAAGGGGGCTGTGGGGGCTGGAGACAGCAGAAGTGAGAATGAGCTGCCTCCAGCTGAGGAGGGCCTGCCCAGCACCTCCGGGCCATGCGAGAGGCCAGTGCTGAGGGCCCAGGCAGTTGAGCTTACAGGCTTCTAGGTGGGACCCTACGGCAGAGGGACAGGCTCTGGTCCTGTGCTGCCCCGGCCCGCGGGTGCAGGGTCCTCCCCTCCTGTACCAGGCACTGGGCTAAGGCAGAAGGACCCCCATGGGCAGGAGGAGCCAGGGAGACTGACAACGAAGGTCCAACCACACGCAACCTCAGTCCTTCCAGCCACCTGGCCCAGAGCCCTGGGTTCAAAACGCAGACCCAGCCCTGCCTTCAGGTTGAGAAGAATCTGGAACGAAAAGGGGGGCACTGCCTCCTTGGGAGCCTGGTGGGTTTGGGCCATTAGGCAGCCATCACCGGAGGTTAAAGACCAGGCTGATGGTCAGGATGATGCCCAGGAAGAGGACGAAGGGCAGCCAGGTCTTCACGAAGGCCCCGACGCTGATGGGAGAGAAGAGCACGTGCATTGTGACAGAGCCACAGGTGTGGCTTGAGCCCCGCCACCTACCCCCGACAAAGCTGAGAAGCCCCCATGGCCGTCCCTCACCCCTAAACCTGGTCAAGGGTCTGCGCTGCTCTGGTGCCCGCTGAGCACGACCACCTAGGTCCTGGGCCGCTGTCTGGGCCCTGGTGGGGACCTGCCAACGCTGGCTGGGTATAGGGGCCTGTCATCCTTGGGCTCACAGGCTCCGCGACTGCCCACCTCTGGACAGGTCTCCAGCATGAGGAGGGACACTCCAGCTGGGTACGGAAGCCACCAGTTGCCTCTGCTCATGTGCTCGCCATGGCTCGCTGGCAGGGTGTGCTGTGGACAGGGCCTGGCTCTGCGTCTGTGTGACTGCACTTACATTCTTCACAGGGCACCCCTAAACGCCTCCCAGACTTAGAAAATACCTCTAGAGAATTTCCTTTTCAGAAGCTCTTAAAGACTAGCATAGGGGAACCAGCAGTTAGCGTAATGGCTATGTCGCTGGACTCCCACGTAGTCGACCGCGGTTCGCATCCCGGACCCGGTGGCTTAAAACTCACGCTGGGCGCGTGTGCGTGCGTGTCCAAGATCCCGAGAGGAGAATGGAGGAGAAGGGATTGCGGCGTGACCATCCCCTCTGGGGGGTGATTTCTCACTTTCTGTCTCTATGTCTCTCTCTGTCTGTCTGGCGAGTGCACGCGCCCTATAGCAAAAACCTCTAAAAAAAAGACTAGCATAGAGGAAAGCTGGGAGATGCAGCTGGGTTAGTCCAGACACGCTGGCTCCCAAGTCCGGGTGCTGCTGTGTGACTTACTCACCTCTGAGCTTTCTTGACCTCTGGACTGCGACAAACGTCTGACCTCACAGGCTACCAGACTGTGCCTTCAAAGGTCCCCCTGCACTCCCCAGGTCATCAGTGGGGTTCACCTGCCCAGACAAGGGTCTGACAAGGATGCTTGGGAAGGGACTCCGTGGAGGGGCGCCATCACGAAGACCTACTGTTCACTCTACCTGACCTCCCCAGGGAGCCAGAAGCCCTGCCCTGTCTTCCTGGGGCCCAGCAGCTGGGAGGCGCCCAGGCAGTTCATCTTACAGGGAGCCAGAGGCAGAGCTGGTCTGGCCTAAGCCATGGCCTCATCCTCCGCACCCCTGGGACCTCGGCTAGTCATTCTAGAACCTTCACAGCTCTGAATGGCAGGCTGACGGCCCCAGAAACAGGCTCTCCTGGGCCTGGGAGAGCAGCTCGGGCCGGTGGGAGGCTCACCTGACGTACTTCCCATAGAGCAGGCAGAGGCAGCAGAGCGTCACCATGTTCCAGCGCGTGCTGTTGTTGTACCGCATCAGGTTCAGGGCCAGCGCCACGTGGGAGTGGCAGTTGTCACAGCAGAGGTTGTGCTGAGGTGCGGGAGGGCTGGGTCAGGCCAGGCTGCGGTCCCCCTCCCCCTCCGCCCGGGGCCCAGGAGGCCCCGCCTACCATGCGGTGCTTGTACTCCTCGGAGGCATCATGCACGGCTGTGTCCCAGGCGTTGGGCCCACTGGTGTACACCCGAGCAGGGTCCAGCTTCCAGTACCTGGAGGCAGACAGGGACACCAGGTCAGTCGGTGTGTTCTGGGCTGCCGGGCAGGGGCTGAGCCTGTGGGCAGAGTCACGCCCAGGACAAGCCACGCAGCAGCAGCCGAGATGGGGGCTGAGGCGCCCAGTACACGGTGGGTCCTGCGGTGGCAGGGAGGGTTTGGATCTAGGCTGGCAGTCTGAACGCGTTTACCCTAATCCCAAGCCTGCAATGTTAGGAGGGGCCTTCAGGTAGTGACCAGGTCATGGGCCTTCACTGTGGACTTCCTCGCCTCCAGAAGTGGGAAGGAGGTTTCTGCTGTTTACAAGCTGCGCAGTCATGGTATCTATTACAGCATCCTGGAAGGGCCAGGCCGAGCACAGCTCACACACAGCAGGAGGCCGGAATCGTGCAGTGTCCCAGGAGCATGTACCTGGACATACTGAGGGGCTTGGAGAAGCAGGGACAGAGAGCTGTCTAGGGCACCTCCTGCAGGGACCTGAATGTCGCACCAAGCAGGCTGTCCACCAGCGAGTACTCCCACTTTCCATACAACTTCCTGGGGTGAGCAGCAGAGATGCAAATGGTGCTAATAAGCCCACAAACCTCAGGCTGGGTGCGGACTATTGCTCTAAGCAATGGGGTGCCCACGGGCCTCCAGCCAGGAGTGTGGGGAGGTTGGGTGCCCAGCACTCACAGACTGTCCAGAGGCCACGAGAAACCAGGGTGGCTAGGACTGGGGTTGCTTAGGGCTGCCGGGAAAGGTACACTTGAAGTTGGCCTTGCCCAGCCTGGCACAGATGCCCTGGGCACATTCCCACCTGCCTGGGGATGTCAGGGCAGGGGTCAGGAAGCCCTGTTACAGGCCACCTCCTGGGCAGCCCTGGCCAACAGGTGCTTGGGGCTGCCCAGTGGGTCCTGAGTGCAAAGAGGAGACCCGAAGGTCCCGACTGGACCAGAGATGGCTTCCGAGTAGGATGGGACCTGCCCCAGCCAGGACTCCCAGCAGGCTGCACAATGGCACCTCACACCCTAGCAGCCTGTCTGTTCCCGGGGGCAGCAGAGTGAGTCCAGGCAGAGGAGACGGACCGGTGTGGGCCTAGCTGGCCATGCCCTGCAGTGTCATTTACTAAGAAAGGTCCACCTCCTTCTGCTTTTCCCACTCTTGCCATGAGGTGAAAACATGGTGGGGCGGTGGCACTCATCCGGGGCTGACCCCGCTTCCTTAGGCGCTGGCTGGTGCTGGGTCCCAGCTGGCCTGGCTGCTGCTCAGGACGGGAGGAAAAGCCCAGGGCAGTCGTGCAGCGTTCTTCACTTACTTGGCAGGCTTTCCGAAGGCCATGTTGTCCTCCTGTCGAGGGACAAGAGCAGAGGTCAGGCTGAAAGAGGCCTAGAAAGGTCTGTCTGGAATGGGTGTAAGGGGTCTGGCCCTGCTTGGGGCGCGTCAGCATGGGGCACATTTCGCGGGGCAGAGTAGTGAGGCACCCAGAGCCTGTGTCTGGGGCTCACTGGGGCCCCAGCTGCCACTTTCCCCAGTCCTGCCTTCTCCCAGGTCTCTGGCAGAGACTTGCACACAGCATGGCCCCGCCCCCTTTGGCAGTCTGGCTTCCCTGATGGGGAGACTGCAGTGAGCTCTGCACTCACCATGGGACCTGAGGGATGGGACCCCAGGGAGGAGTGAGTCTGTGGGACCATGCCGGGGCCATGGCGGCCGTGACAGAGAAGGCACTGGAGGAGTATCTCTTTTGTCTTTTGTTTTTAGGTTTTTGCCAGAGGGCATGTGTGCTCATCAGAGACAGAGACCTCCTGTCGAGGGACAAGAGCAGAGGTCAGGCTGAAAGAGGCCTAGAAAGGTCTGTCTGGAATGGGTGTAAGGGGTCTGGCCCTGCTTGGGGCGCGTCAGCATGGGGCACATTTCGCGGGGCAGAGTAGTGAGGCACCCAGAGCCTGTGTCTGGGGCTCACTGGGGCCCCAGCTGCCACTTTCCCCAGTCCTGCCTTCTCCCAGGTCTCTGGCAGAGACTTGCACACAGCATGGCCCCGCCCCCTTTGGCAGTCTGGCTTCCCTGATGGGGAGACTGCAGTGAGCTCTGCACTCACCATGGGACCTGAGGGATGGGACCCCAGGGAGGAGTGAGTCTGTGGGACCATGCCGGGGCCATGGCGGCCGTGACAGAGAAGGCACTGGAGGAGTATCTCTTTTGTCTTTTGTTTTTAGGTTTTTGCCAGAGGGCATGTGTGCTCATCAGAGACAGAGACAGTGAGAGGGAAAGTGAGAAACCACCCGCCTGGGGGGGATGGCCTGGGGGGGATGGCCACGTGGAGATCCTTTCTCCTCTGTTCTTGAGATTCGGGCACACACACACTTCACGTGATATTCAAGTCGCTGGGTCTGGGACTTAAACCACAGCCGGTCACGTGGGAGTCCAGCGCCTTAACCACCACCTGAGCTGCTAGCCCCTGGACAAAGTATTTCTAAGTGCAAAGCACTAGGCTTCATCACGTTAAAATGACCCTGCTGACTGCAAACAGGTGGGGGCCCAGTGCCCTTATTCCAGCCCACACTGGGGACAGGCAGGGCATGGGCCTGGGCACACAGTTGGGTCGCTCTGGAAGCCCACCCCAGGGGCCCTGTGAGCCTTCCACCCTGACCTCGACTCCCACTTTCCGAAGGTCCGAAGATGTGGCTCTTGGGTGGTCTGACTCTACACTTTGGCCTCTAGGTTCCACCCATGCCTTGGTACCCTGGGGATGGGTGCAAGGATGCCCTGCAGGGTCAGTTACTTAAGAATCCTCTGGCCACACTGCCCTCCTGGTCTGTTCTAGAGGCAAGAGAACGGGGAAGAGGGGTCAGACACTGAAGAGTGGCTGAGACTGGCGATCTCGCACTCTCCAGGGTCTGAGAACGGAAGCCTGCCTGCAGGCAAGACCAGCACCTTCCCCTGCGGCCTTGGCACCTCGAGAGGGGCACTGTTGGGGCTCACCGAGACGAAGTAGGGGCCAGCGAAGTCCCGGATGACGCCCGTGGATGTACAGATGCCCATGTGGCCGATGACGGGGAGGAACCACCTGGGGAAGGAGAGGGATACAGCTCAGGGTCCCCAGTGACAGACATAGGGACCCTTCACCCCAGGGCAGCGTGGGTGCCCAGCACCGTGTGGGACACAACTGAAGGACAGACACCGAGGTGGGTGAGGGCGGGTGCTGTTCAGAACTCGCGCTGCTGCTAGGGTGGGTGTGCTCCTGACGCCTGCACCTCAGCAGCTTCAGCGGAGGTGAGTGCGTGTCCGCTGAGGCGCCACAGAATGGTTGCAGCACTTTATTGCAATAGCTGGAAGCACCATCTGATAAAAACCATGGAACCGTGCCCTTAACACGGGCACTCACCGCCCTGTGGCGCGGCAGTCAGGCCTTGCAGGAGCCTGTGCTCCCACCACAGATGAGAGTCCAAGTCCCAGTGGCTTACAGGCCATGGGTGCACATGTGCAGGACCCTGACGACACGGCACTGGGGGAAACGAACTGTGGCGTGACCTGTCTCTACTGGGGCTGGTTCCTCTCCTCTCTCTGGCCAGCCCGCACATGCCCTCTGGCATACAGAAAAGCAAGTTTGTGTTTAATTTGTACACTCTATTGCATGTAAACTATACAAAGCAGATCAATAACGGAAGGGCCCAGAGGGGCCCACAGTGGTGAAAAGCACTCTGGGGTTGCTGGCTTGGGTCTAGAGGCCTCCTTGAGAGGCCCAGGCATTTGCAACCCAGCACTGGGCTGGCTGGAGCTGCAGCGGGCTGGGCTGAAGGACCTTGTCTCAGGGGTGTGGTATTTCCTTTTTTCTTTTTACTTGCTTGGGGGTGTGGTGAGCTCACCAGAGGAGAGACAGAGTGAGAAGGGGAGAAAACACCCCAGTGTGGCGTGGTCATGCTGCAATCCCTCCTCCTCCAGCTCACCACCCCGTCAGGACTGGGGTACACACGCTCACAAGCTCAGGGTGTTTTTCAAGTTGCCGGGGGCCAGGACTCAAACTGCAGTTGGTCACGTGGTATCCGACTCTCCCTACCCACCAAGCATAGGGCCAAACTGGGGTGTGTGCTGTATTTCTGCCTTTCTCACTCATAGAACAAATAAAATAAACAAAGTCACAAGTAGTCCAGATGTCCAAGGGTAAACCAGACAAACCGTGGCACAATCACACCATGAACAACTCCTAGCAGTGAAAAGGACTTGAGACACGCCACCTGGATCATACAGACAGGGCTGAGTGGGGGACACAGGCGCACATGACAGAGCTTTATTTTATTTTTTATTATTTTTAAAAAAGTTTTGGCTATAGAGCACATGCACTTGTCAGAGACAGAAGGAAAGTGAGGCAGCACTCCCCAGGCAGGTAGCCACACCACAATTCCCTCTTCATTCTCCTCTTGGGATTCTGGGCACACGCGCCCATGCACCCAGCATGTTTTTCAAGATGCCAGGTCTGGAACTTGAAACACACTCAACCACATGGGATCCAGTGTGCCTTCAACTCCATGCCACCTGGCTGGCCCATAACATAGTACTTTTTTGCCAGGGTGCATGTGCACTCACTGGAGGGAGTGGGAAGGTGAGAAAGCAACCCACATGGGGTATGGCCGCAAGCTCTATTTTTAAGAAGCTGTAGGAATTAAATAGAAAAATACATCTGGAGCCCAGCCACAGTGCTGTAAGCTGTGGGCGATGCTGCATGAGCCAGGGCGGGCTTTTGAGATCGCTATCCGCTGCTGGACATCCAGTGATGGCTTCCTATCACCACTTACAACACCCTTTGAACTCCTTCCAGCATTCTGGCCCTAATTATCTCTTGGCTCTCGCCCCGTGGCCTAACCACAGGGCCTGCTTGTGGCTCACCAAGCTGTGCCCCCCCCCCCATTTTCTACAGAGCCCTTTCTTCTGCCTGGAACGCCTCCCACCCCCCTCCGGCTCTGCAGAGCTGGCCCCTCTTTGTCCCATTAGGGCCTTGGTTACGCTTTCAGCCAGCCTTCAAAACCCGGGCACCCAGTACCTAGTGCTCTGTGTTAGAAACTGTCTTGCTGGGACCGGCAGGTGGCGTGGTAGTTAAGGCTCTGGGACTCCCTCATGGCTGACTGTGTTCGAGTACTGGACCTGGCAGCTTGCTTTCTCACTTTCTCTCTCTGGTGGGCAAGCGTGCCTTGTAGCTCATTGAAATATATCAACAATAATAAATAAAACTAAATAATTCTTTTTTTAAAGCATTATTTTTTTTAAATTTTATTTATTTGCAATTAAAGTATGAATTTATTTTGGTACAAAAACTTTTTGAAATTCATACAGTTTTCCCATTACACGTATTTCCATGAGCTTTTTTTTTTTGGTCTGAAACCAGTGTATACTGCATAGTGGCTTAATCGTGCACGCTATCACCAATAATTTTCCATTTCTAGTTTAATATATATATAGATATGTATATCTATATTTTTACCCCTATTTCTGACCCTTTGCCATTTCCCATCCTCCTCCCACACTATCTCAGGTGTTTACAGTTGTTTTCCATTCCTTTTCCCTCCACATTTTATTGATCACACAATTTCTTATATAATCTAACTTCTTTCTTTCTTTCTTTCTTTCTTAATAAACTGTTGTTAATTTTCCTTATCA
>NW_006159950.1:307864-311080 GCF_000334495.1 Tupaia belangeri chinensis
CTCCAGGGGCAGCAGCAAAATTCAGCACAGCCTTCTGTCCAGTGTTCCTGGAAGAAATGACACTGACATCGGCAGGGTTTTCAATGGCAACAATGGCACGAGCTGCCAGCAGAAGCTTCTCCCAGGTCCTCTTCAGATTTACGATGTAGATACCATCACTTTTCCTCTTGCTCCATTTGGAAGTCAAGGTTGGTGCCACCTAAGTGGGTTCCTGTGGCAAGGAACTTGAGGACATCCTCCTTCGTCTGCAGGACATCAAGGCGCCGGACACCGTGAAAGTTTTCCTGTAAGTTACGAAAGGCGTTGTTACCCAGAACAACGCCATATGGACCCTTGGGCAGGTAGCACGGAAAAGTAATCTAACTACTTTCAATAGCAAGTTCAGCTGGTAATTTCAAGAAAAGCAGTTTTAACTTTAATAAATCAAAGAAATGCTAAGTAACTTTGCTTAAAACTTAAAGTCAGAAAACAGGTTAAGATTCTGTTCAAATAGTAGGTACATTAACCTACTGACAGCTCAAGACAGGACAAAAATCCTTAAAACTGGAAACAAAGCCTAGAAGAAAATCAGCCATATTTTAGTCAAAAGTCATAAAATGCTATTTCACCAGTTCAGTCTCATGTACTTAATCTATCTTCTGTTGTGGTTCGATCTTCCCAATTCGATTCTGGGATCTAATATTCAACTTCAGACCTGTCCCTACAATTAAGTTGGCCCTTTTCTTAGTTTTTTTTTTTTTAAAGAGGTTTTTCGCTATAGGGCGTGTGCGCTCGCCAGACAGACAGAGAGACATAGAGACAGAAAGCGAGAAATCACCCCCCAGGGGGGATGGTCACGCCGCAATCCCTTCTCCTCCATTCTCCTCTCAGAATCTTGGGCATGCACGCACACGCACCCGGCGTGAGTTTTAAGCCACTGGGTCCGGGACGCAAACCGCGGTCAACTACGTGGGAGTTCAGTGACATAGCCATTACGCTAACTGCTGGTTCCCGTTAGTTTTTGAACTCTTATTTCTCGTGTCTATATTTAATTTTCCTGATATAGCACTCCCTTGAGAACTTCTTGGAGATCTGGTCTGGTGTTGGTCAATTCTTTCAGGTTTTGTTTATCTGAGAATATTCTTGTCTTTTCTTCCCATATGAAAGATAATTGTGCCAGGTACAGTATTCTTGGTTGAAATTGCTTTTCCCTTAACTGTGCCACACACATGAGGCACAGATCTTCTCCTAATCATTCACTGGGTGACCGGCTCTGTTAGCACTGTAAGTCCCATACTGTTTTGGTTTTGGTCAGTCTGGCTATGATGTGCCTCAGGAAAGATCTTCTTGGGCTGATGCTATTTGGGGTCTTTTTTATTTCTTGGGACTGAATCTTTGAGTGCCTCTCTAGGTTTGAAAAGTTTTCTTGCAGGATTTCATGGAATAGATTACCTGTGCCCTTGTGAGTCTCTTCGCCTTCTGGGATACCAATTATCTGGATATTTGGATGTTTTATGGTATCTAGTACTTCTCGTATATTATTCTCATTTTGGGGGGCAATTTTCTCAGTCTCTGTGGTGGATTTTTCTAGGCCAGCTATTTTATCTTCTACATCTGAGTTTCGATGTTGTGTATGATCTAGTCTGTTTTTTTTTTTTCTTTTTTCTTTTGATTTTTTTGCTATAGGGCATGTGTGCTCACCAGAAAGACAGAGAGACAGAAAGCAAGAAATCAGCCCCCCCCAGGGGGGATTGGCCATGCCGCAATCCCTTCTCCTCCATTCTCTTCTCAGGATCTTGGGCATGCACACACATGTGCCCAGTGTGAGTTTAAGCCACTGGGTCCGGGACTCGAACTACAGTCAACTACATGGGAGTCTGTGACATAGCCATTATGTTAACTGCTGGTCTCTGCTTTTAATACTTTCAAGGGACATTTTGACTTTCTGTATTATAGCATTCATCTCTAACTGGTCCATTTGATTCTTTTTTATAATGTGTATTTCCTTTCAGATCTTGCAAGAATTTCCTCACCTCCTGGAACTTGTCAGGTCCTTTCTCCTGCCTCTTCTGCAGTTCATTCTCTTCCATCTCTGTTAGCTTAGTCACTATGGATATTATAAATTCTTAATCAGACATTTCCATTGAACTGTCTGTGGATGAAGAGGAGTTATTCTTTTTCCTTGGAGGAAAGGTATTTTCTTGCTTTCCCATATTTCTTGTGACCCTGCAGTGATTTCTAGTCATCAAATGGATGGTGTATTTCTTCCTAATTCTTGAAGTTGAATCTAAGCATTCAGGAGCGTGCAGGTGGTGATCTGGAATCTCCTTGCCATCCTGTTTTCATCCGTTTGTGCAGTAGATTCAGTGGGTATTGATGAATATGTTAACTCTAATAGTATTTGGATGTTTGGCTATGGTTCCCTTGGATCCGCATAAAAACACAGTGAATGGAGATTGAGGAGCAGAGGTATGAGATAAAAGAAAAAGAGGAGACAACAGAGAGAGGAAAAAAAAGAGAAAAGAAGAAAAAAAAAAACAACCAAAAATTTTATTAAAAAAAAAAAAGTAAAAAATAAAAAACTGCACAGCAGTAATGGTGGAGTCTTCTTCTGAAGGCCTGTCCCTTGCCTCTCCTGCAGGGGAGAGGGAAAGGGGATTATTAACAAGATAAAGGAGGAACTGAAAGCCAAGAGAATACTTTACCTTAAAATTTTTTTTCTTTTTTGGTGAAGTTTCTGCTATAGGGTGTGTGTGCTTGCCAGAAAGACAGACAGAGAGACAGAAAGTGAGAAATCACCACCGGGAAAAGCGGCCACGCTGCAATCTCTTCTCCTCCATTCTCCTCTTGGGATCTTGGGCATGCACACACATGTGCCCAGTCTGAGCTTAAGTTACCAGGTTCGGGATTCAAATCACAGTTGACTACATGGGAGTCCAGCAACCCAGCCATTATGCCAACTGCTGGTCCCCCCTGAAAAATTTTAAAAATAAAAAATTACAAAAAGTTGAGAAGACAGAGTGAGGCAGAGAGACAGAGACAGAGACAGAGACAGAGAGAAGGCTAGAGGGGCTCCTATCACTTGAGTTTAGGGGCTGGAGGCTGAATTTTCAGTAGAAAATCTTCATTTCTCTTTTTTCCCTGAAATCACTCGTTCTCAGCAGCAATGGTGGAGTCTTCTTGAATTATTTTTGCTTTAACTTTATGTGTTATTATTTTCCAGTTTGATGAGAGAGC
>NW_006159950.1:311099-314832 GCF_000334495.1 Tupaia belangeri chinensis
GAGAAAGCAAGCCATCAGGTCCAGGACTCGAACCGTGGTTAGCCATGTGGGAGTGTCCAGTGCCCTCAACCACCAAGCCACCTGCTGGCCCCCCTTTCTTTCTTTTATTTATTTATTTATTTATTTATTTATTTGAGAGAGATTTTCACTATAGGGCGCGTGCGCTCGCCAGACAGAAAGAGAGAGACATTAGAGACAGAAAGCGAGAAATCACCCCCCCGGGGGAATGGTCACGCCGCAATCCCTTCTCCATTCTCCTCTCGGGATCTTGGGCACGCACGCACACGCGCCCGGCGTGAGTTTTAAGCCACCGGGTCCGGGACGCGAACCGCGGTCGACTACGTGGGAGTCCAGCAACATAGCCATTACACTAACTGCTGGTTCCCTCCCTTTCTTTTTAAAGAGAGATTTAAAGAGAGATTTTTGTTTTGGAGAGGTTGTTTTTTTTTTTTTTGCTATAGGTCGCGTGCACTCGCCAGACATACAGAGAGAGACAGAGAGACAGAAAGTGAGAAATCACCCACCAGGGGAGATGGTCACGCCGCAATCCCTTCTCCTCCATTCTCCTCTCGAGATCTTGGGCACGCATGCACACCCGCCCGGCGTGAGTTTTAAGCCACTGGGTCTGGGATGCGAACCGTGGTCGACTATGTGGGAGCCCAGCGACATAGCCATTACGCTAACTGCTGGCCCCTTAAAGAGAGATTTTTGCTATAGAGTATGTGCACTCACTGGAGCGACAGAGAAAATGAGAAGTCACCCCTACGGGAGATGGCCACACTGCAATCTCTTCTCCATTTTCCTCCTGGGATTTTGGGAATGCACACACACACACTTTTCATGAATTTCAAGACGCTGGTCTAGGACTCAAAATATGGTCAGCCATGTGGAAGTCCAGCACCTTAACCACTACACTACTTGCTGGCCCCAAGTAAATTCTATTTTAAAAAAGAATTATTTAACTTTTATTTATTTATTTTTAATCTGACCAGAGAGTGACAAAGTGAGAGAGAGAGAGAGAGTGAGTTGGAAAGTGAGACAGCAAGCCACCAGGTCTGGGACTTGAACCTTGGTCAGCCATGTGGGAGTCCAGAGCCCTTAACCACTAAACCATCTGCTGGCTCCAAGTAAATAATTCTTAAAAAAAAAAAAAAAAAAAGGACCAGCAGATGGTGTAGTGGATACACTGCCAGAGTCCCATGTAGCTGACTGTGGTTCAAGTCAGGGATCTGGTGACTTAAAACTGAGGCTGAGTGCATGTGCGTCAAGATCCTGAGAGAAAATGGAGACGGGATTGTGGAGTGGGCATCCCCCTGGAGGGTGATCTCTCACCTTCTGTCTCTCTGGTGAGCACACACACCCTATAGCAAAAATCTCTCTTAAAACAAACAAACAAACAAACAGTCTTACTTTGATGCTGTTACCCAACTAAGTTCCACAACAGCAAGGACTGTGTCTCAGTACGGCAGGGTGCTGCCTGGCACTTAACTAAATACTTGCTGATTAATGATGAACGAATGCCCTGCACTTAAGAGTGGAGTTAGGCTGGGGTCAGGTGAGGATTGGGTCCTGGCTGTTTCGAGCAAATTGCTCATTCCCATCCTCCTGTGGGAATGACCCTCAAGGGGCTATCATGAGGATTAAACAGGGTACTTGCAAGCTGCCTGGTAGTTACCCAGGAATCCTTTGCTCTCCTACTGCTAGCACTGCCGTGGAGTAAGCTGCAGACAGTCCTCAGGACAGACATGCAGAATCAAGGAAGAGCAGCTCATCTGGCACCATTCTCAGGACCCGAGGATCTCCCCTAGTCCCAGTCCTCTGGCTGGCTGGGAAAGGTCTGGGTTTGACCAGAGCTAGGACTAGAGAGAAAAGCAGAGCCCTGTGCCTGGGGAAACCCAGGAAATTCTCAAGGTTTTCTATCAGCCTGGAAGCTCCACGAGGGCAAGCCACTCTGGGCTCATGTGCAGGTGTGCCCAAAATCCTGAGAATGGAGAAGGGACTGTGGTGTGGCCATTCCCATGGGGTCTGTTTTCACACTTTCCTCCAGTTTTCTCTCTCCAAGGAGTGCACGGGCCTAGGGCAAAAAAAACACAGCCAAAAAAAAAGACAACAGTAACCATTTTCATAGGTTGATGCAAGGACTGAACCAGACATTTAGAACAGAGTCCAGATGGGGCAGGAGATGGTGTAGTGGTTATGTTGCTGGACTCTCATATGGCCGTGGTTCGAGTTCCGGATGCAGTGGCTTCAAACTCATGCTGTCTGTGCCAGTGTAACCCAAATCCTGGGAGAATGGAGACAGGATTGTGGCGTGGCCATCCCCCAGGGGGTGATTTCTCACTTTGCCTCTCACTGTCTCTCTCTCAAGCATGTGTGCCTTAAGGCACAAAAAGTCTAAAAAAAAAAAAAAAAAGAATAGAGCTCAGAACAGTAAGAAACAAATCTTGTTTGGTTTACGTTGTTGTTTTTTTAGGTAATAGCTGCTAGGCACCAGCAGATGATTATGTCACTGGACTCCCCACGTAGTCAACAACAGTTAGAGTCCAGGACCTGGTGGCTTAAAACACGTCGGGCGTGTGTGCATGTGTGCCCAAAATCCTGAGAGGAGAATGGAGGAGAAGGGATTGTGGCGTGGACACTCCCCCAGGGGGTTATTTCTCGATTTCTGTCTCTCTTTGGTGAGCACACACGCCCTATGGCAAATGTCTCTTAAAAACAAAAAGCAGCTACTATTTGATTTTTCGTGCAGAACTATCAACATATGTGAGGGGATGGGCAGATCTTTGGATTCAGCGTCCTCCTGGGCGCCTCCAGAGACAGATGACAGTTCCTCTCTCCATCTGCACCCTCTGTGAGCAACCACCACTGGCTCCCCTCCCACAGCAGAGGGTGCTCAGGGGGCACTAGCCCTCTGACTGGCCTGGCACCTCCACCACGGCCTTGCCAACACGCACGAACCTGGACAAACGCGGTGCCGGCGGCTCTGGGGATGTGCCGCCTCCACGTCCAGCAGATCACCCTGCAAACCACGCACAGGGTGTTGAAGGCCCAAGGGATTTCAGCCTAACAAGATGGGTTTTAGTGGAACCCACGGCCCTCCCGGCCGCAGGTGCTCCTGTAACAGCTGTGACCTTCGCCTGCCGGCACTCACCGCGGGCGAGACCCCTGGCATTCCTTGGCAGAGGTGCTCAAGAACACCGAATGAACGAACAGACACACTTTCTTAAACGCTTTATTTTTAAAGGGCTCAGATTTGGGTGCTCTTAAATGAATGCATAAGCATCTGAAAACACGATACACAACACAAAAACCAAGGCCATTTTCCGATCAGCAACATATCAGGCCCAAAACGAGCCCTTCGCCAACCCCTCTGCCCGCTTCTGTCGGAGCTGGGTAGGACGTGGCTGGAGGGGAGCAAGTTCCCGCCAGGAACCGGGCTGTGGTCGAAAACGACCCTGGTCCCGGCGCTCCAGGCACACGGAGCTCGGCGGCCCCTCGGCGGACCACGGGCGCTCGCAGAGGCTGTGAGTCACGGGAAACGGCAACGGCCCGGCCCGCGCGGAGGGCGACACTGCAAGCCGCGGGGCCGAGAAGGGAGGGCCAGGGCCGGGTCTTGATAAAGGCCACGCTCCGGGACCCTCGGTCTGCGCGGGGACGGCCTGAGCCCGAGACGTGCGAGGCCTCGGGCCGCCAGGCCTCCCCGCCACGTCCCGACCGTCCCCGCACCCGCACC